>NW_022106471.1:7357572-7444744 GCF_000313985.2 Echinops telfairi | reverse complement strand
GCGATCAATGCCCGGCCGCGGCCGCCGGAGGAGCTGGAAGCAGCCGGCGGAGCACGCGAGGCGCCGGGTGGCAGCGCCGCCCCACGGCTCTCTGCCCGCCGGCTGGCCAGCGCGCCCTTCATTTTCATGTAAGGCTGAGGAGAGACAAGGACACTAGGACAGGGCTGGAACCACCACCAGTCATCCCGCCCCTTCCCCCCCTCCCCGAAAATACTCATGCAAATGACGAAGCCGCTGGTGACAAAGGCAAAGACAGCGGCGAGTGCAGCGCGCTCATAACCCGCTGAGTCTCGCGACCGCAAATATGACAAACATCTAAGCTATTCGGCAACTTGGGGTGGGAGGGGGCCGCGGGGGGAGGCAGAATCTGGTCTGGAGGGGCTATGTCCAAGCTGCCCGCGGAGAGTCTCAAGAGGGCAAGGGAGGCAGCGTCCACAATAAGGACACTTTTCACCCACCACCCAGTCTGTGGACAGCACGAGGGGCCCGCGGAAATATCCTAATGGCAAGCGCCCCACGAGCGGTGGCCACAGTCCTGGAGTCACCAAGACTACTCTCGGCGCAGGGGGGAACCGAGTTGCAGCCTCCCCGGCCCGCTACCGAGCCCTGGTGCAGATCCGCGGCCAGCGGCAGGGCGGAGCCCACGCAGGTGGGGAAGCAGGCCGAGGGACGAAGCCGTGCCCTCCGTGCGGTCCTCTGCCCGCAGGTTTCAGGACCACAGCCTTGGAACTAGTACTTACATTTGGCCAGGAAATGTATAATAGTTGGGAGAGGGGTGTGTGTCAGCCTAAAGGGTGTGAATTTAAAAGGGGCCAGAGTCAGCTCTACTGGAATATATATTTTTAAATAAAATATCTTTTATTACACCCTCGCTCAGTGTAAAGATATTATAAAAAGTAATTCAGGCACCTTAAAATTTTGGCTGTCACCCCAACCAATATAATCTCCGATCACTCTGGCATTGAATGGCACACTCTGCTAGTTGTATTTAAGGATAATAAAGCTTTAAGACCTAACATAAAAGTGATTATAAGTCGTTAACATCAAGGCAAGTTTAGACCTATTCAAATCCTCTGTATTGATTGGATATCAATCAAATTGAAGATTTTATGGAAATTTAATGTGGACAATGTTTCATATTCTATATTTAAGGGGAGTAGGAGAGGTTTTCACTGGAACCTCAATTTAGTTCACATCTAGATTTCAAAAAAGTATCGGTAATACCATACACTATTTGTGCTTGTGTGTTTTTGTTTGGTGCCAAGTTAACCTTTTTAAAATTTTCGTTATAATAACATTTGAAAAAATAAGTAGTGCTCAAAACCCTCTGGAGGTCTTGCTCAGTTCGTGCCTGGGTGGCAGAACAGCTGAACATTTTTCTGTGAAGCCAAGATTTTCCCTACTGCATCTCCAGAGTTCTACGTTTTAGAGATGACACTAACAGTTTCCTAACCACCCACTCAACTTATACTTTCAGCACTCATTTTAAGGAAAAGTCCTTGAAATAGAAGCTACAATCATCTATTCCTGTGATATCTTTGTAGGGAGGCCAGAGGTATTAACTGTTGAATTTAAAACGAATGTAAAGTTATTCATGAATTGAAGCTATGAGAAAGTTAGACTTAGGGGAATTTTTTGTTTTGTGACATTTGGATATGTGCTAGCAACAAAGACTAAATCTATGTGTCCTTCTAAAAAAAAATTAAAGAACAAAAAACCCAAATGACAATTTTTGTCTCCAGAGAATGGCCCCATGATCCAGCTAAGGTATGCATTTCTGTGTGTGCTCAGTAAAGGTCCCAGCTTCAGGAGGGCAGCCAGCTGGGGCCTTCGGTGAGATAGTTCACTCTCTTTCCTGAGATAGTTCACCCTCTTTCCGCAAACATCTTAAGGTTTCCCAGGCTACATGCTACACTCCTCCCCCCATTTTTACATTCTGGCATCTTGGCCCAGAAGTCCAAGCATGAAGTGGTGGTTCCCATAGCTGCTGCTGTGGTCCAGCACCACTTTAACCCTCTTCTCAGGCCCAGGCAGCAAGTCCCACAACTCCACGTCCAGAAAAGAAGATTCACGGGCATGCTTAAAGTACATACATTACTTATTCCTAGCAAATGAACCCCAAGACTAAGTTTCAGAACAGTCACTCTTTGGGACATATAAAAGACCACTTAAAATAATCAGGGCCTCATTCAGAATTTCACTTCTCTCCCAATTTCACATAACTTTAGAACTGTAATAAGAAATAAGGCCAGCCATCCACACTTAAGTATCAGGAAATCTCTTGATTTAGAGACACGGAATCTCCATTTTGTAATAACTGTGATGGTAAAAGTACGCATGCGTGTAATTTCAGAGGTACTTCTCAGCTTTATTTTGTACTTCTGGGTGCTAGTTTGCACTTGGCTGCTGCTTGAAGATTTGTGTGTCTTCACGTCTTGCAGACTAGTTAGCTACTGTACTAACTGAAGGCCACTTTTAGCACTTAATTAGCATGCGCCGAAGAAATGACACAGAACAAGCTGGATGTCTAAGCTGAGAACCAAAGTCTCTTCAGTGGTTTCCAAACTTTCATGAACTTTAATTTTTCTTTGCTCCTTTAGTCTCTCTCTCAGCTTCCCCCTGAAATACTGGCAATTCTCATCCATCTGTAGATCTTGCAAATACTTGCCTTAGTGGTTTTATAGCACGTAAGATAAAGGATTTTTTAAAGAACAGGTTTTGTAAAGAACAAAGAAAACTGTGGACAGCCAGCAGGGTTACATACTGTTTTCATGGAACTGAATGGGGACTTCCAATGTACGGATGTTTGCAGACATGGGATAAGGCTTCAAGCTAAAGGCTTCCAAGTCTTATCATCTACGTGATGATCAAGAAATTGTGGATACCAGGTATATGATTTAGAAAATGAAATACAGTCACAAAGACAACATAGGGTCAGTGGCTTTCAGCCACTAGCAAGCAAATTAAAGCCTTGCTGGGCCAAAAAAGCAAGGTAATTCAACCATGTCGGCAAACTTCACCTCCTCTGTCAGTGTTTTTGCTCCACTCGAAGTCATGTTCCTTGCGTGCCCGGCTTCAGCTCCACTGAATGGTTGTTCCTTCTGCAAAGCTTCCCGTCATGTTACTGGCCCGTTGTGCTGAGAGCGGTTTCTGGTGTTGGTGGGATACGCACTGGGCAGCTAAGGACCAAGGGGAGGTTCAAACTCACCAGCTTCTCTGTGGGAGAAACACGGCTGTCTGCTCCCAGAGAGGTTTAAGTCTTGGGAACCCTATGTAGGGTCAGTTTGAACCAGCACTGACTCGATGGCAATGGGTTTGGTTTTTCATTTTAAGCCCTGATGGCGCTGTGGGTTACGAGTTAGGCTGCAATCTACAAGGTCAGCAGTTTAAAACCATCAGCTCCCTGTGTGGGGCTTTCTACTCCCTAAGGAGTTAAACAGTCTTGGAAACTCACAAGGGCAGTTCTACAGGGTCACTCTGAATTGGCATCGGTTCGATGTCAGTGAATGAGAGCATGAGTTCTGTCGCTATTTGCATCCTGCTTAGTCCATTTACCATCACTGTCCAGTGAAACCCTCGGGTAGCTTGTGACTCCACCCTCACTCTCCTCAGCCCCAACCCCAAGGGCTCCCCTGGAGACTCCCAGATGCAGTGCTCCCTTCTGGCTGGTATGTGGCTCTCCCCTGGGTGGGGGTGGCTTCTCAGAAGCATCTCTGCTGGTCCCTAGTTCCTGGCACAGCACTGCCTTGCTGCTCGTCTCCTCGCTGACTCTATTTCCTGTCTGTAAGCCATCAGCCTTATGTTAGGCTTCCCCAGGACATGTCAAGGAACATTGGAACCCGCATCACTTCCTGGCCTTCTCTGGCTTTGGGACTCAACCTGGGGTGAGGAAGAGTTTTGGATGAGGTGTGTGCACACCTGGGGAAAATGAATTGCTTCACTATTTTTCATGTATGCATTTGTGGTTCTCAATTTTGCAGTCACAGACATAGGATCAACACTGCACAGGGTGGGAAGAGCTTGCAGCATGGGGAGTCCACCCCGCAGTCCAGCCAGCAGGGATGCTAAGTCTGACTCTCAGCGTGGCTGAGGCTGCTTCCACACCTCTCAGGGGCATGGACTCACAGATTCCCAGGTCCCCTCCACAGAGCAATTACAACGGGTCCAACTAGTCCCATACCGGAGCTTTAGGGCTCAAAAGAGAAGAAAGGTTAAGAGGTTTTTGTTTTTAAGGAAAGAGTTTCATAAACTGCTACCAAGTTCACATTCACAGGTTGCTAAAAGGTCTAGAAACACAATGATAATGGGCTTCTTCGATAGGATACGTTCTTTGGTTTATTTTTCATGTGCAAACGAGGGCTTTGAGATCTGTGCCATACCCTCCTGGATCGGTGACCCGCTGTGGTCAAGCGGCTGAGCTGTGGAGCTATGACGAACCCCCTTTCTAGGTGCACAGAGGAGCCCTGCTGGCTCAGTTCCTCGCTCAGCTGCTGATCAGAAAGTCTGTGGTTCGAGCTCAGCAGCCACACAGCCGTTCTCCAGGAGGAATGACCCGGTGATCTGTTCCCTCAGAGACGACAGCGTTGGAACCCAAAGGGCAGTCCCCCTTCATTCTGTACGGCAGCAACAGCTCAGAGGCTCACAGCAGCAATGTAGACACAGCGTGGGGGCCGTGAACAGGCACAGCCACGAGGACTCGCTTAGCTGCTCTTCAACACCTTCTGTGTCACTGGCAGGGCAGGTGCGACTGCCCACAGTTTAAAGATGAGTAAACCATAGGCGTGGGCTCAGATGACCTGCCACCTGACCCTTTCCTGTTACCAGGTTGATTCCCAGGGGCAGGGGGAGGCAGGGTACATCCTAATCTTCCGGAAGCCAGGAGGGCCAAGTGTCGCGAAGAGTACCAGCTCCTCCAGAATATCGGATTGTTCGGAGAGACGATGGCCACAGCAACAAGTAGAGACCAGAGGGAGATTAGTACTGTGTGGGGTTACCGTTGGCTTCAGACATGTTACCGACTTTTTTACACAGAGAACTCCAACATGGCCTGTCATTGGCTTTGTTAGCACCACGTCATCGCCTGCAGAATCAACAACCCACGACAATCACCACAGAAAAGAAAACCCAGCATACCCCTGGGCCCCTAATTCATTTCTAATATGGTTCACAACACTGCTATTCCTGTTCTTGATCTATCTATCCCAGAGGTTCTCGACCTTCCTGAAGCCGCAACCCTTTAATACAGCTCCTCATATTGTGGTGACCCCCCAACCATAACATTATTTTCGTTCCTACTTCATAACTATAATTTTGCTACTGTTATGAATTGGGTGACCCCTGTGAAAGGGTCACTTGACACACACCCCGCCCAAAAGGGGTTGCAACCCACAGGTTGAGAACCACTGATCTATACCTTTAGAGCAGTACCTGACACATGAGAGGCATTTGATCAGTCATCACTGAATAAGTGCCGAAAAAATTCCAATAAGCTTCACAACCTCAAGGGGTAATTTGTCCTGCTGATTTTTAAATAAACAACCATTTCACTGAGCTGTGTGTCCATATGAGTAACCAAACTCTAACATTTGTAAGTATTTTGGAACCTTCAAAATGAGGGAGGTCCCTATCAGTGACATATGACAATGAGCTTTTACATAGCTAAGAGTACTAATGGGCACTCACAAAGTAATGCATTGTGCAGTTAGTCCAGGCAGCCTCACTATTTGGTGAACAACTTTGTAGATAAACAGCAAATTAGCGCCATAATTTTACCATTCTGAACTTCTTTAATGAGGGTTTCCTCTTCCTACTTCAAGAAGTAAAAGTCTCAGTTAAATACTATTTTAAAACACAGCATCATTTGGGCAAAGAAGCCTCGTAGAGGTTGGAGACAACCAAAGTGTACACTTAGGTCATTAAACTTTAAATAAGTTAAGAAACAAAAGTAGGGATTAAAAAGCAATCCCACTTGCCTATCAAAAAATTTGAGGAAATATATGAAAAGTTCAAATGACCACCTATTATTGTCACCTTTATGCCTTCTTGATCCTGTGAATGTCACCAATCAATATTAATTCCCAGAATAAATTGGCAGACTGAAAGGGATATTTTTTTCTTCAAAAGTATTTATTACCCTGGTGGCAGATGTCCTATCTGTCTCACAATCAGGCCAGTTTACATGAACTGCAAGACCAGGCTCTACATTCTGTTACACATATCCTTATACCTATTGTCAAAGCCATCTGGGATTGTGCACCTTTAACCCAATTATGCTGACAGAGAAGTATGGTGGCTTTGTACTGAAAATAATAAATGTTGACCGTTTTTCAATATCCCATTCAACTTGAAAAAGTTTTTAAAAAAACAAACAAAACCAAACTTTACTAAGTGCAGGTGCCCAGAAAATGCCTCTAGGTCGAGGCTAGGCGTTAGCACTAGGAGGTTAAAATGTGGGCAGAGGATACTGTTTCAATGTGAACACAGTATACAAACTAAAAACACATCAGCTCCTTGCCATTTTGGATTGGGGTTGGTTTTCAGGAGAAGAGGTAACCCTTAGACTCTTTTCTATCCTTTTCATCACTTCCGAAGGAATGTCCTTTAAAGACCTGTAGCTGGAAAAGCAACAGGACCTTTTCAGAATGATACCGCTGCCCCATTGTAGCCATTCCACGTTTAAGTAAAAGAAAAATGAAACACTTTCATGCAATTCATATTTAAAAATTCAGAGCCACCCAGAGTGAAGCCAAGAAGGAAGAAAGTAAAGAAAAGCAAGCATCTGAGATAACCACCAACACCGCACTAGACACACTAGGATGAGTCAATGGTTTCTTTAAACATGCTCTAAATGTTGAACAAAAGATTTCATCTTGCTAACTAATATTAGTTTCAAAACCATTTTCTTAGAGAAGTCTTGTTTGGGTTATATGAAACTCCTTAAATGGACAATTATCAGAGACTCTGAGTTGAAGGAGAAAATAATAGTGTGAATGATCTTCATGCAACTTCCCTTTTTAAAAACAGAAGTTGAGTCTGTGACACCAAATTTAGAAAGGAAAGTGGATGGCAGCAAATACCACGAGAAAGAGAGAATCATCTATAAACGCAGACACCCACTGCCACTCTGTTCTTGTACCAACAAATGTGTACTTTGACCTTGGATCTGTTCAACAATGCATGTACTTAACTGTTCCTAAAGATGAGTCTTTAAAAGTGAAACATGTTCAGTACATCTTAAAGAGTCCCATCAGAACAAAAATCTCAGTTAGAAAAACACAGAAATCCCCAGTTATGACTACAGCAGTGATTCCTTGGGCCCCATCACACAAAGCACAGCACAGCACAGTCATAGGTTTGCAGATAAATGGCTTCTGTGGGAGCGACAGTGGTCACTTCAACACAACTTAATTCCCTTTAGGAAATTCAAGCCCAAATTACTGAAGAGAAACATTGAAATTTTAAGAATTAATCAGATATTAATTTTCCATTTGCTACCACTTATAGCTGGTAGACACCAGGATTTCAGTTTTAGTGGTTAAAATTAATAGCCAGGAGGATACAGAGCTTCAGGTCACCATTTTCACCCTAGCACCAGTATGACAGCTGAAAAACACCTTTTAGAAGGTTCATCAGATGAAAATATCAGAATTAATGGGCAGCCATATCATTTTACGGACAAGAATATAAATGTCAGTTCTCCCCAAACTCATCAATAAACTAGATGGAATTCCAACTTTAATGCTTAGTGGGGTTTTATTTTCATGGAGCTTGGGAAAATAATCTTAAAATTCAGTGGGAATAGCAAAGGGGTGAAGACAGTTGTGATCATTTTAAAGAACAAATTGGGGGATGTGTGCTATCAGATATCAGGGCTTACTTTAAAGCCCCTGTAATTAAAACAGAGTGGCATTGGCATAGGGACAGATAAACAGATCTATCTGTTCAGAGTCCAGAATTGAAAGTCCAGAAATAGACCTACACATATATAAAAGTGGGATATAGAATTCAAATCAAATTCACTGCCATCGAGTCAATGCTGAGTCATAGCCACCCTGCTGTCCATTTCTGAGACTGTAACTGTTTATGGGAGTAGAAAGCCTAGTCCATGTGGATCACGACCCTACGTGTGTTTGTGTATGTATATATATATTTTTTCCAGGTAGATTAAACCCGATCTTTACAAAATAAAACATGGAAACTTTTAGGAGAGAATTCAAGAGAAAATGTCTGTGATCTCAATTAGGAATGTGTGGGGATTATTTTGTTTGCCACCTGCAATCCATTCTCCACAGCTGTCTGCTTTGTTTGGTACCTTGCTATGCTAAACCCTAGGGGTGGTATTGGAAGTCCTGGTGGTGTAAGAGTTAATGTATTGGGCTGCTAACTGCAAGGTCAGCAGTTTGAAACCACCAACCACTTTTCAGGAGAAAAGACAAAGCTTTTGACTCTTGTAAAGAGTGCCGGTCTTAAAAACTAACAGGAGCAGTTCTACTCTGTCCTATAGGGTCACTATGAGTTGGCAGGGACTCTATAGTAGTGAATTTTTTTTTGACGGATTGTATTACCCATGTTCTCTTATTGGCTGACTTCCAGTTGGGTTCAGCCAAAGGCAGGCACCAGCAGGGAGTGGGTCAGGAGAGAGAAGCTGGGGATGGCTTCCCTGCTCCTTCTTGTTTAGGGGTTCATTTCTGCATGTACCCACCGCCCTCCATCACAGCTCCAGCCCACTGACTCCCTTCTTCAGGACTCCAGCTCTCACGGAGTTCTAGGGACACATATCCTCTCCTTGCCCCTGCAGGCGCAGCGGACAGAAACAGCTTCCACTCTAGATGGTCTCAGATCCTTCAGCTTTGGTCACATCTCTGTAAAAAGTCCCTTTATTACAGTCATTTAAGTTGAATCATTTCAGTAGAATTCTGTTTCCTGCCGAGACTCTATTAAGAAAAAGACACCCAACGCACAAACTATAAAGAAAGACTGATCATTTTGATTAAATTAAAAATTAAATATCTACTAAAATCTGTTAAAACATTGCAAACAAGTAGACCGCAGAAAGATACACGTGATTCATCAACCAAAGATGAGTATCCAGAATTAGTAAGGAGCTCTTCCTAATCTTTAAAAAAAAAGAAAAAAGAAAAGAAAACACATCTGAGGGTAAGTCATAAAGTACTGCTTTTTATCAGGGTTCCAGTTCATACGGACACAAGTTTCTTCCACACAAGACGTGTCTCTGTGATCAGTGGACAGCTGCGGGCAGGTTCTCTCAGTCAGACACTTGCCTTAGTCCCATAAGGTGCCTTCAAAAAAAAGGGCCTAATCAATAGTACTGTGGCTTCAAAGGGATCTCCTAAGCCAATCAGACCAGTAGATCATATCGGCAACAGTTTTTTTGGATCCCTAAGGGGTCATTTTGATAGAAGATGTTTTAAGAAAATGGGGAACTGCACTGATGAGAAAAAGGGCAGGAGAACTGCGCCGAGGAATTTTTCCCATCACAGTGCAATGCACCTGCTCAGTCTTTGAGGACAGCAAGGATTATCCAAAGGGAATTTCAAGAATTTCCCTGGGAAACAGTATCCCACCCACCCTCAGGCTCTGATTTTGCCCTCTCGGACTTCTTTTTGTTCCCCAAATTTAAAGACTATACAAATTTTTTAAAGACTATAAAAGGAACAAGATTTGAGTGTTGCAAGGGTACCAACACTGATGTTTTGACAAGTAAACCAAAGAGCAAAGAATTCTTTAGGGAAGGGTTAGAGAGATGCGAATGCCTCCTGCAGAAGTGCACAGACCTAAACTGAGGCTACGGCAAGAGACAACAGCTTCACATTGATCATATACATATTAATGAAGGTTTCTATGATTTTTCAGCAATACTTTTTTGACTTACCATCATAAAAATAGTATAAGATACTGAAAGAGGAATTTCAAATGTCTAATAAACACGGGGGTGGGGGGACACTATGCCTTATCAATAATGAGAAAAATGCAAATTGTGAAGACATTTCATAGCTATCAGACTGATAACTCCTTTTGACATTATCAAATATTGATGAGACTGTTGATTAAAAAGGCACTTTCATAAACCGTTGTTGGGTGTGTATGTTGGTGTGACCACTTTTGAAGATATCTAGTCAGTACATATCTTTTGGCATATCTAGTAAGTAATGCAGGCTTGGGGTCCCTGAGAAAAGTAAGCACTACTCAAAATGATTCAAGTTCCTATTTCCTCAATGATACCAGAGATGGTATAATAAATACCAGTGGTGCATTAGCAAGTGTTTGCCAAATTTTCCTCATAAACACTCCACCCGAGGCTGGTTCCAAGACTCCCAATTGGACTCATTTTGGGGAGACATGTGCACAGTTGCTCTGAGGAGTAAGGGGTGGTCCCTGGTTCCAGCCCATCACCTGAACCGTTATACATGCAGAGGATATCAGTTAATTCAGTACATGTGAGAAGGCTTCCATAACTTTATGAAAAGATAGAATTAAAAGATAGTAGAATTTCCCCACAAGTGTGTGGAAAATATGAGGGAAGCCCCCTCATATATAGTATAATATCATTCGTGGAAAATATTTTAAAACATGTCAAATGTTGTTGTATGATGTTTACAGACATACAAGGGAGCTTATTCCATTACCTTTCAATTCCATTTTTCCATGAAAATTTTGAAGACTCCTTGTATATGTATATGATTACATGATGAAAGCGTATTATTGTTGTAAGCCATCAAGTCAATACTGACTCTGTATGACAGAATAGAACCTGCCCCAAAGGGTTTCCTAGGCTGAACTCTATGGGACCAGAGTGGCTGGTGGGTTCAAACAGCCCATTATTGGTTAAAAGCTAAATGCTTAACCTATGTGCCACCAAGGCTCTTTAATAATGTATTGTAGATTTTTTTTAAAAATCAGGAAAGTGGTCACTTTGGGAAAGGGCCCGAGAGATGGTGTTAGAAGATATTTAAGCAGCTTCTCTTCTATCTATACTGCTTATGTTTTTAAAAAACATCAAAAGCTAATAAATGTGTCATAATTAATTATTTTAGTCTATTATTTTACATTTCATTAGATTAAAACATATTTTTCTTTACTCCTTATGCCATGAAGTAGAACCTCATAAGTGTTCCCCCTTACAATTTCCAATACTTAATAATAAAGCAGTAGTAGTATTTCAAGTATTCATTCAGTCCCCCTGATTCCAGTAATACACAATTTATTCCTTTCCCTTATTTTGATATATTTCTTCTCTTTGTCTTTTTTTTTTTAAGTCATTTTATTGGGGCTCATACAATTCATCACAATACATAGATCAATTGTGTAAAGCACATCTATACATTTGTTGCCCTCATCATTCCCAAAATTCACTTTCCTCTTGGGTTTCCGGAATCAGCTCATTTTCCTTCCCCCCCTTCCCCATGAACCCTTCTCTTTGTCTCTTAACAAAAACTATAAAGCTCAATGCTAACACTAAAATAACCTAAAATTCTTCAGAGGAACCACAGCTGATAAGGCCACTATAAGAAAGCAATTGGTTTAAAACCGTGTTTGAGTATGATTACTTGCCAAAATAGCTTCTATCCCACTCTAAAGGATAAATGGTTCCCTCCAAAATATGGAAGGCTTTTTGTTACTTCTCAAATATACCAAAAAAACTCATTTAGCACTAAAAAGTGAAATCTTGTTTTTGTTTTCTTGTTTTTAAAGGAAACACACTTTCCCAATGAAATTTAACAACAACAACAAAATCTTTCACTCTTCTCTGGTGGCCACCAACTGCTACCCCAAAAGCATTTTGGTTCTTTTTTGTTGTGTCTCTTGATGTGGGGGCTCAGGGAGATGGAAACCGCATGCTCTCTTGACTTGTGGGGAGAAGATGCTGCCTCAGTGCCCACAGAGTGTGGCCCTCATCTAAAGAGATTGTCTTGAAATAAGTCTATGCTTTAAGTACACACGTTTCTCTGAGCTAGCAGGCATTCTGAAGCTAGGTGGTTCTAAATAAAGAACTCTAGTCAACAACAGGAAATAACTCCCACAGAAAAAGGGGCAGAATACAAACTCTCACCAACTCTTCTACACAGTTCACAACGGCCTTTTGTTCCATGTGCATTAAGCCTGCAATCTTAAGGTTCAGAGCGTGCCTGGCTGTTCACACAGCAACCCAAGCTTTTTTCCCTCTCGTTGGGGTCCTGGCTGTCTTCCCTCAGAGGAAGGGAGCCTCACAACGTCTTACTATGAAGGAGCCATCAGGAAATGGAATGGCTTCTCTTCTAAAAATGTACCATTATTATTTCTTAATAATAATAACTTCTCAAGGGGGGCAGGGGAAGGGATTCTCCGTTTAAAACCCCATTTTTTTACTGACTACATAGAACCATGTATATACACATACATTCGTTGTACAGGAGGATGTTCACTTGCAGCATACATTTCTACATCTATCAACAAGGACACATCATCTCAAGGATACAAGTCCAGATGGGTGGCTTTATCAACTCACAGTGACATTCAACAGATCATGCGTCTAGAAGCCAAAATGGCATTCTACTCCAAGGCCCCCATCCCTAGTGTTTAGAAGACTATGGAGAAAAAAATGTAAAAATCTACATCTCGGGCCAATCAAAGAGAAAGTTGGTGGTTTTCAGAGTCGGCCAATCTTCCTCGAGTGGATCAGGGGGATCCATCGAGTTCACAGGACAGGGCCTCCTGACCCGGAAATGGGCCAGAGCAAAGCAGCCCCCTGGCTGGTTCCAGATTGCTGCCTCTCCCTCTCCTGTACATTCGGCCTTGCCCTCTCTGCGGGCTCTTCCTGCAGTCAATAAATTACAGGCTCAAAGCTCTATCCGCACTTTTGAAATAGGAAGCAATCCTCCCCCACACCAATGCTGCAGGAATGCTGGTGGCAGTGCCTGTCTGTATCCTTCACAGCTTCATTCTTCCTCCCCAGCAGGCGGGCCTCCGGCCGCTCAGTGAAAGAGCATAAACACACCCCTCGCACTGTCCTGGCCAGCGGACACGTCTTCACTCCTCATGTTACCTGCGCTTAGTTAGCAATTGACACTGCTGATCACCTCCTTCCTCCTCTAACTGTTCCTTTTGGTGATTTTGGTCAACTACAGCTTCCGGGTTCTAATCTCTCTGGCCACTCTTAGCTTCCTTCCTTTGCTGTCTCCCCTTTCTCAGGATTCCTAAGCTTTAAATAAATTTTAAAAAAAATCACCTCGGGTTGCAATTTGTAAACTGACAGGGGAATGGTCGTGGGTAGGGTTGGGGGTGGCTGGGTAGGGTAGCTGATTCGTCAGGAAAGTTTAACGGTATGAATGTTTTTGAAATACTTCTCAGCTGCTTATCTCTGTCTAAATCAGTGTTTCCCAAAGTGGGTGATACCACCCCTATGGGGGGGTGGGGGGGGGCGGTGCACTGGAACCATCCAAGGGGGCTGGAAAAGCCGATCCTTCCACTCCATCGTGGTATGAGCTGTAGTACAAAAGTTCTTCATTGCCAGGAGAGCACTGAGTAATTTCTGTTGTTGAAAAGGGGGAGGTAGGCCAAATAAGTTTAGGAACCTATGATCTAAATGCTCAACTCCCCCATGACCTGATTTTGGCCCCTCTTCTCTTCTTCTACCCCTATAATCTCTCCCTGGGCAACCTCACCCACTCTCAGGGCACCTAAATACAAGTGACTTACAGATCAATAGCCTTTCTCTCTGAGCTTCAGACCTGACTCTTGTATGTAGGGAAGACTCTAGCTGTTTCCGAGGGGCATTTCTGGTTGGCCTTGAGTAAGTGTTAATAGCACTCTTATTGTGCAATGTGTTTCTCTTTATAGATGGGTTTTCTGGCCCTGGATTTGTAGTTCTGCCAAGATAACTTGCTAGGCCACAATCTTGCAGGGATTGGTTGGTTGCTATGCAAATTAGATGACTATGGCCTGCCTAAGTGGTCAGTTCATAGTTTTGGTGGGAGGAATAGGCTTATTAGAGGGCAAATCCCACAGGGGCTTAGAGGGACTTTGCTAGCACTGAGAGAGGGAGAGCTAAGCAGACAGACAGACAGACAGAGTGTGAGATTGTGAGCAGTAACACTGACTATGGTGAAAGAAGGGCTAGTAGTGTGAGTGGAAGGAACCAGGAGACCAGCATTAGATAGCAGCAGTGGGCTCCTTAGCTCACGGGGCAAAGTGGCTGCAGTAGGCTTGCTGATCCATGGAGCACGAGTGCTGAGCACCTATGGGCAGAAGGCTTGCTGGCAGAGTAGGGCATGTCTGGGTACTTGTCAGCAGTGTTAACGAGTTATAACACTGGCTCAAGCAGGGGAGAGCCTGAGAGGGGCCAAACAGCAGAGGCCATTGGCTGGCCTGGCCAAGGGAAGGCTATCCTTCCTGAGAAATGTGGTTTGCTTGCGGATACAGGTGAGAAGGATCTGAGAGCTATCTTAGTGGGTCGCTGTTCTGGTTGATAAATTGTATCCATTTCCCTAAGTTGTTCCCTTTACTTATAAGTTGATCCTGAGTGTAGCCTGTTACTTCCCTAATAAACCCATGGCAGCAGGCATGGTCTGTGCGTTTGCATGGCCACTAAGAAGTTAGAGAGTAACGGTGTAACCAACTCCAACTCAGGAATAGGCTTTGGGCTGGTGGAGATTTTCACCCCACCTCATACATGCAGACAAGTCTGATGCTACTAAATTACACAGCCCTTGCATTCAAAACATGTCTGGTTTGAAATAATAGAAGCAATAGCCTATTATACATCTCCAACGGATAGCATAAAGGCATGACCAACTCAGATCATCTAAAATTGTCCAAATTATTATTACATCTGTCTGTCTATTTGAATATACAGCTATGATTAAGGTACCACATCCCTGTGGGTGTCTGAGTTAGAAAGCTGAAATTCACACTCTCCTTTCCTTTGCTCTCATGATCAATCAGCCACAAAGTCCTATCACTTTTACCTCTAAAACGTCTTTCAAATAAGTCCCTAGACTCCTCTAGACTTCTCCCCCCACTGCCCTAGAGCCCTGGCCATGTAGTGGTTACACATTGGGCTGCGAAATGCAAGGTTAACAGTTCAAAACTACCAGCTACTTCAAAGACGGGGCTTTCTTCTCCTATAAAGAATTACAGGCTCAGAAACTCCTAGGGCGCAGTTCAGCCCTGTCCTAAAGGGTCACTTGATGGCAGTCGAGGCCCTAATTATCTTTCATGTCTGTCATGCAACAATCTCTCTCCCTACTTCCAGTCTTGAATATTCTCCTCTGATCTAGCTGCCATACCACCTCTTGTGCACCAGGAAGCATGCCAGGGGCCGGCCACACAGGGATGACAAAGGGATGCTCCCCTGAGCTGAGAGGGAAGATAAACTTGTGGAGACAGAGGCGTGCCCTGGGTGACATGAAACACGTGGATAGCCACAGAGCCTACTGGGGTGAAAGTGGGCAGGGGTGGAGTCAAATGTAAAAGAGCGTTAGTGAGGCGGGGTTGGGTGCTCATAGGAGGTGAGAGCTATGCTGTGCTGGGTCCGGATGTACAGTGCATAGCTATCTATAAGCCTGGAGTGTCTGGCTGGGGCAAGTCCCAGAAGGCTTCAGATGCCACATCAAGGGATCCAGCCTTCCAACTGGACATCCTCTTATAGAAGGGTTGCGGGGAAGAGACAAGCCAGTCAGGGTGCAGTGTAGCAATGATGAAACATACAACTTTCTTCTAGTTCTTTAATGCTTTGCCCCCACCTACCCACCCCCCCACCCCCCCAACCCCCACCCCCGCTCACTATTATGATCTCAATTCTACCTTACAAATTCGGCTAGACCAGAGGTTTTACACTGGTACACTGGGAATCCAGGACAGATGAACCCCTCAGGACCAGTGGTGAGAGTGGCCATACCAGGAGGGTGGAGGGAAGGTGGGGTAGAAAAGGGGAACCAATCGCAAGGATCTACATAAAACCCCCTCCTGGGGGACGAACAACAGAAAAGTGGGTGAAGGGAGACATCAGGCACTGTAAGATATGACAAAATAATAATAATTTATAAATTATCAAGGATTTGTGAGGGAGGGAAGGTGGGAAGGGGGGGGGAATGAGGGGCTGAAACCAAGGGCTCAAGTAGAAAGCAAATGTTTTGAGAATGAAGATGGCAACAAATGTACAAATGTGCTTGACACAATGGATATATGTATGGATTGTGGTAAGAGTTGTACGAGCCCCCAATAAAATTATTTTTTTTAAAAAGGGAGGAGGGATCCGGCCTTCATATTTTGACGACTGTGAGGAGTCTTGAAGAGATTTTCTGTGGGAGAGTGGAATGATTCTGATTTTCCTCTTAGGATGTTACCTCTGCTAATCCTGAATTTGACAGAATGACCCTAAATTTTATTTAGAATAACCAACAGTGAGGGGGAAAAAAGTTCAAGGAGAGAGATTAAGTGTATTAAAAACTTGTAATAATTAGCAGAGTTGGGTTCTAGCCAAAGGAAAACACAAAAGGACCTAAACTGAAAAGCCCCAAGCAGATCTTCATGTAGATAAAGGTTTGATGTCGCTGCTGCTGCTGAGCTGGCTCCCAGAGAGATCGTCAGGTCTTTTGTCTTAGACTAGCTTAGCTGGAACCTCTGCTGAAATCTGTTCAGCATTGTAACAACACGCAAGCCTCCCCTGACAGCTGGGTAGTGACTGTGCTGGAAGTACACTGGCTGTGAGTTGGACCTGTGTCTCCTGCGTGGAAGGTGGGCCTTTTGCCACTGATTCACTACTGCCTCCACAGAGAGAGCTTTAAAAGATGATAAAGGCGGCAATTCCAGATAATGGGAAAAGGAAGGGTATACAATACAGTTTACTATTTATGGGGGGAAATGGATGTTAGGTACTTGTCTTACACGATATGATGAAACAGATTAACTGAAGACACTCTTTAATTAAGAATAATTAATTAAAAGTAATTAATAATGAATATAAGTACTAAAATAAATTACAAGTGAATACTTTATCTTAGAAGGAGACAAAGCCTTTTCAAACACAGTACAAAAAGAACTGTTGAGAAAATAGTGACTACATTAAAAAGTAAACAATATGGTTAAGAGTACCACAAAATAGACACGCCACTGGCCAAACTGACAAAGGAAAAGCGTGAGAAGATACAAATTAACAAATGAGCTGGGTGTCCTTACTGCAGAAGCACCTAAGATTGAAAGGATTATGATACATCATCCTGAAGAATTATACACGACAACAAATTTGAAAACCTAGAAAAAATAAATGTCTAGAACCACACTAAGATAGAAATTTGAACAGACTCATTACAAAAGAAGATCTAGAAAAGGCCATTAAAAAACCTCACAGCCACCACAGCAAAAAAGTCCATGATCAGACGGTTTCATTGGACAATTCTGCCAAACACTCAGAGAACAGTTGACCCAAATCCTACCCAAACTACTCCAGACTATAGAAAAGGAAGGAATGCTCCCGGATTCATCCTACGAAGCCAGCATAACCTAGATACTAAAGTCAGGCAAAGACACCACTGAAAAAGAAAATTACATACCAGTAGCCCTCAAGGATATGAACACAAAAACTCTCAAGAAAACTCTAGTCAACAGAATTCAACAGCACATCAATATATATTGGATAGTTCAACACTAGAAAATCAATCAGTATAATCCACCACACAAATAAAACAAAACAAAGGAATCTTATGATCATTTCAATTGGCACAGAGAAAGTATTTGATAAAATCCAATATCCCTTGACCCAGCCCCCCTTTAAAAAGAAAAAGAAAACAACCTCTCAGCAAAATAGGAATAGGAGAAAAATTCCTCAACATAATTAAAGGGACATATACAAAACCAACAGCCAGCATTGTTCTAAATGGAAAAATAATGAAGGTATTCCCCTTGAGAAGGATACTGAGACCAGAGACAAGGATGCCCACTATCACTGCTTTTATTGAGTAGTGTACTAGAAGTCCTAGCTAGAATAATTAAGACAAGAAACAGAAATCATGGGCATCCAAATTGGTAAGGAAGAAGTAAAACTATCCCTATTTGCAGATTATATGGTTCTATACAAAGTCTCTACAAATTACTACAATTAATTTAGCAAGTGACTACTTTGAGGACTAAGGTGTGCCTGACCCAAGCCATAGTATTTTTACTTGCCTTATATGCACGGGAAAGTTGGACACTGAACAAGGAAGGCCAAAGAAGAATCGAAGCATTTGAATTGTGTTACTGGAGAAGAATACTGAAAGTACTATGGCCTGCCAAAAGGGCAAACGTATCTGTCTTGGAAGAAGCCCAGGGTGTTCCTTAGAGGCAAGGATAGCAAGACATCTTACATACTGTGGGTATGTCAGGAAAGACTAATTCCCTGGAGAAGGACATCGTGCTTGGTATGTACAACCATGTTCATCCCAACATTATTCACAATAGTAAAAAGATAGAAACCACCTAAATGTCCATCCATGGATGAATAGATAAACCATGGTGCGTACATACAGTGGAATGCTATAATTTACAAATATAATGCTCTAGATCCTAGTTTGGTGAACAGCAGCTGGGATCTTGAAAGCTTGCAAGTGACCATCTATGATACCATTTTTTATCTCTACTGGTATGGAGCACAAGAGAATGAAGTCAATCAAAGGCCCAAAGATGAAATTAGTCCTTGAGAGTAGCATCCCACATACACCAGAGTCTCCTTTAGCCAGAGAATAAGATACTCTTGAACTTGGAATCGATGTTGTAAGGAATTAAAATAGGCCACTTTTCAGCCAAACAATAAATTGGCTAATAAAATAAACAATATCATCGATGAGTGATGTCTTCCCTTCAAAAATGACTACGAGACCAAACGGTCAACAGCTACCCAAAAGCACAGATGAGAAGGCAAGATGAGGAAGGGAATCTAGATCAATGGAAACAACCAAAAGAGCGGAAATGGTGACACATTGTAACAGTTGTAACCAATGGCAGGGAACAGGCTGCATAAAGATTAGTAGAGGGGAACCTAGTTTGCCATATAAACCTTCACCTGAAAAACAGTAAAATATTATTTAAAACAGTGATTCTCAACCTTCCTAATGCCACAACCCTTTAATACAGTTTCTCATGTTGTGGTGCCCCCCAACCATAAAATTATTTTCGTTGCTACTTGATAACTGTAATTTTGCTACTGTTATGAATCGGGCAATCCCTGTGAATGGGTTGTTTGACCCCACCCCCCAAAGGGGTCGCGACCCACAGGTTGAGAACCGCTGATATAAATAAAGGAAGGAAGTAAATATGCTTTAGCAGCCCTAAAGGAATCTGTATTTCAATAAACACCTTAGTAATCGAAATGATCCTGAACCTTGAAGAAAAGGTATTAGGCTGTTCAATGTTCTCTGTGGACAAATACAATAATATCAACAATGATAATCACATAGGGGCAGATTTGATGGAACAAGCTCACAGGAAAGAAACTTCATGGGGACAAACTTCAGGTACCTCCAAATTCATGTTCCAGAAAACTAATATGCTGGTACAGTGTGTCCTATAAATGACACACTGCTGTGTAAACGATAGCTTGTGTAAATTTACACACTTAGGTTCTGCTGATGTGAAGGAAGTTTGCAAATATCTTAAGAGCGCAATAAATTTGTGTTATTTGGGAGATTGAAATTGACATTGTCACCTTCATGGATGAAGGATGATGATAAATCAATCCATCCACTGCCTGTGCATTACACAGTCACAACACCACACCTTTCAATGTACATTGCACAACATTCACAAGAAGCATCAGTGGTGTAATGGCTCTGTGCTCAGCGTCAGAGTAAGAGATTGGCGTTTCAAACCCACCTCCTGCTCTGTGGGAGAGAAGGCCTCACAGTGCTCCCATGGAGATTCCAGCCTAGACAAGAAGTGTGACAAAGTTTTCTCACACAGGGTCGCTATGAGACAGACTCCACTTGGAGCACAGCAACAACGTGGTGCTTACAGACGATAAAACTTGTTGGCATCATCATCTCTTCTGCTCTCTCTGAGAATCCGCCCGGAGAGCCAGCTCCTCTGCACACGTGAGGAACCGAGGCTCACAGAAAACTTTCAAGATGACACATGACCGAGCAGTGACGGCCAGCCTGGAACCCAGATCTGACTCAAGATCCAGTTTTCATTTCCGGGCATGTTATTTAGTAAATACCACTCCACTGAACCATTGAACTGCAGACTGCGAATGCACATGTCTGGAAAGAAATTCAGGTGGGAACTTTTATTCTGATGGCTCACTTAGAAAGCAGCACAAATCAGAAGGCATGCTTATTATACATCCATCAGTGTCTTCTCTTTCCTTTTGATATGCTCTCACACGAGCTAAGTTTCTATGAACAGCGTATGACTACATCTCAAACACTGAAATAGAAAATACTCAGAGAGCCAGTAAACAAAAGTATTAACTTTAGAAAGGGGGGACCAAAAAAACAAATCAAACACCCCAACAACAACAAAACAACCCTTGAGATGGACAAACTGCATGAGAGTTTGGTTGCTTTATGAAATATGGCGGTTACTCCAGAGGTTCATTTTAGCTTTATTTGTATTTTTAGCAAACTACTATGCTTCCGTGCTATTTCAACCCACGATTGCTGATGACACACACAGAGCCTGAAAGGCCATGACTCACCCCAGGCTGCCACAGGCATGCTGCTCAGTGATGTACCTGTCAGGTGTGAAGCTTCACGCTACACCGGGTACAGTCACTCTCGCCTGCCCCCACCACGCAAACACACATGGCGTGAGTCTCCAGCAGAGCATAGTCTTCCCCCGCATGGACCCACCCTCCTATCTGAAGGAGAGATGCATGAGGAACAACGGAAGTGAACGGAAAGGATTATATCAAGGCACACTCCATCAGAAACCATCTTCTCTACATTAACAGTGATGCAAATCTTCACTACACATTTGGCCACTTTTAGACCCTTATCTTTCAGTTCTTTTGCAGAGAAACCAAAGCGCAGAACATGGAGGATTCTGCGATTGCTTAGCATGTATTTAGCAAATCATAGCCAATGTTTTTATGCCACGTCTGAGAACACTGACTCTGGAGTCGGAGGGTCCTGGCACAGTTTCACGGTACCTTGTTGGCCATTGGACTCTGGACTAAGACTAAGACATTGGACTTGTGCTTAAGACTCAATTTCCTCATCTGCACAAAAAAGGGGATCGACTTGGACTAGCACCGGTGGCCCGGTGTTTTTTGAGGATCAAATGAGATCTCCTATGAAAAGAAGTGAGCGCCGTCTCTAACACGATGTCACAAAAGGTGGCTGGTCTTGGTATTAGTAATTACCTAGTCATAGAGTGCTTATTAAATTCAGAACGGTGCTGGTGGTCACCAGTGCTGGAAGGAGTGCCCCCTTGTTGATCCCCTGCAGCCCCCGCAAGCTCTGCCAATTGTGATGGCTTTTCTGTGAGGGTCTGTCAGGCACATTCCAGTATAGCAGGGAGTAGACGGAGCTCCACTCACTTCAGACCTCGGGTCAGTGTGGAGAACAGCAAAAAGACGCTGTGACTGGGTAAGTCACATCATCTGACTAGCATTCCAAATGTACCTCTGTCTGTGAAATCCAATAGGAAACCAGCCCCACTTTTTCTCCTTTGTCTGAGTGTCCAGTGGTGCCAGGTCCAAGGCCGAGCTTAAGAAAAGATGCCCTCACAGATAACTGAGATAGTGTCAAACGTTTGGGTTGTTAATTATTTGAGATCCGCTCCTCCCCGCCTTTCTGTTGTGAGTAAATTCTGATGGGGAGAATGCGTGTGCAACAAAACATAATGAGATTAGCTTCTTTCTTCCACAGCCTTAAAATGTAAGCAACCAGCACGCCTCTTGCTACTTTCATCACTGTAATTGGGCAACAGCATTTTCTTTTTCCACCAAAAAAAGAAAAGCCAGTGATCTTTGGCAAGTGAACTCACAGAAAGAAAATGTACACAAAAATGCAGAGAGTGTTAAGCTTCATTTGGAGTAAATGTGCTCGTTTTTCTTCTGCTCCCATTAACCACTGAGCAGCTAAAACCTCAAGCTTCGAGGTGCTCTCAAAAATACGGCTGTGATTTATGGATAAAAGTAACCCCTTAGGCCCATATTTCTAGCCCCACATTAATGGATTTTGGGTCTTGATGAGGTGCTGAGATTTACAATTGTCTGTGAATAAATACAGGGGGCTTCAAAAAGGCTATGGAAAAATAAATGTGGAAATAATAGACTTTTCCCACAAACTTTTTGAAGCCCCCTCATAATGACAACCAGCGACTTAAATAACTAAGAGTTTACCTTTTTCCTCAGGAAACTGGAAATCTGGAAAGCTAACAGGCAAATTAGAAATGTGGGTGGAGGCAGACCAGGGCTGGTACGATCACTCAAAGGTACTTGCCTCCATGGTCCTCATTAACCTCAGGGTCACAAGAAGACTGCTAACTCTCCAGATATTTCATCCACATTCCAAGAAAGACTAAAATGAAAAATCATGTCTTCATGAAACTCTGTCTTTTTATTCACGAAGGGATAGGCTTCTACTTGTACCCACAGGCCAGACAGACAGAATGTTAGCCACCTCAGCTACAAAGGCCCCGGACATCAGGTATTTCAGGTCAGCACCTACATCCCCCAACCAAACCTAGTGTCACTGAGTCATTTATGACTCACAGCAACTCTAGGTACGGTTTCCAAGGCTGGACATCTCCATGGGCACAGAGAGCCTCCTCAGTCCCCATTGGAGTGGCTGGCGGGTTTGAATTGTTGACCCTGTGATTACCTGAAAGGGTTGCCCGAGCAAGCACCAAATTTAGCATACAGCACACAGCGACCCCCAAATAAAATCAGTGGCCCCTTGAGGAGAAATGGAAAGCGGGGGATAGACATAGCATAAACAATATAATCTGCCATACATGCTTAAGGACTATGATTAGAATTTGTTATCTTATTATGAGAAAAAATAATTAAAACGTCAGGTGATTATTAATAATTGAAATGACTTTTTACTGGTTGGTAATTAATAGCAATAACCACACTGGTATTTTGAACTTACTCATAGAGGACTTTTCTCAAGAGCCTTCATATGCTTTCTACACACAGTGACACTTCTCACAAGATCAAAGGAGAACTTTTCCTGAGAATAAGTGCACAAATTAAAGAAACAAACACAGAGACAGAAAACGCCAGCCCTATGCTAGATGTACATACACTGCCTTGCTTAACCCTCCCCGGAGCTCTGGGAGGTAGACTTGGATCTCACTGGGCCATGAAGAAGCAAGTTTAGGGGTGAACGACTCCGAATCCGATGGTCCCCACTCTTCCCCACACTGGCCAGTTCCTCACAGCATCTCTTCAAGATTAAAGAGTATCAGATCCTTGGTAACATAACACAGGTCAGAGAAATTAAGTTAATTCGGGGATTAGGGAAAGTCATACAGGCTTCTAAAGGCTGTGCAAGAGAAGTGAAATCTGAATCTATTTAGATTCACCAGAACTGAGTGTGCCGGACCAACTCATTATTAACCCAATCCCCTCCTCTGATCAAACAGATCTGCAAGACTAGCCCTGTGAAGAGCATGCACAGTGCAACAGGGCAAAAGGTCACAACATTGACCACGGTCAGTACAGTCAAGTTGTCAGTGCTAAACCAAACAAGGGAGGGAGGGGGAAAACAGGGAAGGTGAGGGAGGGGAAGCTTGGGTCACTATGAACAACTCTCAAAGTTTCATCTAGATGAACGAGAGTCATGTAGAGGCCCTGGGTGGCATCAACTGATAAGGGCTCAACTATTTGCTGGAAAGTTGGTGGTTTGAACATACCCCACAGCGCCTCAGTGGAGAGCTCTGGTAAAATGCTTGCGAAAGGTTACAGCCTTAAAAACTGTGGAGTTCTTTCTATTCGGCTCACCTGTGTCTCCAGGAGCCTGAAATGACTCACAACAGCTAAGGCAGTGGTTCTCAACCTTCCTAATGCAGTTCCTCATACCAACCATAACATTATTTTTGTTGCTACTTCATAACTATAATTTTGCTGCTGTTATGAATTGGGTGACCCCTGTGAAAGGGTCCTTTGACCCCCAAAGAGGTCGTGACCCACAAGTTGATGACCGCTAAGATATTCCCTTCATTCAAATAAAAATTCACAAATAAGCAGCTTTGTCTCAAAAGAATTAAACTTTCAGAGAACATATATACAACACATTCAAGTCCAGAAGAGATTCAAATTCAGTAGGATAGTTGATAGTTATCAACATTGTAATTTGTTCCTAAGCATACAAAGTTTCGAACACAGAGGAGGTTTATTTTCAAACCTTGAATCATTCTGTAGACTGGGGGAAATGCAGAAGCACCACATTATTACTAAGCAAAATACTAAAATTGCAAAAAGTGAAAAATGGAAGCTATCCTCTCAGCACATACAAAATTCCCATTGCTATCAAGAGAGCAGACCATTAATATGGAAGAAAAAAATTACTCAGGAAAAAATACTCTGAGTTGCCTCTGAACTATTTTATGTGATGTATTAGACAAAATAAGACTGATGAAATGTGTAGATTTCAAATATGTACATGTCCAATCAATGACTTAGTTGTGTCAGTTCTAACAACAAAATGAAAATAAAGAGGTTGCATCCCTGATGAATGAGATCGTAGCACTCTGTTCAAAGAAGCAAAGGTAAATTTAGTAAGTGTAAATATACTAAATAAAGGTTCCCTTCTCAGTAGGGAAAAAACCCCATGTTGAGTGGAAATAAAATACGGGGAATTCTGGAGTTGTTTTATAATTACTTATGATCCCACAAGTAATGAGAGCAAAAATTCTTTATAGGACCAAATTGTCTTTTCATTTACAATGACGTGTTTGGACACAACATATGTACCACTAGCTATGCAGCTCATCAGGCTTTAAAACCAAATAAATATGTCCTCTCTTTTTAAAACATTTTTTTGAAGAAGAATGGGTCCAGAGGGCTGGATTGCTCATCCAAGCCTTTCACCTGGATGAAAACTGAGGCCTGGGCAGTTAGCTAAGGCTCCAGGTCACAGAGGCCTGGGGCAGAGCTGGGCTGGATCCCAGGCCTTTCAACTGCTGAGGCCACACTAGCTGTTGTTTTTTAAGCTGGTATACCAGGCTGAAGCTTGTATGCTATCCTAAGAAAGAGATCCAAGCTTTATTTCTGTCAGGATCTATAACCTAAAAAAAAAAAGTATGTCAGTACATGCTTCTAAACATGCATTCTGAAACATTACCCAGGTTAATTTGTCCTTTATAAGTGACATTTAATATCTTCATAAGTAGGTAGGTAGGTAAGTAGGTAGATAAATAAACATTAGTTCCATTTATTAAGAATATTTGTCTGGTTACAGTAATGAATACATTTCTTTGACTATGATAGGTATCTTGGGGAGGCTGATAGGATTATTAATCTTACCAACATAGGCTGACATTTCTTTTTCTTTTTTCTTTTTGCTGTTTCTTTAAATTTCTAATCAATACCTACCCCCCACCCCACCCCACCACACACACACAAACACAAAACTTTTCCCCCAATGGTTGAAGAAAGACGTGGGCCCCCTAATGTCTTCGTGCACATTGGGCTTTTGAAACCTGGAAACTGATTGGGTGACATTTAATCTCGGAGATTAAAATCACTTAGTGAATATTGTATTGTTCCACTGTTCTCACTGTCATTTTGGCATTTGGGGCCCCGCTCTGCTGCTTCTGCTGGTGCACTTACCAGCTAATGAAACCTAGCCCAGGAGCAGCTGCCTGAATCTATGTCAAACTGCATCTGGCACCCATCTATCTTCCAGCCATCGAAATGCACCTCTGAAATCATACAAAGGCAGCCGCAGAGCTAGCGCCCTGCAGCCACCCCAACACACAGGCTTTGTTTCATCAGGGCTATAAAGCAATTTCAGACCTTTTTTGTTCTTTCTTTTTAATTTGCCACATATTTTAGAGTGGCAGCTTTTGAAAGGAATGGGGGAAAGTGTGAGCGTGTGTGTAAGAACCTGAGAACATAAAATATAAAAATACCCTGTGAGAAGCTGGTCGACCAGTATGAGCAGAGTTTTGGCTGAAGCAGGGCTTTTCGGGGCGGCCAGTGGAGACACACTGGTGCCGGCAGATCCCAGACAAGGAGGCGAGTCTGCTTAAAATTCTTCAGTTGTCACGGTTATTAAATACGCCCGCACCACAGAACCTTCCAGTACTAAAGGTTTTCTCCGTATCAAGCTCTGTTGAATTATCAAAAAAGCTGGTGTTAGCAAAGAATTTTTTTTACATGCACATTCAAGGAAAATGATCTTCCAGGTTCATTATGTGAAGAGAGAGTAGAAAGTTTTTCCTGGTTGAGGATATATATAAATTGTAAAGATTTGCTCCTTTCCAAAATCTTTACTTAGTTGTATAATTTGTGGCAGCTGATTTCCTGCTGGCCTTTGAATGATGAGAAGATCTATATAAAGGCTTGATAATATTTTCTTTTAACGGCAATGGCTAAGGCTTGAGGCATTAGGAAAGGCATGTAAGAAATATCTACTACAGGATCTACGGTGAAAATCAAGTTATAGTTGATGACTAAAACAAACGAATTTTTAGATCAGAAGTTAAGTGGAAAACTGGCGTTTTAAAACTTGGTTTTGTCCTTGCAATGAGCCACTGCATAGCTCACCACGAAGAATTCTTTCACTGAGTGTGGAGAGCGTCTGTGGCCTTCACTTTGCCAAACTCAATGATCCTTTCCCGTCCTTCCCTTCGCTGACCTCCACACAGCAGATCCTTGCTCACTCTCCCCACACCCCACACCCTCCGCCCCTCCAGGAAACACTAGGTTCATGCTGGCTTCCCAGACCGGACAGACAGACTTAGTTTTCTTCCATCTCTCTCCCGCCACACCTTCTCAGCTTCTGCTGGCTGCTCTCCCTCTCCTTGAGCACAATCTTTAGGGTTCTTTACAATGTCTATTTCACCCTTGCACCTATTTCATGGCCTTGCATACCATATAAATGCTGATACTTCCGATTTTTAAAATTTTACTTTATTTTTTGTTCTTGTTAACTGAAAGTAGACAAGTAATTCACACAGTAATTCAACCCATTTCGACAGATCCAACCTTCCGAGAGGTGCACCCATGCTCACTATCTTTCTGAGCCCTTTCTCCACCAATACTACAAACTCTCCAGCCACAAGGTCCCGATCTCATCTTCAGAGTTGTCACTTTGATCCCCCACAGATAGCTCCTTAAAGGAACACAAAGCTCAGGACATTCTTCGCTAATTAAGCCACACTGCCGTTTGGTGAAAAGATTACTTCAGGAGAAGGTTTTTTGGTGGAAGGTTTAAAACTATTTCGGGATTCATTAAGCCTTAATGGCTCCACAAAGTCTGAATTCCTAACAACTCCTCTGCTGAACTCCATATTCAAATATGAGGGGGGTTTCCAAAAGTTCGGGGTGGGGGAGGGAAATTCCAGAATCTTTTATTTCCATTTTTTTCATGAACTTTTTGAAGCCCCCTCATATTCAACTGTCCATTTGACATTCACATGCTTCAACAAACGAAAGCAATGCTTGAAGTGCTCACTCATCCATACCTAGAAATTGTGAAGAGAGCTACTTGGCCAACGCACTGGAAGAGATTCATACTTGCGCCCATTCAAAGAAAAGTCACCACACATAATATGTAAATTGTCTGACACTGTCTATTAACATCACATATAAGTAGGATGTGTAGCACAGCTGACCTTCTCAGCACTTGGTTTTCAGAAGGCCATAGTTTACAGCTGGAGGCCGTCCTTCCTCTTTTGAGTCTTGATATCAATGCTGCCTCCATTGTGTTCTTCTGACCGTTAAATCGGGCAATATGAAAAGCTTTGACACTGGACATAGTGTGTGAAACTGGGTCTCTCTCCTCTAACTAGCTCATTGGATTTCATTTAGCAAAAAATAGGGGTACCAGGACCTCATGGTCATTACCATGGTGATCAGAGGGTCACAGAACCAATCCTGTGCATATTTCTAATCAATACTGTATGTATCCCAATCATGGTCTCTTTCCCACTTAAACAATTCCACCTGTAACGGTGTCTGGTAGTTACATAATCTGGTGTCAATTTGGGACTTGAGAAGATTAAGAGTGAAGAAGGGGTGGAGTCTACTCTGTCAACTGGGTCATAGCCAAAGCCCTCTGTGTGGGCATGGCCTTCTCCTGAGGATTCTGGGAACTCCAGGATTTTCCTCTCTGGAGGCAGGAGACACACTCTCTTCTTGAGAGATGCTCTACTGCCAAGACACATGGCACTACGCTGACAGACCCCATAACCTGGGAACTGGAGGAGCCAGCGCTGAGATGCTTCTACTGCCACTGGATCCACAAGACTTTGCACCCGCAGGCCTGTAATGTTCCTGCAATTGGTGTCACTGCATGTGTTTCATGTGTCTGAAGAGGACTTTATAGATTGGTATCGGACATATGGGCTAATATTGGATTTATGGACTTGATCTAGACTGGGTTGGGATGTTTTCTCAATATTCAACTGCTCTTGTATATAAACCTCTTTTTCATACATGTGTCAATGGATTTGTTTTTCTGGTCTACCCAGACTAACACACGGAGATAAACTGATCTGTGGCCAATCATGATTTTGCTGCATGCTGTTCTCTTAAATTGGCCATCACAAAAACAGGGTTCAAGCAAAACTGCTTTTATGAAAAATTCACTGTGACCAGAGGAGCCTTCCCAGGTGACACACTGGTGCACTAACTCAGAGCGAGATGCTCTTGCCTCTCAGGAAAAATGCATACTATGAACGCTCCGCTCTGCAATTCGGGCTTTGTTTTTGTCTCTCCATAGAGCAACTCACAGTGGTGCCTGAATTCCCTTAGATCAAGAGAATAAGAGAAGGAGTGAGATAGAAGCCACAGTCGTTTAAAAGACTAAATGTTGTAAGCAACAACCTATCATTGTATGCTTTGTTAGACTCATAAAGTCAATTCTGACTCACAGCGACCCAATCGGATGGAGTGGAACTGCCCCTGTGGGTTTCCAAGACCATATATCCTTACAGGAGCAGAATACCTCCTCTTTCTCTGATGGAGTTGCTGGTGGTTTCGAACCGCTAACCATGTGGTTATCAGCCCAACATGTACCCTACTCTGCTGCCAGGGCTCATACATCAGTCCACAGGATAGAGGATTTCACAAGGGCTTGAAAATACCAGGAAGCAGGAACCATTAGGGGCCATCTTAGAGGCTGCCTACCACAGCATTCCTCTCAGAAAGTACAAGGGAATGTGTATTAGAATTTAATTATTCTCAGAAATAGAAGATAGCTCTTGAAAAATATTAGTGATATCCAAAGATGTGATAGATAGAGGCTTGGGGAACAATATACTATTTATGGTTGCCATATCACTTTCTCTTTTTTTTGGTATAAGAGAGAGTTTTATACAAAGGGTAATTGTACAGTCCAAGCCCATAAGCCTGATACTAGCCCATATGTCTGACACCCATCTATAAAGTCCTCTTCAGACTCAAGAAACACATTGCAGTGACTGAATGCAGGGCGATCACAGGCCAGTGGCTAGAAAGTCTTTGTATCCAGTGGCTTTGTACGCATCTCAGCACTGGGTCTCCATGTGGCTTCTCCAGCTTCCAGGGCTGCATCAGGGTGGGTCCATGTGGCTTCTCCTCAGGGATGTCTCAAAGGGAGTCAGCTTTGTCAATAGTATCTTGCAGGGAGTGGGGAGCGCCATATCACTTTCTATCTGTTGTTCAACTATCCCTGGAGCCTGGCTTTTGTCTGTGGCTCAACACCTGCTAAAACAGCCAGTGCAAAGGGGAAGTGGGGGGAGGGCAATGGGCACAACCCAGAATTACAGCTAGCATTTTGGCTCATAGCCACCTATCAGAACATTGTTGTATGGCCACACCCAGCTACAAAAGAAGCTAGGAAATTTATTTGGTTGGACAGTCATAGGCTCAGCTAAAAATTATATTATTAGGAAAGAATGGGAGACTCTATGCATGGGAGGGAGAGCTAGACGTCTCTGCCAAAGGCTTTCAATAGCATTAAAATGGATATCACACGGCCATGCACTAATGCATTTTACTCAGAGGTAAGTAAAATCTTGCCCTTATTCAAAGCCTCTTAATTTTAATTTGGACAGAATTCTTATTAACTTGGTTATAGGGCTTCCCAAACCACTGCAGATTAGAAAGGAAGATGTGCAGTGAGAAGCTGGCATCTTGACAGCTGCAAACACTGAAAGCAGAGTGCCCAGCAACAAACAAGGACCAACACAGGGCGACGACACAAAAACCAAGCCGGCCAGTCAGAGGAATTCCATAGAGGGACAAACAGTCCTGTGAACTTTAGTAGCCCCAAGGCATTGCTCATTTAACAATATTACCTCATAGTAAAATCCTTAGATTCCGTATGATTCAGTCTTCCCTTGTGGATCAGAGTAAACACTCTAAAAGAAGCAAACTTCATCAGTTATCTGGAAAGCTCATTTATATAGAACATTCCATTAAAACAATTCTGTCAAAGCAAGGAGGGGCCCCTCTACTCATACTTTACCTTTCTAAAAAGTACAACCCAACTGAACTTGCAACAACCATCCCACCCAACGACTGCACTGTAGATAGATCCCAGTGAAATGAAAACTTAACTTGGTAACAAAAAAACCCAGACATAAATGTTTGTAGCAGTTTTTTCAAAGTTATTGTTGTTGTTGTTATGTGCCACCAAGTCAGCTGTGATTCATAGCAACCCTGTGTACAGGACAGACACTGCCGGTTCCGGGGCCTCCCTCACAACTGCTGCTTTGCTGCAAGTCCATTGCTGCAGCTATGGGGTCATCCCCTCTCATTGAGGATACCCTCTTTGCTGATCCTCTACTTCACCAAGCATGCTGCCCTTCCCCGGGGCCTGATCCCTCTGATACCACGTACAAAGTAAGTGAGCTAAAGTCTCATCCTCATTTCTAAGGAAAATTCTTGGTGCACTGCTGTTAAGGCAGATTTGTTTATTCTTCTAGCAGTGCACAGCATAGTTCACATGCATCGCTGCCATCGCAATTCACATGCTTCCGCTCTCCGGTGGGCTTCCTTACGCATCGTCCAGCTTCCACGTACATATGAAACCACTGGAAATACCATGGCTTGAACCAGGCACCTCAGCCCTTAAAGTGGCTTTTTCACATGTAAAGAGATTTTGTGCAGGCGATTTACTCAGTGCAGTGCATTGCCTGATTTCTTGACTGCTCCTTCCATGGGAGTCAATTGTAGATTTACATAAAATGAAACCTTTGGCAACTTCGGGTTTTTTCTTCATTTATCATGGTGTTGCTAATTGGTCCATGTCTTAGGCTGGGTTAACTAGCGAAGCAAATCCAATGACATACATACATATGAAAGAACTTCATATCAAGAAGTAATTTTATGACAAGAAAGCATCCCAGCCCAGGCCAACTCAAGTCCATTAGTCCCATACTAGTCCATAAGCCCCTTTTCAGACTGGTGCAGCCCCGGCAATGATGCAGTATGCAAGATGATCATAGGCCGGTGGGTGAAGAGTTATGCGGGTCCAAGCTTGGTGGACATATGCCAGGGCACCAGCAACTCTCAGAGTGGCCACCAGAGTCCCAGCAGAGTTCAGCAAGCAGGAAGACGGAGGTCCCCAGGGTCCTCCTTATGAGAAGGCCACAACCCAAGGAAGCACCATCAGGCTGTGACCTGACTGACAGGTTGGATTCAGTGAATTTTTTCATGAAAAGTTTTTGCTCAAACTTCGGTTTTTGTGATGGTCGACTTAAGAGAACAGCATGCGGCTGTGAAATTTTGTTGCCTGCTTGGGAAAAATGCAGCAGAAACTGTTGCATAAAATCATCTAACTACCACCGTCCGGTTGTGAGAACTTTTGTTTTTGCTTATTTTTGTTGAGATATAATTCATACTGAAGACAGTAGTTTTGTTTTTGTTTTTGTTTTCCTCAGCAAATGTTTCCAAGTCCCCTTCACTCTCAGCATTCAAAGTTTGTGGCATCTATATATTGATCAAGGTTGTAATGAGCCTTCTTCCAATCCTGGTGCCACATTTTTCTTCATATAACCCAGTTTCTCAGATGATTTGCTCAGCATACAGGTTGAATAACTATGCTGAAAGGATGCAACTCTGAATTACACCTTTTCTTATTTAAAACCACACAATATACGCTTGTATTGTGGTCAAACAAATGCCGCTTGGTCTGTGTACTCTCATAAACACAATTAAGTGTTCTGGAATTCTCATTCTTTGCAGGGCTATCCATAATTTGTTATGATTCACACAGTTGAATGCCTTTGCATGGTCAATTAAACACAGGTAAACGTGTTTCTGGTATTGTTTGCTTTTAGCCAAGATCCAACTGACATCAACAGAGATGTCCTTCATTCCACATGGTCTCCTCTATCAGGCTTAAGTTTCTGCCACTTCCCAGTGGATGTTCTCATGAAACTATTTTGAACTGTTCTAGAGGAAAAACAGACCACCCAATCAAATAATCTCCATGTTGTTGTTGCTAGGTGCCATCTAGTCAGTCCCACGCATAGCAACCTTGTGTACAACAGAAAGAAACACTGCCTGGTCCTGTGCTATCCTTACAATCCTTCCTATATGAGGGAGCCCCCCAAAGCACCCTCAAAAAGGAAAAAAGCTGTGCGGGATGGAGCTTTCATAGCACACATTTTCCCTGCTAGGCAAGCATTAAGCAACTTGCTCTGTGTTAGTGCACCCAGTGGTGTCGCCTGGGAAGGGTCTCTCTGGTCACAATGAATTTGTTCATGAAAACAGTTTTTGCTCAAACCTCATTTTTTGTGATGGCCAATTTAAGAGAACAGCGTGCAGCTGTGAAATGTTGCTGCCTGCTCAGGAAAAATGCCACAGAAACTGTTGTGATGTTGAACACACCTTACAAGGGCACTCTATGGGAAAAACTCAGGTGTACGAATAGTTTTCTCATTTAAAAAGAGGTGAAATGTTGATTGACGGCAAACCTTGTTCTAGATGTCCTTCAACTCCCCAATGGACAAACATGTCAACTCTTAGTGCATTTGGACTTGGTTCCCAGGTCAGACCGTTCTTCAAGCTTTCTATTTTGAGGTTCTGAAAAGATTGCGTAACAGTATGAGACAAAAAAGGCCTGATTTGTGGCAGACGGGGGACTAGTTTTGTCACCATGGCAATGCACCTGCTCATACAGCCATCTCCATGCAACAGTTTTGGGCAAAACCCAGCATGTTTCTTTTGCCCTACACACCTTACTCACCTGACCTCACTTTGTGTGCTTCTTTTTGCTTCCGTGAATGAAGAGGTACATGAAAGGACAGCGATTTGACGATGTAGAAGAGATGAAGAAAACAAAGTGGGAGGTGCTGTCAGCCATCCAAATAGATGAGTGAAAAATGTTTCCAAGAATGGAATAGCAGATTTGACAAATCTATTAAGTATAATGGAGAGTACTTTGAAGGTGACAGGTTGTTTTGTGAAAAAAAATAATTAAATGCATAGTTTGGGCAGGGGCGTGGAATTCCGGGCTGTTTTTTGTTTGTTTTTTTTCCCCCTTTCTTTTTGCAATGCCTGGTAGATTGTGATTTCAGAGAGGCATACATAAATTTAATTTAATAATTTTTCTATTTTTATACATAGTGGAAACTTACAGGCATTCTTCAAGTGAAAATAAAAGAAGTGCCTTATCTAGGACATGAAGATAACTTTAAAACTACAATTTGAACAAATCAGTTCTAGAAAGTGCACAGGTAATTTAAAAAAACTTTTAGTACTAATAGTTTCATATTGAAGTAATAACCTGTGGTACATAGCCACAAAGACTTCTAACTCATTTCCACCTGTGATGGTCAGCTCTTCTGTCAAATTGATATTATCTGGGCAAAGATAAGGGTGGAGCCCTATCAATTAGGTCCAAGCCTAATGGCACCTCCCTGAGGGTGAGCTCTCTTGTGCATGCCGTTTCACTTTCTACCTGATCAGAATCCTACTTATGGATCGTGACTGAGTCTCCTGTTGTAATACTGCTGATCCCAGGAGCCACCAGCAAACTGCCCCACCTCAGATTCATTCAGCTCAGCATCCACCATCAACTGTGGCCCTCCTGCTTCATCTCCCTGTGTCCTGTTCATTAGCTCCTGCAGCCACACCAGTAAGGAGAAGGCTCCAGCTGGATGCAGACTGCACTTACCGACTTCTACAACTGTGTGAACCATTTCTTGCTGTAAGTCTCTTTCTATACAGCGTCACAGGTGTTGCTTCTCTGGAGAACGCAATCTCACACACCACCCGAATAAGACAGTATCTCGGTTTTATTGTAACTCGGGATCAAAATATGAGACCGGAAATGTTAGAAAATCCACAAGAGGTATTCATAACAAGTACATTTCCAAATGTTTTAAGCTTGGACAAAATTTTAAGTATTGCTGACTTAAATCTTTGCATCCTGGGAATCCCATACTCTAAGGAACCTTTCTCACAACAGCAGGACAACCACTGCTCTCTTCTCTCTTCACATGCCTTCTCCCCAGATCACTAACAAAATTTAAAAGCCCAAGTCCAGAAGATGCTTTGTAACAACTTTATTGAGATATCATTTACACAACACACAGCTTACCCATTTAAAGCATATGATTCAATGGGTTTCTGGTATATTCACAGAGTTGTACAACCAACCCCTCCTTCAGCATTTGGTGTTTTGAGCGAGCAGGTTGAAAAGAAAACGGGAGGGACGCTCACAGATAGTAAGTAGCACCCTTTCATAAGCTCAAGTCCCAGCTCCCAAAGCGAACCTAACAAACATTTTCAAGGATAGTCTCCTTTAGGCAAGTGGCTAAAATTCCTAGGTTCTTTTTCAGTCTTTATTCTTAAATAGTATTGTTCTCTAATCCCATAGTCATATACGTGTTCATTCCCCATTCCTTAGAACTATAACATTCAGTCCAAAGATCACTAGAAGCCCCCAAGACTGAGCACCCAGGGCAGACCTTCTAGTGAGTGTGCAAAGGGCCACAGAGGGGTGGTAGGTCTGCTGAGACACTGTTCACTCAGACCCTAGAACAGGAGCAAAGGCCTGGCCGCAAGGAAAACCCCAAGGCAGATGCCACCCCAAGGTCCACCTCCTCTCCCAGTATACCCCTGGTGCCATAACATGAAAAAGATGAAGTGCTATTTCAGTCTGACGTAGTCCGTGAACAAACGTATCTTGGTACCAGCCACATGCCAATCGTTCTGCTTGGTACTAGGGCAGCACAACTGAAAAGACACAGTCCCTTACAGCTAGAAAGACAGACATGTAATTGATTACAGTATCCTGTGATTTAAGCTATACAATTCTCAACAATGTGTAAAATTCGATTCTTAGTAATAATGGTGTAACTGTGATTCTACCTCAATTCCTGGGATTCACAGCATATGATGACCTGCTGTCCCTCTTTCACCCACCAAAAGTGTGAGTGAGCTACCTTCTTAGAGACAGGCAAAGTAGAAGGGTACTCTCATACATCTTTCCCTCCTCTGATCATGAATTTTGGTACAAATTCTTCCATCACCATCATAAAATGCCTGCTATACTCGGCTTCTGTGCTATCAAATTAGAGTAACTGCAGGGCAGTCATACTGGAGGAGTAATTTGGTGGCTACCCCACCCCTGCCCACCAAAAGCAAAATTAATTTAAGGTGAGGTGAGTTTTCCTCTGAAGACTTAGTCTTAAGGATGTGTAATAAGGGATAACGGCTTAATTATGACCATTAGACAGGCATATCTTACTTAACATTGTCTTAGACATGAAATAAAATGATTACTGATCTACCCCCCTTAAGAAAACTAGTACGTAAAAAGTTAATGATTTTACAGGCTGTAACAAAGTATATCAGAATCACAAATGAAATAAAACAAAATTAAAAACCTTCTAGACCTGATTTGCAAAATTAAAAAACAAGAGAAGGCAAGGGGGTGGCAGACGATCCAAGTTCCCCCAGTGTGCAGCTAGCTGCCTTCTTGAGGTGCTCGAAAAGCCAGCCCCTGCTCCCCCAGGACAGGGCAGGTTCTGCCTTGGTTCACCACCACACATCCCAATCACAGCACAGTGTCGGACTTACTCCAGGTATGAAGTAAACTGTGCTGAATGAATGGCATCCACACTCTTAAACAACGTGACTCAGTAACTAGGGCTTTACTATCATCTAACTGCAGAATTACAAAACCACTGGGAACAGATGATCTTTGTCTTTAGCCTCCTGGGATGAACTGATCCCAATTATCAGGTCTTTCTCCATTCTGCATTAAACTTAAACATCTTTAATTATTTCAACAAATATTGAGTACTCGCTATGGCAGAAAGTTATTATCTTACCGGAAAATGTGCAGATCTTGCAATACTCATTTCTAAAATGCTACCTGCCAAATAAACCTTGGTGAGACAAGCGGGGATCTAGGAAGGGCATTCCCTACCACACACACTCACGGTAACAAGTCAGAAAGCAAAGGGGGCTCCTTCACTCATTTAAGGTCTCCTGAGGGAATTTATGATGACTTTAGGCTTTAGCCTTCTCATTTGCAATCCTAAATCTTAGGATTCAGATTCTCCTGGTGCTTATTTTCTACCATTTAAATAAATACAGCCACAAACAAACAAAAAACAATCATCTACTCAAATAAAAAGAGAAAAACTGGAAAATGCAGTTATAACGCTATTACTTTTTATTTATTTATTTTTAGTATTTGACATTTTAATAGGCCGCTCCAGATAATTCTGTTACTTGGGCTAAGACATTTTCAAAGGAAAACAAATTGGGTCACCTATTAATTTATGTCTTAGATGCATATCTATTCACCCCCGCAAAGTACAATGAATCCCTCATGTCAGTGGGTTTTTTCCCTCCCTCTGAGCACCATTTTTTAATAATCTCATATGTCCTACAAAGTCTCTAACATAGATTTCCCCAGAAAACCAGAATCTGATTCGATGGGTGATAAATCTCAGGATGTCACACATGCAAAAGCTGTGGCTTGATATTGATTTTCATATTGGAGAGCAGCGCCAATGACCTGGGACTTTCTGACTGTCAGGAAACCTGCCAGACGAAATGATCTGATCTCACGCGAGGCTCTCATCCGCAGGGGAAGAGCGTCCTGACGGGGGTCTTGATGCTCTGGAATTTATTGGCAAGAAGACGATGAACGTGCTGGCCGAAAACGACCCCGGCTTCAAGCGGACAAGACCCTCATGGAGAGAACTGTTTCGTTATCTCAGGTCGGAGTACAATTTTTCCTTTCAAGCACATGCTGAGTTTTTGTTGTTGTTGTTGTTGTTGTTTTCCTTCCGAATCTTTTTGAGGAAGAACTTCACACAGGGGTTGTTGTGGTTGGGGTTGTTGGTGGGCGTCCTGAGTTAGTTCCACCTCATAGCGGCCTTGTGTACAACAGACCAAACCACAGGCTGCAGCCGGCCTCACAATTGTTGTTGTGTCTGAGCCCATTGTTGCCCCGCTGTGTCAGTCCCTCTTGTTGAGGGCCATCCTCTCTTTTTGTTGCCCCCCCACGTTACCAAGGTGCCCTGGTGGCATAATGGTTAAGCACTGGGCTGCGATCCACAGGGTCCAAAGTTTGGAACCCCCAGCCGCTCCTCGGAAAAGAGATGGGGACGTTCTACTCTAGATAGACAGTCTTAGAACTTCACAGAGGCTGTTCTACCCTGTCTTATATGGTCGCTGCGAGTCGGCACCCACTCAATGGCAGTGAGTTGGAGTTTTTTGAGAACTGTAGCAAACGTATTGCCCTTCTCCAGGGAGTGGTCTCTTCTGATAACACGTCCAAAGCACGGACAATGAGGTCTCGCCATCCTGGCTTCTAAGGGGCATTCTGCCTGTACTTCTGGGTCCTATGGGGACTGGATGGTCCCTAAGTCCTCAGATGCCTTGGATGTAAGGCTCCCCAGCTTCCCCTCTGGCAAGAAGTCTTGTAGACAGGGCAACTTGTTGCTTTTCTCCTCCTGAGGGGGAATTGAAGCGGCGTCCTTCGTATAGCCATTTCTTCTTTGGCTGAGTTTTTTTGTTGCTGTTTTAAGTTTTTTTTTGTTTTTATTTTTTGATCATTTTATTAGGGGCTCATATAATTTGAACTCTAAAAATGCTGCTGTTACACTAGCAGAAAATGTGTTATCAGGGGCCTGTCTGATGGTCATAATTAAGCCATTATCCCATAGTACACACCCTGAAGACCAGGTCTTCAGAGGGAAACTCACCTCGCCGTAAGTTGGTTCCAGCTCATGGGAACCCTGCACACACCAAACACCAGTGAGGACCACGGCCTGGTCCTGCACCAACCTCGTAGTGCGTGTTGTGCTTGTCGAACTCACTGAGCAAGCCATCGTGCCAAGGGTCTTCTCTGATTCACTGACCTGCTTTACCAAGCACGGTGTCCTTTTCCAGGGACTGGTCTCCTGATGACACTGCCAAAGTAGGTGAGATGAAGTCTCACTGTCCTCACTTCTAAGGAACATTCTGGCCATACTTCCTCTGAAACAGGTTTGCTTGTTCCTCTGGAAGTCTGTGGTACTTTAAATATTCTTCAACACCGTAATTCAAATGCTACAATTCTTCTTCGGTCTTCCTTATTTAATGTCCAGCTTTCATATACATATGAGGTGACTAAAAATACCCTGGCTTGGGTCAAGAGTTATACATTGTGCTGCTAACTGCAACATCAGCAGTTCAAAATGCCCAGTCACACCTTGGGAGAATGATGATGCTTTCTATCCTGTAAAAATGTACAGTCTCAGAAAGCCACAGGGGCAGTTCTACCCTGTCTGATAGAGTCATTATGAGTCTGGCAGTGAGAGACACTAGGTCAGGTGCACCTTAGGGGTCGTGTGGCAGGTTTAACCAATGCAAAGTGTTGTTTGATCTCTTGACTGCTGCTTCCATGAGCACTGACTGTGGATCCAAGCAAGATTCAATCCTAGACAACTTCAACCTTTTCTCCATTTATCACAGAGTCACCTGTTGGTCCAGGTGTGAGGATTTTGGTGTTCCTTACACTGAATTACAATCCATACTGAGACTACTGTCAAAAATAGTAAATTCCACAAGTGTGCAAGAAAAGTAAGCACACAGAAACCAAGAGTGCAAGTGATTCTCAACAATAATTCAGTAATTATGACTCTGCTTCGTTTTAACCCCTGGTATTCATAGCATAAGGAATTCCTACTGGCCAAAACTGTGCAACAGATAAAAAGAATGGCATTTCAAAACAGAACACAACAAAAACTAGGTCTGCTTGGAGGCAGCAAGCTTCCTTCAGATTTGAGGATCGTACCCTACACCTAAATCCAACCATCTACATTCTCTCAGTAAAAGGAATCTTTACATGTTTCTTAGATCCGCCATGTAAATCTGTTAACTCCAAATCTTTAGCCTGGAGTGAAAATTCATACTTTAGAAAAATGATCAAAATAAAACAAAGAAACTAAAAAGTAATTGTGAGAAGTGAATGGAAAGTGCTATACTGCACCCTGGATATATCATCTCTTCTGTGTGGCCTTTCTGTTCTCTTGTTGAGACATCTCATTTCATTTTAGTATTTTGCACGTTTTTAATAACTCTTCATAAACACAAATTTGAGCACCTATTATATTGCCATTTATGGGTTGTAACAATTTACTAAATAATTCTTTATTCATACATAGTCATACAGCTTCTTTTTAAAAGTAATTTTATTGATATATACCATATATACTCGAGTATAAGTTGACCTGAATATCAGCCGAGGAACCTAATTGTACCACAAAAACTGCATTAAAAATGTGTTGACTAGACCAGAGCATGTACACTGGTATAGATAAGAGCTGTAAACACAGGGAATCCAGGACAGATAAAACCCTCAGGACCAATAAAGAGAGTAGCAATACCAGGATGGAAAGGGAAAGGTGGGGGCAGAAAAGGAGAACCCATCACAATGATTGGTGTATAACCCCCTCCCAGGGAGATGGACAACAGAAAAGTGGGTGAAGGGAGACAGAGGTCGGTGTAAGACATAAAATTTAAAAAAATAAATTATCAATGTATGAGGTTCGTGGGAGCAGGGGGCGGGGGGTGGGGGCGGGAATGAGCTGATACCAAGGGCTCAAGTAGAAAGAAAATGTTTTCAAATGATGATGGCAACATATGTACAAATGTGCTTGACACAATGAATGTATGTATGGATTGTGATAAGAGCTATAAGAGCCCCCAATAAAATGATTTTAAAAATAAATAAACAATAACATTTTAAAGTTACACGTAATGTAAAAAAAGTGTGCGGAAAAACTCAGCTTATATACGAGTGTATACGGTACTTTACATATACAATTTAATCGTTCAATCATATTAAGAAGAGTTGTACAACTACCCTTGATTTCTGGTTTGATTCCATTGTGGTCAGAGACTGTGATTTTAATCTTTTAAAATATACTGAGACTTATTTATAAGTCCAGGGTCCTGTGAATTTTTTTAATATCTCTGAATGTATATTTTGCTGCTCATGGATAAAGGTGTTCTATAAAAATCACTTAATTCAGGTTGGGTGACAGTTTTTCACGTCTTTCATACCCTTTCTGGTCTCTACTTATTCTGTCAATTACTTAGCGGAACATACCAAAAACCCCAACTCTAAATATGGATTTGTCAATTTCCGTTTTTAGTTTTGTTGCTTTTTGCTTTTGTAAAAGCTCTCTTATTAGGTGCATACAGATTTAAGATGTGAATGACCCTTTTACTATTATATTAGATATTTGCTGCTGTGTAATAAATTACCCCAGACATTAAAAGTTTGAAACAACAAATACTCGGTATCTCACACAGGCTCTAGGAGTTAGGAGTCGAGGGCAGTTGAGTGGGGCAGTTCTGGCTCAGGGTCTTTCAAAAGGTGGCAGTTGAGGTGTTGCCTGTGGCAGTCTCATCTGCAGGCCTAACGGAGCCCAGAGGATCTGGTTCCCAAGGTGCTTGGAGGATTTGGTTCCTCACAGCACGGCTTGTCTTCCCTCAGAGCCAACGATCCAACAGAGAAAAATCACGATGGACGCTGCAGTAACTTTTATCTGTTCGATCACATTTTATTTGTGCGCCCAAGTCCACTCTGCATTTCAAGGGTAGAGTAATTAGGCTCCACCACTGAAAGGAGGCATAGGTAACAATTTGTGGACATATTTTAAAACCACTATAACAAATAAGAAATAAATGTTTCTTCTTTATCTCTGTTAATATTCCTTATTCTGAAATTTACTCTGCCTGATTATTAATATACAACCATTACTATTTTCTCTTGGTGAGTGTTTGTATGCATGGTGAAGCGAAATGACTTCCCTTTTCCATCCACTATCTTTGTCATTCCCACCCAGTGACTGGGTAGGAGCAAACAAATAAGATGTAGAAAACTGTAACTCGGGGAGTGGTCAGGATTGCCATTCCTCTGGGTACCAAGAAAGCCATCTCAGAAGTAGGAACCAGGAAGATCCCATGACCATAAAAAAAGGAAGAACCACCTGCGAAGTGCATCCGAGATCCCTATCAGAAGTGGTGGAGGCACCAGAGGCACCAGAGGCCACGGCACTGAGACCATAAGGCAGAGCAGAGGACCAACATGGAGACTGTCAGGCAGAGCAGGGCGATTCTTGGCCCACAGAAGAAGGCAAAACACAAAGGGCCATACGGCTGAGAGGCTGAGGACCAGAGAGAGGCTGTTGCTGAGAAGAGGCACTGCTGTGGACAAAAGACAGCATTCTTAACATTTTCTGTTCCTGACTTGTGGTAATCTGTTGACTTTCAGACCCATAATCATTGAGTCCTGGGCCGCCATTAGCAAACACGGCAGAGAAGTAGAGGGTTGTGAGAGGAACAGTGGGTGTCAGAATAAGGTAAGGGCGGATGGCGTGTAGAGGCCTGTCGGACATCTGCCTTGTGGCAATCAGGTCCTGGGCTGGTGTAGAGTTGGATTCTCCTTCCTACTGAGGCCAGAGGAGGTCCGATGTGGCCCTATGCTTTTTCCCCAGCATGATATACTGTTCTATTATATCTGATATAGTGTTCTAGATCATTTTAACTTGTGTCTTTATATTTCAAGTATATAATCTACAGTCGCAGATGGCGTGTTGTTAGGCCATGCTTATATACAGCATAGTTAAATCTTGTTTTCTTTTGCTTGTTTTAAATCCAGTCTGACTCCTTTTACTTGGAATGTGTAGACCGTTTTAACACATAACTACTAATACAGGTTGGCTCCAAGTCTATCATTTTGATAGCTGATTTCTCTTTGTCCCATCTGCTCCTTGTTTTCTTCTCTCTTTCTCCCTTGTTTTTGGACTGAGTAGTTTTACTTTTTTATTTCATCTCTTCCACTGATGTATTAGCTATACCTATTTTTTATATCATTTTCAAGTCATTTCACATGTAAGAACTATTCATGTTACTATTGTTGCCATGTTTCGTTTATACATGCTATACACGTCACAATACACTGTACTTATGGTTGCTTTCAAAAGTTATTGTTTTTAAATTTTAAATTTTATTTTTGAGAACATAGCGACACATACACCAATTCAACACAGTTCATAAATGTACAACTTAGTGACACTGATTAGAGTCGATGATTGTGCAACCATTTTCACCCTCATTGTTTTGAGGGGTTTCTTCTCACGAACCTCACTACTCACGGAAGTTCCTATTTGATCTCTCAAGTGGCTGCTCTCAATTTCAGAACAATTTGAGGCTACGTTCAAGGCAGACAGAGAGTATGTGTTGTTGTCGGGGTTTTTCGCTTCATTTCTAGTACCCTTTATGTTCATCAAAGCATCCACGTAGGATCTTTTTATTATTCAGTTTAAAACATTTCCCAGTGTATTTCCTGGTTTATGGGTCTGCTGACCACGAATCCTCTCAACTTTTGTTGTGATGAAAAGGTCATTTTGTCTTCATTACTGAAGAGTATTTTCACCGTTGAAATAATTTTGCCTTGACACTTAAAAATATTTCTTCTGGCTTCTGCTAACAGTTTCTAATGAGGCATCTGTGGCAGTCTCATTTTTAATTGCCAGTATGCAATGTCTCCCTTTTTCTTCCGGTTTCTTACAAGATGTTTGCTATCACCTTAGTTATTATCACTTTGATAATTGACAATGATCTCCTTTGGTGTGATTTTCTTTGTATTTCTTCTGCTTCGGGTTTGTTTAAATTTGGGGGTAAGTAGGTTTTTAGTTTTCATCAAATCTGGTTTGTTTCTGCCATCATTGTGTCTGATTTTTTTCTCCCGCTACCTTTTGAACTCTGGGTATTGTTCCAGAGGTCATGGGTGCTCAATTCACTCTTTAAGTCATTTGTTCTTTGTGCTTCATTTTAGGTCCTTTCTACTGATATGTCTTCAAATTCACTGGCAATTTCCCCCTTCAACACCTAATCTGCTGTGGATCCCATCCAGTGAATTTTGCATTTCAGATGTTGTATTTTTCAGTTCTAGAAGTTTCAGCTTTTGAATATTTTCCCTTTTCCTCATTAGTATGTTCATGCTGTTTTCAATCCTTGGTCATATTGTTTATAAACTCAAAACAAATAGCTGTTAATTCATCATTTTGCTATTTCTATTCATCTTTTTTTCCCCTCTTCCTAGGTCACATTTTCCTGCTTCTTCATTTGTCTAGTAATTTATGCTACATCACTATCTAGGATTATGTTGTTTTCCTTTAAAACTAATTTTGGTATAACTGACCTGTAAGTTACTGGCAGATCAACTTGATCTTTTCCAGGCTTGTTTTCAAATTGTTAGTGTGGGTCTAGAGGAGGGCTTCCCAGCCTCAGCACTATCATCATTTTAGGCTCCATCATTCCCATGGTAGGGGCGGGGGTTCCTATGCATTGTCACATGTTTAGTAACAAACTGTCCTCTGGAGTGAAACAATGCCCCTGCTTGAGGACCATAGGGCTAGAGTTGCTTTTATTCTAGGGTTGAGTTGGCCCCAATTCTAAGATGAGACCTTCGCTGGCTGCTCAGAACTCGAATGTCTCCTGGCCTAGTGTGACCTTGAGAATGGTTAGCCCACTGATCCCTCCCAGTTCTTTGCCTGTCGACCTGGTGTGTGCAAAAGCACCAACACAGTAGGTCTGATTTGTGCCGTCTTTGGAAAGGCAGCGTAACTGCTGAGAGTGGCTCATTCTGCCTGAATGATTTGGCCAGACGAATTGTGGTGCACGCTGAACATCTGCTTTCTTTCTGGGCGTCTAGAAATTTGGTAAGTGCTGGCAGAGGGTGTCTACATGACGAGCACCCAATACAATCCCTGGTAGTGAGCCTTCTCAAATGAGCTTTCCTGGTGGGCAACATTTCCCATGTGTTGTCCTCAGCTCCTTGCTGGAGGAACTGTGTGGCTGTCCTGCGTGACTCCACTGGGAGAGGACACTGAAAGCTCGTGCCTGGTGTTCTCCAGATTTGGCACTGGGTGTTTTTCCTTTGAGACCACTTTGTATCCTTTCATCGCAGGAAACTTTGAGCCATGAGTACAACTATATGCTGGGTCCCGTGAGCCACCAACATCAGGCCTTATGGGGTGTGACTGTAGGTTCACACAGGTTGGCGTTCAGCACCAGACTCAATGGGTCCCTAGATGTCTGAGGTTCTTTTCCTACACAGCTACCTGGACTCTGGGACCCTGCCCTGCAGTTTCACTGAACACCAACTTCTCTCACCTCTCAACCCAAGAGAAAACAGATGGCTTGGGTTTCCCCTCCCTGAAATGTGGAGATGAAGTATGTCTACCCAGAAAAAGGTGATGATCCCTGGGCTTGCCCTGCTTCCATCTCACAGCAATTCCAGTGCTGCACTTCCTGTTGCTTATGCTTTGAAAGTCCTTTTGTACGTTTGTGCAGTTACCTCGTTATTTATGACCAGTACCAAGTGCTCTTTTGTGGTGGAAAAGAAAAACTTCCTCATAGCATATTTTAATTTGGATTTTTAAATGAGTGGATCTGAGATATTTTTGCAATGATCACTTTTGCAATCCAGAGCATACCAACTCGAGACAGAGTTTTGTGGGGGTTTTTTTTTTAAATGCATCTACAAAGGAGAAGCCACCCAGAGTTGCTAATACTGAGTACTCCTGATGTTACTACTTCTATTTATCAATGCTTTCTCTTATTCATGTAATCTATCTCTTGATTGTTATCATTATTTTACTTCTCACACCTCTTTCCACAAGTGCAACCATCTGAATCTCATTCACTTACTGGTTCTCCCAGATTACGAGCCTACAGCATGGCAGTGTGCTGTGGTGGTAAAGAGCATGACCCCTGTATTCAGATTCCCTGGGTTCAACTTCTGGCTCCTCCTCTTACGAGAAGAGGCATTGAACAAGTGACTCAAGCTCGCTAGCCCTGTTTTCTCCTCGGTGAAACCGATCCAATGGCACATCACTTTCACAGAGTCGCTGTGTATTTAGGGTCCCAAGGCTTGTTGAGTGAGGTTTTAACAGACAAGTGCACTGGAGAGGTGGGACAACAGGAAGCTGAAAGTCACCTGGGCACAGCCTCGATGGAGTGTGCATTTTATCAGGCAGAGCAATACTTTCCACAAGTGTCCACACCGTGCATGACACACAAAGAAAACTCTAATTTTTAAAAACATTTTATCATGCTTTACCTGGAAGTTTATGCAGAAAATTAGTTTTCTAAAGAATGATTCATGCCAAGATTGCTCTGCGTCATGGGCTGCAATCACCCGATATGTGAGCATTTTCCCCATTTCCATCCTGGGCTCCCTGTTTCCAGTTGTCTGGTTTCCCTTTCTTTCCCCGACTGCTCATCTTCCCCTTTGGGCTCAGACAGTTGAATGTTCTAAGGAGCGCTGTCTTCTCGAATGTTACAGTGTGTTTTATAGGCCCATCTATTATTGGACTGAAAGGCGGACTCTGGGAGCATCGGAAGTTTCCAGTTTGGAGGCTGTCTCAGGGCAATAGTCTCGGAGGTTCCTCCAGTCTCTTTTGAGACTGATCTTGTCTGATCTTGTCATGTTTTGTTTTTTTGTTTTTTTTTTAATTTGAATCTTATCCTACATTATTTACCCATTCCAACCAGAACCAAGGGGCCCTGGTGATGTAGTGGGATAACCACCAGGGCAGCAGTTTTGAAATCCCTAGCCACTCCACAAGAGGATGAAGTTTTCCACTGTAAAGAATTACAATCTTGGAAAGCCACAGGGGCAGTTCTATTGTGTTCTATAGGGGTGCTGTGAGTCGGAATTGACTTGATGGCAGTGAGTTTTGTTAACTGGAACCATCCATTGTGGTCCTGGTCAATGTGGTCAGAAGTGGTTGCCAGGCACCACCTAGTTCTTCTGGTCTCAGGTTAGAGGAGTCTATGGTTGATGTAAGACATTAAGTCATTTAGACTAGTGGTTTCCTTGAGTCATCGGTTGAAATTAGTATTTATGGAGTCTACTACACCGAATGCCAGAGCCAGCCCACTGGGGATTTTCAGCAGCCCAGAACCCACTGACCACCCCTAGGGCTGAGCTGAGTACGGAATATAAAGGAAGAGGTGGGTTTTCGGCTTAGATGATGTCAGTAAGACATCATGAGAGGAAACAGAGCATTCAGAAGGGTACATGGGGATTGGGGAACAATAACCCATCTCACTAAGGATTGGCTAAGTCGGGGGTCCACAAGACATTTAAGAAAAGTACTTTATCATCCCTTACTGCAGATCAAGAGAAAGGTCTTACCATTATCTGACTCATCAACCCACGTTCCCAAATCCTTGTTTTCTTACCTTAATTAGTACCCTCAATACTGTTTTCAAGCCCTATGTCTTTGGATGTTTAGATAAAGAAACATCGTCTTTATTTGGGGATATGTGTCTTTGAGTTTAGAGAGGAAGTGGAGGAATTATCGGTTGGAGTGAAAATTCCCCAACTTTTAGAAAAAAATAACAAGTAATGCTCTAGTCTACCCTTAGAAGAACACAGCCTACGCAGTTTGAAAAGTCAAGGGAATAGGTAGCAGCCAAACAATTGGGTTTACTAAGTACTAGGGACTAGGGAAGGTAGACTACAATTGTGTAACGTTGGAATTTGACCAGGCCTCTGGGGTCAAGTCATTAAATGTAAAAGGTGCTGCTGATAACATAGGATGTGAAAACATGTGCTTTCCTGTGAAGTAACGCAAAATGTCCAAGCACATTGCCTTTCGGTTCTCTTGCTTCTTAATTCTGAATGCAATCAATTGCACATAAGTAAATGTTACACTTGGTGGAGAGAGTGGCGGCAAACAAATATATTCCTCAGGGAACACGATGAGACGATAATACCCCAAAAAGGCCTAGATGAGCACATCTTTTAATTGGGGATTTGAAATAGTTTACTGTGCGTATTAACAACTGTAGAAACCACGTGAAGCATAGCCACGTTTGGTGGCTGTTTTCGCCAGTACAAGCTGACTGTCTCATAATTAAGTACACAGAGCTCCAAACAGCCAACACTACAGAGATCTCGCACTGCCTGTTCAACATTATAGAAGAGGCTGAGAGATATTTGCTAATGACTACCATAAAAGGAACAGATGACTAAGAACAGAGAGGATGTGTGACTAAAAAGTCCCACTACAGTTCTTTGAAAATTCCCTGAATAACTAGTCATGCCAAATCTGGTCTGTCACAAAAATATTTGATGCTAAATTCTGAAATTAGACAACAAATATATGCTGTGCCCAAAGGACAAAGCTTTTGTAGAAAGCACGCTGTTGTAATGGGCCAGAACAGGAATACCTGTGAGCGTGTTAAACCAAATTCAACTGGGGCCCAGAGTTCAAATGCCACTAGGCTAGACTGGGTTCCTCCTAAGGTGCTAATCACCCTATGATGACCAGCCTTGTCAGGTCAAAGCTGCTCTCCCCCACATGAAAACACAGCGAGCCTGCTTCCCACAGGCCTATAAACAGGGAGCAATCTAACCCAGAACACCACAGCCTCTCTTTGGTCAATCCACCTTCTACCCCTCCAGACTGGCCACAGTTATATCTCAACTGCAGGTATCAAAAGAAATTTGTCCTAGTTCCTCCATGTGCCAAACTGCTTCTGAGTTATTTTAATGGAGGACGACCGGATTTCAGAGGGAACACACTTTCTTCCTAAAACTAATCACAAATGGCAATACTACTAGTACCGTATATACTCGTGGATAAGTCGAGTTTTTCAGCACATTTTTAAAGCAGTTTTTGTGGTAAAATTAAGCACCTCGACTGATATTCGGGTCGGCTTATACTCGAGTATATATGATAAGTAACAGTAGTTACTGTTATGTAAGTCATCTTACTTCATCCTTGAACTCAAAAGGTACACATACCATTTTACAGACAGGGACACAAACGAGGTCACATCATTGAAGATCAGATTCAGAACCAAGCGTGGGCGACTCTAAAACCCACGTGAGTTTGACTACACTACGCTGTTTCCTGTTTCTTGATATTTTTCTGTTTAATTAAAGGACATACCAAAATTCATGGGAGAAAATACACTGAGTGAGTTTTGACTCAAATGAGGAAGTAGTTTTGAATGCCTGCAGGACTGTCTTATAAAGTCACAAGGGTGACTTTTCATGCTGTTATTGAGGTGTTTGCTTGTTTTCTTTCCCCCCAAGTTCTATATTTTTGGCTTTCCTAGTATATGCTACTATCTGGATCTCTAAACATGTTTGCAGCACTATCTTGTATTTCAGAAATATAAAATTTCAGTAAATGTACATCAAGTATGACTCATACATACAAGAATCCATGTTCTATGTGTACAATAAAAAAGAAGCAATTCTTTGCTTCTCTACAAGACTTTCATTCAGTTTAATTGATTTTTAAATGAAGGATGAAACTCACTTTTCTTACTGGGATGTTGATATTTCCTCTACCTAGTGACTTGAGTACAGTGAAAAATAATTGATTTTATGAAAAAACATTTTAATTTTCTGAAACAATCAATGGCCTAGTGGCACTGCTATCGACAGAATGCAGAACCCAACAGAAACGTGCAATGTCACATGTCAGGATTACATAGCATCTGCTGCTTTTGTTGCACTTGTCCCTTCTCCCCTAATACCCAAACTCCCCCTACCTGACCTCCAAAAGCACCCTATAGCCACTGCGTCTATTCTGACTTATAGTGGTCCTATATAGGATTTCCAGGGCTTTGCCAATCTTTACGGGAACAGACGGTCTCGTCTTTCTCCTGAAGAGTAGCTGGTGGGTTTGAAAAGCTAACCTTGTAGTTAGTGGTCCATAGCTTCTTTCCATAACCATACTGACTTCTGCCTTTCCTGAGTACAGCTGATTACACGTTCAGCTCCTGGGGCGGGCACATGACTGAAGCCTGGCTGATCAAAGCATTCCACACCCGGCACCCACCTACCACAGTGGATGGCTCACAGATTCATATGTGTCCTACCTCAGACCAAAGAGATTCAATGCCAAAAATTCTGCACAAGGTATAGGGGGAAAGGTGCCTTCCTCCCACTGAGGACACTCAAATGGTGAGGCTGTCATTTCTGGCTGTCTTGCTACCACAAGTGATTAGCATCCCTCAGAATAAGGGTACCACAGGGGCAAACAGGGAAGAAAAGTAGAAAGCTACCAGGTCCTGTTAACTAGCCTTTGAGTAGCAGGGCTGGGGTGGGGATGAGTGGCCTTGCCCTGACATGTGGCCTTTCTCAGATGCAGACCACCCAGCTCTCCCGGACTCCCCAGGAGTTTCCAGCTCTTCTGGGAAGTCTGTGGGCACCTGATACCAATTTTGGTTTCAGGTGACCAGCATAAATTTCTGGTTTTGCAGCCAAGACCCCTGGGGCCAGGCCAGAGGGCTAATAATTCCAGAGTCTCAGGGGTGAGACGGGCTGCCCGGGAGGATGGCTCTGATGACACAGGGACCTAGAACTAGTAATAAAGTGAAAAGAAAGTGCTACATAAAAATAGGGGACGTATGTGAATATTGACTTCAGAAAAGAATAGTTGGCATATACATAAAAAACAGTAATTGAGGATAAAAAGTACACACACATACATAGAAACGAGCCTCCCCAAATTCCCAAGACGGCCAAAATCAGATCTGATTTTTTTTAACTGAAATTCTAGCACCTGGCACATAGTAGGCACTCATTTATTCATTATTTCTTTTTATTCATATAATTATTTTAAATTGTGGCAAAAATACACTACAAAACATTCTCCGATTCAACAGCATCTTTAAGTATAACCCAGAGGCATTGATCATACTCTTTGTGATTAAAACTGTTACTGATATCCTTTCCCAAATTGTTCTGCTACTTTGCTAGTTATTAAATGGATAAATGATACAGATTAGGAAGAAAAAACGGGTATAACAAAACAGAACATCTCTTGTACAACACACTCTGATACAAACTCTTGCAGGACAAACTGGCTACATTACAAAATATTTTCATGTACATTGGTTCTGATAGACTCAGCAAACCTACACCTGCAAATTTACGTACAGGGAAAAGTAGGAAAGTGGGCAACAAAAGTATGCACGTTCAGTGATGTTCCCAGCAGCGCACTGCTTTCAAGAGCACAGGAATGAGGAACGACAAAATGCCTGGCCATAATGGTCTAGTAAATGAAGTAGCACACACGCATTCACAACGGATCACCAACCTGTCATCTCAGAAGATAATCCTGACTGACAAGGAAAGAGCACCTTGACTGAAAACGATAAAGATTAGCATCTGCAGTGTGATCTTATTTATGTAAAATTATAAATTTCAACAAATCCACTAATAATAAACACCATGCACACACACATAGTTACAGAAATTAGTGGTGCTTCCAGGAGTTAAATTCAACATGGAATCAGTCAAGGCATTAGGAAATCTTGTTTTTGCAACATTAGGGCAATCTAAGCCTAACAATTTGTCAAAGTGGCCCAGCAGAGAATAAAACCACCCTTTAGCGTTCCAGAGGTCTAAGAGCCAACAGAGAGGCCTAGGCGAGAGTAGCAACCAAGATGAGGATCCTGAGAAAAGAACTTGTATGATCTCATTATTTTGTATTGATCTTATACACGATGCTCTTCTGATTTTAACACAAAAGCAAAGGAAATGAAGGCAGTAAGAGGGGATGAACCAGGCCTCGGTTGTTCAGATGGTCTCTCAGGAATTCTGACCAGTTAAAAAGATTACATTAGAGCACACAGCCAGTGTCATGAAATTCTTTTGTCCAACAACCACTACGATATCTCTGGATGTGTTGCCAGAGTATATATCCCAGTATACAGTATATCCCCCAATCCTCAAATAGATCATCAATTTGGTAAATAGTAAGTACAATGCTTGGTCTGTAAGGAGAAAGGCAGGACTAAGGCCAGGAAGAGGTAATAACGTGTGGTAGTTACACAATTTCATGTCAACTTGATAATTAAGAATGAAGGGGTGGAGTCTAGTCTGTCAATCAAGTCATAGCCAATGATGCCTCTGTGTGGGCATGGACTTCTCCTGAGGATTCTGGGAATTTTCCTATCTTCCTCCCAGGAGGCGAGACACACACTCTCTCTGCTTGACATTCCTGTTGACAAACCACATAGAGTCACACTGATGGCACCAGAGCCCTTGAGATGCATCCACTGCCATTGGATCCCCAGACCTTTCCACCCACCAACCTGTGAGCTTTCTGTATTCGGCATCATTGCATGTGCTGTGGGAATCTGGAGGAATTCATGTACTGCATCATCAGACATATGGGTTAATATAGCAGTTATGGACTTGATCTGGACTGGGCTGGGATGTTTTCTCAATATACAATTGCTCTTTGATATAAAGCTTTTTCCTATACATATATGAGTCTCCCTGAATTTGTTTCTCTAGTCTACCCAGACTAACACATAATGTAAATTTGTGTATATGCAGGATAAACAGCACAACCGGCGTGCCTGAAAGTCTTGTTTTAATAACGTATCTAAATTCTCAAGAATTCTATCTTTCAAAGAGGAACCTCTCCACAGGTTGTCATAACTGGCACAATAAAGCCAAGTTAATTTAGTAAAATTAAGATATGGTGAGTTAGTTAATTGTGCCAACCTGGCCGATAAACACATGTGGGGCTAATTGAAAGGCGGAGGGATAAATGGGTGGTGAGCCCCGCCTTTCTAGTTCTCGGGTCTCTTGTTTGTGATGGTCATACCAGGGTGCAGCTGCCTTAGCAGTTCCCTGCTTCAGCTAGCAAGATTGACTTCCTACAAGACATCCCCAAGGAGAAGCCATATGGACCTATCCCGATGCAGCCCTGGGTGCTGGAGCACCCCTGCTAGTGCTGAGATGCTTATTCGTTCACTGACTCAGCTTTCCTCCTGCAGTCGTAGTCATTGCCTCTGTTTTGTGAGGTGGAGGACTTTGTGGACTGGTGTTGGGTTAATGTTGGACTTGGCTTGGGCAGCATTGGGTTGGGATGTTTTCGTGATGCACACTTTACATAAAACTCTCTTTTACATGAGTTGCTATGGATTTGTTTCTCTAAAGTACCTAGACTAATAATACATATGGGAATCCAAGCATCTTGAACATCATCTTTGAATTTCTGTATTCAAATGCAGGCAGCCTGGTATACTGGATAAAACCCTGGGGGCATGCCAGGAGTACCAATCTCTCACCTAATTGTGAACTCTTGGAGAAATGATTTAACCTCTGTGAGCCTTGGTTTCTTCATCTGAAAACACTTGTAACAATACACCTATTCTGTAGAGCTGTAATGATTAAATGAGTTGACACATGTAAAGCATTTAGGACAGTGCCTGCACAGAGAACACACAGTAAATCTGTGCTATTCTGATAATGAAAGGCACCCTTGTGGTGCTGTGGGTCAGGTGCTAGACCACCAACTGCGGGAAAGTGATGAGGCTGTCTGCCCACACAAAGATTTACAGCCACGAACACCCAGTAAAGGGTCACTAGGAGCTAGGTGCATTTGACCCAGTTAAAGGTCACTATGATGCATCTGAATTGTGGTCCTGGTGAATAATCTTGACATTACCATGGACTGCCAAAGGACAAACAACTCTGTCTTGGAAGTAGTACCCCTTAGAAGCAAGGATGGTGAGACTTCATCTTACATACTTTGGAAATGTCAAGTGAGACCAGTCCCTGGAGAAGGATGTGTTAGTCTGGGTACTTTTGAGAAACAAATCCACAGAAATGGATGTATAAGAGAGTTTTATATAAAGGTTAAGTGCGCATCAAGAAAACATCCCAATCCAGGGCTGCCCAAGCCCACAAATCCAACATTAACCCATAAACCCATATGTCCCAACACCAATCCACAAGGTCCTCATCCACCTCACAAAACCCACACTATGATGCTGACTGCAGGAGGAAAGCCGAGTCAGTGAATGTGTCAGCATCTCAGCGCTGGCAGTGGTCTCCACACGCCTACTCCAGCACCCAGGGCTGCATCAGGGTAGGTCCGTGTGGCTTCTCCTCAGGGATGTCTTGCAGGAAGTCAGCCTTGCCAGCTGTGTTTATCGGCCAGGTTCGCACAAAAAACTAACTAACTCAAAGGACATCATGATTGGTAAAGTAGAGGGGCAGCAAAAAAAGAGGAAGGTCCTCAACGAGCTGGATGGACACAGTGGCTGATGGATGGACACAGTGGCTACAATGGGCTCAGGATAGGAACACTTGTGAGGATGGCGCAGGACTGTGCAGTGTCTTGTTCTTTTGCGCATAGGGTCAGAACCGACTCGCTGGCACCTAACAACAACATGAGCTAAAATATATTTAATGGCAGACTCTCTTTCTCGGAAACTTGAGGTTTTAGTTTATTCTGATTACACAGGAACCCTGGTGGCGCAGTAGTTATATTCTCAGTTGTGGATGGAAAGGTTGGCGGTTCAAACCCACAACAACAGAGAAAGATGTGGCAGTCTGCTCCTGCAAAGAACCCTGGGGGCAGTTTTACTCTGTCCTATGAGTGGCTATGAGTTGGAATCAACTCAAAAGAGCAGCAGGTTTGTTTCCATGTGTGTGTTTGTTATTCTGATTGTAGGCACAACTGACACTAGTATTTCAATGGTTTGGGATAGTCATGAAATAAACCAAACTAAATATACATTACTCGAGGCATGCATAATTCAACTCATTATGATTATGATTTTTTTAAGTGGTGAATAATGAATCTTAATTCTTGGAGGCACAATTAAACTCTGTGCTAACTAACAGCTCTTCATAAGGTTCTGCATATAGTATTTGCTCCAAAGAGCTTTGCGGTTTAATCTAATCATTTTTTGCTTGAAAGTACAGTGAATTTTTTTCCCTACACAGACAGTGGGTAGATAGAGAAATGTTTATCAACTGCAGGTTTGGGTCTAAGAAAAGTCACTGCAAGCAAGACACATGTATGTCAGGGAATGTGTTGGACTGCGATACCCATGGTCGGGAGTTTGAAACCACCAGCAGCTCCATGGGAGGAAGTTTGGACCTTCTACTCCTATAAACAGTTACTGTCTCAGTACTTTATACGGGAGTTCACTATGCGTCTGCACTGACTCCACGGCAGTGAGTCTGGTTTGCTTTTGAATCAGGATTAACTATGTCAGTACTCACAGCTGCGAAGGGCGGCTAAGCTTAGATGTACTGGGTTTTATTTTCCGCTCTATCAAATAGAAGCCTCTTTCTCTTTATTTCCTTCACCATTCCATATTTTGTTTTTGTTGTTGTAAGGTGTCAAGTCAGTTCTAACCGATAGCAGTCCTGTGTACAACAGAAGGAAACACTGTCCTGTGTTAGGCCATGCTCACAATCGTTCTTATTCCATATTAGGCATCTCTTGATTTCATTAAGGGGCCCTTGTGGCACTGTGAATTAGGCACTGGGCTGCTCGCTGTAGGGGCAGCAGTTCAAGCCCATCAGCCACACTGAGCAAGGAAGATGAGACAGCTTCCTTTAAAGTATGCAGCTTGGGAACTCTGCCTAGGGTCGGAACCGACATGATGACAATGGGAACTTTCATCTGACCCATACATCCTTAGCTTTCATTCCACTTCCTCTTTCCCATAAGGATGGTTTTTAAAAGATTAATCTCTGGTTTTTCCTCTCTCTCTTTTGGTAAAAATTTACAAGAGAAAAAAACAGAGATTAACTAGATAGTGTATTGGGCTCACACCATAATCTAATAAAAGTTTGTAGTCTAACATCAAAATCAAGCTCACCACCATTACTACTAACAACCGTAGTTCCTAAAAGTTCTGACGTAGCTTTTTATGTATTAGAAAGGAGCCCTGGTGGCAACCCTGGTGGGTTACTTGCTGGGGTACTAACCACAAGGTCAGCAGTTTGAACCCATCAGTTGCTCCCACAGGAGAAAGATGTATTACTCCTGTAAAGATGCCCAGTCTGTGAACTGGAATGGACTCGATGGTGGTGAGTTGGAATTTTGGTTGGGGTTCAATGTATTAACCAGGCCTCCTAGCCACCTTCTGAGGTAGGTTCCATTTTTCATGTTAACCTTGCAGATGGAAACTCTGAGGAAAAGAGATGCGAGTTAAGTAACCCGCCCAAAGGCACATATACTCTGAGTGACTATGACCTACCTATTCTAAGGCCCAGCCAATTTTCTTAACCCCTGTTTTCTGTTCGCTTGACAATCCAGAGGGTGAGAGGACATGACTCAGGACAATAAATAAATTAAATAAATAAATATAAATATGCAGCTGTGTGTGTTACAGCATCATGTGCAAATGTACTCAAGTTCAGCTGCCTATGTTCCCTGAAAAAAAGAAAATGAGAGGATAACGGTTTAGGGAAGTATAGCTAGGGCAGCCCCGACTTCCTTCATTCATCACACACTCAGAAGAGACTTGAGAAATGAATTTTTGGGGGGTACATTCAGTCGATTTCTGTACTTAAGTACCTACTCCTTAATGACCTGAGTGAGTTCGCCACATTAATGAGAACATTTCATTAAACTGAGTGTGGTTTTGGTAGGGAGACACATTTTTTACCTAACATTAGTTGCGTGCAAGCCAACTATTTCATCTGCTGCTCAACTGGAGAGACAGCAGCTCTGCCCCAGCTGCTCGTGGGAGGTGGGCTGTCAGTCCCCACTGTACGCCTGCCTAAAGGACTGAGAAGAACGACTGTGACCAAGTGTAACTGCTGCCTTCCATGCCAGCTCTGAAGCCTACCTTCGGCCCTTAGATGCAACTCACCCTGGTCCCAGCATGGTATGATTACTCCACTGCCAGCGAGTGAGAGAGCCTGGAGATCTACAAAAGGCAACTCATGTTCAGTCTCTGGTACACGACACAGTCTCATAGAGATCCACACCCCACTCACAGGTGGTGGCTGACAGTGACATTTTATAAGGAGATGGGGAACACGAAGCATGGCTTCTCTCCATGCACGAAGCTTTCACCAACAAAATTCTTCTGTTTCCTCAGTCCAACCCCTCCTGCCACGAATGGAAATTTATTCTCATCACTTCTTTGAAACTGCTCTCTGAGGCACGCAGCCCTCCCGGGCTGAGGATACTGTGCCGTGAGCACCACTGTGACACACTGACTCCCCTCAGCCACTCAAGGCGGGGTGACTGCTATTTCCATCTGCGGACTCTTCCTCTTCACTCCTGTTCAGACTCTCTTTCTTGGATTCAGTTTGCTCTGCCAGTTTTTAATTTTCCATCCCACCCTTAATTCAAGTTCTATAACTGCCCCAAACCTACACATCTAATCTTGAAAACTCTCTTCTCTCTCTCTCTCTCTCTCTCTCTCTCTCTCTCTCTCTCTCTCTCCATTTGCCTCAGACCCCTCACATACTACCACATCTCTTCTTGCTCTCAGCAGAAAAGCTGGTTTCTGTTCCACCGAGAAGGCATGTACGATCAGATTCTCTTAACTGGACCCTGCCTTGACCAAGCAACTGCCCAGGCATTTCTTGGCACCCCAGTCTCTGAGGGACACTCTTGTGTTCAACCTTCCTGGAGGCGAGGGCCTACTAGTAATTTCCTTTCACTCTCTGTCTCCTTCTCTCAGCAATCAGTCATGTCTGGGTCTTTCCCATTAAAAAAAAAAAAATCAGAAAAATACGAGGGCTTCAAAATAGGTCATGAAAAAAACACAGTAAAGATGAAAATTTTTGAAGCCCCCTTACATTTAACTCCCATAGTCTCTCTGCAGTACTAACAATCCTCTTCTCTTCACAATCAAAATTCCTTTTTTTTTTAAGTGTTGAAAGTAAGGATGTTACTTTGAGGACTAGACAACCAAAATTCTTAACAAGTTCTCTATGCTCATTTTCTCCCCTCCCCACTGACAACTCAACCCTCTACCATCAAGCATTCCTGCTCCCAGTGCAAACCACTAACTTGTCATGGTCCTAAATCCCTGGAAGCCTTTCAGGTCTCAGTCTGTAGCACTATATGCTATGATATAGTTTATTATGCCAGCCTGGCTGATAAATACTATCTGCACCATCACTTTTAGAATGTTCTCTTCCCCTAGCTTCTAAAAACACTTCATCTCTCAACTTCGCCCCAGTTTTTTTGGTCACTTAGTCTCAATCTCATATGAAGACTCCTCTTCCTCAGGATGCTGTACTCACCTATTCACTGATATACCTTGTTCAGTTTCATGGCATCAATTAGGGCCTATGTGCTGATGCTTTGTAATGACCATATATTTCTCCCCAGATCTTCAATGAGATTCAGATTGGAAAATTCAATGCCTAAGCTATTGCTTCTGTGCGGGATCTCAGGGTTACTTTAAATGTCAATATATCACCAATTGACCTAGTCATCTTCCCCAGGCCTTTCCTCAAACCTGGCCCATTTTATCTTCCCCAGGCCTTTCCTCAAACCTGGACCATTACCTAAAAGGTATTATCATTATCCATCCATCCATCCTGTTTTCCCAAAAAGAACCTGAGCATCATCCTCATTTCCTTACCCTAAATCCTTCACATTCCAGCAAGCACCAGGTTCTGTCTATTCCTCCACAGCTGCTTCTGGTCAGTTCAGACTGGGGCTATCTCTTGTTTACTGGAACAGAATCCTAAGTATCCAGCACATTCTTTCCACAAATACAAATCTCCTCATGTTACTCTGATCTTCAAAACTCTTCCAAGTGGTAACATTAAAACATGGGAACAGGCAAAGAGATCCATAGAAAAAAAGAATTTTATATACGAGGACATTTAATAGCACATACCATCAGTAGAAGAGAATGTACTGAATTCAATAAACTGAATTAGGGCAATTGTCTTCCAAGTTAGGGAAAATGCAAGTTGTATTCTTAATTCATATGATGAGCAAGTATAAAGTCTTGAAAAAGACAATCTAAAAACATAATGAAAATAAAAGGAAACTATAAAAGAACCTAGAAAATATATGCAAATAGTTTTACTAACCCCGGGATGGGGAAGGCACTTGAGTAACATTCCAGTCTCTGAAGAACACACAGGTCTGACCTCTCACCTACTCCTACCTTCCAGTCCGGTGGAGTTTTTTTTAATTGTTTTATTAGGGGTTCATACAACTCATCACAATCCATACATACATCAATTGTGTAAAGCACATTTGTACATTCATTGCCCTCATCATTCTCAAAACATCTGCTCTCCACCCAAGCCCCTGGCATCAGCTCCTCATTTTCCCCCTCCCTCCCCTCTTCCCCATCCCTCATGAATCCTTGATAATCTATAAATTATTATTTTATCATATCTTGCACAGTCCGATGTCTCCCTTCACCCACTTTGCTGTTGTCCGTCCCCCAGGGAGGAGGTTATATGTAGATCCTTGTAATCAGTGGGTTCTCCATTTCCAACCCACCCTCTCTCCACCCTCCCGGCATCACCACTCACACCACTGGTCCTGAAGGGATCATCTGCCCTGGATTCCCTGTGTTTCCAGTTCCTATCTGTACCAGTGTACATCCTCTGGTCTAGCCAGATTTGTAAGGTAGAATTGGGATCATGATAGTGGGGGAGGGGGTGTTTAGGAACTAAAGGAAAGTTGTATGTTTCACCATTTCTACATCCCACCCCAGTCAGGTAGAATTTATTGCTCTAAGAGATACACCATATCTGATCTCAAGGCATTTACAATATCCTCCTTGCCCTCTCCCTAATTTATCGAAGAGTTGCATCCTTGTGTTAGTCTGGATGGACTAGAGAAATAAATCCAGACACACTCTTCTGTGTGTAAGAGAGCTTTATATCAAAGAGCAATTGTATATTGAAATATCCCAGCGCAGTCCAAATCAAGTCCATAAGTCCGATATTAGCCCATGTGTCCAATACTAGCGTGTAAATTCCTCTTCAGACTCAGGCACCACATGCAATGATGCAGAATACAGGAAGATCACAGGCAAGTGGGTGGAAAGCCCTGTGGGTCCAATAGTGGTGATGCATCTCCAGGGCTCTAGCTGCCATCAGTGTGGCTCCGTGTGGCTTGGAGCAAGAATGTCATGCTGAGAGTATGTCCTACCTCCAAGGAGGAAGACAGGATTTCCCAGAATCCTCAGGAGAAGGCCATGCCCATACAGAAGAGGTTATGACCTGGTTGGCAGGCTAGACTCCACTCTTTCACTTGACAGGAGTTGACAGGAGATAATGTAACTGCTACAATCCACTTCCTTTGTTTGAACTATTGTATTTGTCAAATGTGAACTTTTGTTCTGAGGGCAGTAGTAGTTCAGTGGAGAATTCTCACCTTTCATGTAGGAGACCTGTGTTCAATTCCTAGACAGCACACTTCATAAACAGCCAACACCAGCCAGTCCTTGGAAGCATGTGTGTTACTGTGATGCTGCAATTGATTCAGCAGAGCTTCCAGACTAAGAAGAAAAGCATCGCAGGCCAACTACCAAAACATCATCCAGTGAAAACCCTCTGGCCCACAGCAGTGCTCCAACTGTTCACAGGATCCCCCATCAGGGGCTGACTCAACCAACAGTGGTTAACAATTTGCGTTCTAAGTCTTTTTCCAGATTCTACTCTTTTCTCTTGCCGTGATGATCTATTCCTGGGCCAATGGCATAATATTTTAATTACACTAAATTTAAGGCATGTTTTTTTAAAAAATAATCATTTTATTGGGGGCTCATACAGCTCTTATCACAATCCATACATGCATTCATTGTGTCAAGCACATTTGTACATTTGTTGCTATCATCATTCTCAAAACACTTGCTTTCTACTTGAGCCCTTGGAATTAGCTCCTCATTTTTTCCTCCCCGCCTCCATCCCTCATGAACCCTTGATAATTTATAAATTATTTCATATTTTATACTGACCAATGTCTCCCTTCACCCACTTTTCTGTTGTCCGTCCCCCTGGGAGGGAGTTATATGTAGATCATTGTGATCGGTTCCCCCTTTCTGCCCTCACCTTTCCCTGTCCCTCCTGGTATGGCTACCCTCACTATTGGTCCTGAGGGATTTATCTGTCCTGGATTTCCTATACTTCCAGCTCTTATGTGTTCCAGTATACATCCTCTGGTCCAGCCGGATTTGTAAGGCAGAATTGAGATCATGATAATGTGGGGGAGAGGAAGCATTAAAGAACTAGAGGAAAGTTGTGTTTCATCGGTGCTATGCTGCACCCTCACTGGCTTATTTCCTCCCCGTGACCCTTCTGTAAGGGGATGTCCAGTTACCTACAGATGGGCTTTGGGTCTCTACTCCGCACTCCCCCTCATTCACAATGATATGACTTTTTTATTCTTTGATGCTGTAAAGCATGCTTTTTAACTGGTAGGATTATTCTTCTCATTCTCCTTTCTTCAAATTTTTAGATGCAGTTCCAACCAGCTTATCAAATTCCTTTAAAAATCCTTGGGAATTTTTGGTTGAAATTACATTGAATCTATAGATTACTGTATGGGAGAACTGGTGTCATTTCATCTTGTTTTCTTTTCAAATTTACAGTTTTAAGTTTAAAAAAAAGAGTCTTCCAGAATTATTAAAATTTTCCTTAGTGTTTAACATAACTTTTATTGCTATGGTTATCACTGCTTTATTTCTTTACTTCCTTATACTTTGCTGAACTATAGGAAAGGTATTGTTTTCTGTATAGTTACCTTGTATCTGGCCACCTTACTGCTTTCTCTTAATGGTTCTTATAGTTTATATGCCACAAAGATGAAAAGAGTGTGGGAGGGGCGGGAGAGCCACACGTTGTCGAAGCAGCAGGTTTGTACACAAACTATTGAGGTTCATATTAGGTAAGTTAAGAGTTCCAAGATTACATTTAATTTAAAAATATGGAGAAATGCCAATCTGGAGCAGAGGGAAGGGCTAGAAAAGAAGCAAGCAGGCTGTGTAAACAAGTGAAAGGTGAATATTTTCCTTAAGAGCAATGTTGATGTGAGGACACACACACGCACAGTGGATTTTTTCTCCCCTAAAGCTATGTATTTAAAATTTTTTAGAAAATGTTTTGAGAATAATGATGGCAACAGGTGTACAAATGTGCTTGACACAATGGATGTATGTATGGATTGTGATGAGTTGTACGAGCTCCCAATAAAATGATTTAAAAAAGAAAAAAAAATTTTTTTACAAAACAAACTTATCACCGTCAAAGTACTCTCCATTACACTTAATACATTTGTCAAATCTGCAATTCCATTCTTAGAAACATTTTTCAAACTCATCCATTTGGATAGTTGACAGCACCTCCCTCTTTGTTTTCTTCATCTCTTCTATTTAGTCAAATCACTGTCCTTTCATGCCCCTGTTCATTCATGGAAACAAAAAGAAGCTGCACGGAATGAGTGCAGGTGAGTAAGGTGCTTGGGGCAAGAGAGGTATGCTGTTTTTTGCCCAAAACTGGCACACAGATGGCTTCATGAGCAGGTGCATTGTCATGGTTGCAAAACCTGTCCTCCATCTGCCATAAATCAGGTCTTTTTTATTGCACACTGTTCCACAATCTTTTCAGAACCTCTACATAGAAAGCTTGTATCAGTCTGACCTGGTGGACAAACTCCAAATGCACTACAAGTCGACATTTTAGTCCATTCAAGAAGTTGATGGACATCTAGAATGAGGTTTGTCATCAACCATCATTTCACCTTTTTTGAAAAGAGACTTGCATATTTCCCATAGCACTGTCCTTGTAAGCTGTGTTCAACATTGCAACAAATTCTGCAGCATTTTTCCTGAGCAGGAAACACAATTTCACAGCTAAACACTGTTCACTTAAATCGGCCATCACAAAAAAAGAAGTTCAAGGGAAGCTGCTTTTATGGAAAAATTCACTGTGACCAGAGAGAACCTTCTTAGACTATGCCACTGGGTGCACTAATTCAGAGCGAGTTGCTTGATGCTCGCCCAGCAGGGAAAATGTGTACTACAAAAGCTCTGCGCTGCCCAGCTCAATTGTTTTGTTGCTTTTTTGTTTGTTTTTATATATATTCAGCTACTCCAAATTTGCTATTAAAATTAGAAATAAATATATATCTTTTATTGTCTGGTGGTTTCATATTAGAGTTACCTGGATAGAGGCCCATAAAATGTACTTTTCCAAAAAGAGTTTCAAGAGACCCAGGGTGGGGTCTCCTGACTGTAGATCTGACTACTACATTACTACCATGGGATTTGTGTGAGGAAAAAAAAATCCTGATGATCAAAAGTATAGGCAGGAAACGGGTGGAGAGAAGGGGAAATGCTGAACTACAAGGTCATGGTCAGGAAACTAATTTGGCAAGGCATGTGGAAAAGCAGGGCATATAGAATCAAGTACCACATTCAGTAGTGCTCAGTCCAAAGCCAGCTTTGTTTTCATGAACAGGACTCAAATGGCAGAGCGAAGGCCAGCGCCTGTGAGCCACACAGGGACTCACCTCAAAATCCGCTATCAAGCTCCTTTTCCTTCAACCACCCATACCCGGGAGCCGACAGAAGGAAGTCTTGTGAAAGAACAATATTAGTAATACATGTGGATTGTCTAATGCTCATTAAACCCCAAGTCTTCTCTCTATTCAATTCCACTTAAAAATAATAATAAGACAAAGAACTACACTTGTAAATCACACAACGAAACAAAATTAAGATGTACTATGTATGGCTAGTGCTTGATTTTATGAAAGGTGTGCGCGCGCGTTCATAGGGAGCTGGTGGTGCAGAGGTGAAAGAGCTTGGCTGCTGACCAAAACATTGGTGGTTCAAACCCAACAGTCAGTCCATGGGATAGAGATGTGGCAGTCGCTTCTGGAGGGACTTACAGCATTGGAAACCTGATGGGGACAGTTTTACTGTCTTACAGGTTGTTAGGAATTAGAACTGACGCGTCAGCGGTGAGTGTAATTTAGCTGTGTGTGTGTGCATTTTATATGTAGGCTCACATATTTGTATTTTACAAAAATAACATGTGTGTTACAGTTTTTGCAAGCTGCACAAACCTCTCATGTCTTAGTTTCCTGGGCACACAATGAACATTATTTCTGAAAATACTGTGTGTGTGTGTGTGTGTGTGTGTATGTGTGTGTGTGTGTGTGTGTTCACTGCAAAAAAAACAACAAAACAAACTACAGGAAGAAGGGCATTTAGCAAAAGGTTAAAAGCAAACATGACTGGTGCCTGGCTGCACTGGACTGTACACTCAGAGATGGTTACCTGGCAGGTTTTACGTTGTGCATTTTTTACACACACGTGCAAAAGGAAATACATTACATTGTAAAAGGCAGCATAGTTTGTTTTGTTTTCTGAGCTTACTCTTTTCTGCATTTTACAGTTTTCTAAAAAACATTGATTTTGTAATGAGAAGAAACCAAGAGCAAGTGTTATTAAATAATATGGAAATAAAAAAAATAATGTGGAAATAGAAAAACAAAATAAAAGAGCCTGATAAAAGAGTTACTATCAAAGAAAAACAAACATGACTCTAATACAGAATTTCAGATTACTCAGGGAACTAGGAATTTTGATTAACTCTCCAAAATTTTCAGAATATAAGAAATAAAACAAAGGCAAATAGACAGCACAATCCCTTCTGTAGGGAACTCTAAAAGAAACGAGGTTTTTCAGTGTGAAATCCATCAGCGGAACTGCAGTGGAATAAAAGCCGAATCTAACCGATACTCTCAGTATGCAGATGGGGTGGGAACAAGGAAGAGAAGACAACAAACTCAGAAACGACTGCTGGAAACAGCAAGGCACTGTCCCGGAGTGAACAAATGTGTTGCCTCTAAAAGCAACCGTGTTTGCAGGGTTAACTGCACGTGTGGGAGGTGGGGCTTCTTTCCAGGGAAAGGCAACCCTTAGTGGAGGCTCCATCTGCCATCCCTGGAGACAGCTGTTTCTTAGCCTGGCCTCTAACCTTCCTGCACCCCTCAACCAGGCTGTCTTCCAGAGAGTTCCAACCAACTCCCATTACCCACTCTCAGGCTTCCCTTCTCAGGGCACAGGCTTTTGAAGCTCAGCAGGAAGAGACTCCGAGGGAAGTTAAGTGGCACATTGGAATCCTCTCGTGGGAGGCTGGAAACGGTCTAGAAGGGGAACACCAATAGTCATTCTCCCGTGACTAACTGCAAGGAACCCATTGACGTGTTTACAATATGCTCAATTGAACACGTCTGTTGTGTTTTTCACTCACGCAGCACTTGCGAGGTGCTGTAGAGGATATAAAAAGTGATTACCCATCATCCTGAGGGAGCTGGTGTTGACAGGGCGAGTGGCAGGGGGCATAAGGCAAGTCAACAACAGCACCGCACATTAGACATAGCTCAGCATGGTGGTCAGTGTGAGCTCTTGAGTCAGAGAACTAAGTCCAAACCCATGACTTCCTAGTTGTATGACCCTGGGCATGTCATCTAACTTCTCTGTGTCTGAGTTTCTTCATCTGTAAAATAATGGTAAGAGTGGCACCATCTCATAGGGTTGATGAGCAGTAGCTAAAGTGAACAAAGGATATGGAACAATACCAAGCACACAACAAAACATCCTCTAATAGTGGTTCTCAACCTTCCTAATGCTGCGACCCTTTCATGCAGTTCCTCATGCTGTGGTGAGCCCCCCCAAACTATAAAATTATTTCAGTTGTTCTACATAACTATACTTTTGCTACCGTTATGAATAGGTGGACCCCTGTGAAAGGGTTGTTTGACTCCCGAAGAGGTTGCGACCCACAGGTTGAGAACTGCTGATCTACAATGTTGTGCCTGGTGTGTAAGGAGTCTTGGTGGCTCTGTCCATTATACACTGGAATGCTAACCACAAGGTCAGTGGTTCAAACCCACCAGTTGCTCTGTGGGGGAAAGATGAGGCTGTCTGCTCCCATACAGATTTACAGTCTCAGAAATCCCACACAGGGTAGTTCTTCAGTGGCAGTGGGTTTTTTGTTTGCTTGTTTGTTTTGTTTTATGTAGCAAACAAGGAGACTTGATGGCACAATGGTTAAGCATTCAGCTACTAACCAAAAGGTGTATGGCAGACCTGGTGTTCTACTCTCATGGATTACAGCCTCGGAAACTCTATGGAGCAGATCTACTCTGTCCTCATAGGGCAGAGTAGGAATTGACACAAGGGCACACAACAACAATACACAGCAGTCAATGTGCTAATATTTAATATCAAATAAGGTAGGCATTATTGGTCCTATTTACAGATGAGGAAACAGGATTTATGAAGCACATAACTTGGATAAGATTTAGAGAGAGGAGAGATGGAATTGTGATTTGAGCCCACATCTGCCAGAATTCAAAACTTGCAACCTTTACTACAACTATCAATGGAATCCCTGGGTGGTGCAAATGATTTATGTGTTTCATGCTAACTGGAAGAACGGTGGTTCAAGTCCACCTTGAGTAGTTGCCCCAAAAAGCATGGCAACCTACCCCCACCCACCTTCTCCCCCTCCACCCCCACCCCCCAACAATTCATTCACTGCAAACCCTCTAGAGCACAGCCCTACTTGGACAGCCACGGGCTTGCCATGAGTCCGAGTCAACTGGATGCCAACTGGTGACTACTGCTACCAGCAGACAATTGTGTAGTGCTTACTCTATACAACTATACAATTGGTTGCTCTCACAAGACAGAATCTAACCCCACTTTACAGAAGAGGAAACCTAAGTTTAGAGAGATTCTGGCCCACACAGAGCCAAGACGTGAGCTTGCGCCTGCCATTTCCAGTGCCAAGAGCTTGTCATGAATGGCTCTGGTGAGGAGGCTAGCAGGCCCTACTCAGTGAGTAGGTCATTCTGAGGTGGGCAGCCATGGCCACACACTGAGTCTCCCAAGTGGTGCTCACAAGCATGCACAGGCATATTTTCACACAAGTCTTTAATGCTCAAATCTTCTAGAAATGGAAAGTGAATTCAGGTTTCTCAGTGAGGTTTTTCAGGAAGCAGTGTTTTAGGAAAATTAATCTGGGATTAATGAATAGGACAGATTGGAGGACAAAGAAAAGCATGGCAGAGATGAACTGGTCAGAAGACTATTAGAAGCCACGGAGTTCATTTTAGTCTTAACATAGCTTTATAGCAAACACAGAGAGAGTAAGTCCTTAGAAAAAGATCTACCTGAGCACAAAATGACCTACAGCTTCCAGGAAAATGTACTCTAATATTCGGAGGCTGTACACAAGAGGGTTTCAAAATGCTCTTGGAAGAATTCCATTATCTTTTCATTTTTTTCACAAACATTTTGAAATCCCTTTATATACTAGCCCAAGAAAAATTTGAGAGTCCCTTTTAAAATTAACCCAAAATATTTATACATGGTTTTGTTGTTAGTTTTAAAAAAGCATAAACATCAAATTTTATAAACTCAGGCAGACTTGATCACTCAGTGCCATCGAGTTGATTGCACTTTGAACAACACTGTAGAACACAGGAGAATCGGACCTTCCGGTTTCTGAGGCTGGAAAGCTTCACAGGAGTAGAAACCCTCCTCGTTCTCCCTTGGAGTGGTTGATGGAATCAAACTGTTGATCTTGTGGTTAGCAGCCCAACACACAACCCATTAGGCCACCAGGACTCCTTTCAGGAATACTAGGTACACAAATACGATGGCACTGACTTAACATATTATGAAGAAAAAGTTAGGATTTTGTAAGGATTCGTAGTTTGGGCAAGTTAGTAATATATACGTTCTAGAACACTAAAGAAAAGAGAAGATGGTGTGGGAATTGTAATAAAGTACACAGCTTACAAATGATAACTCCATCAGTCAATCCACTTTTAATTTATATTATAGATGTCAATGAGTCAACACTGACTTGAAGGCAGTGAGTTTGGGGTTTTAAAAATATTTAGTTATAACACGCTAAATTCTTTTATTTTCTTTTTTTATATTAAAAGATCATTTTATTGGGGACTCTTACAATCCACACATCAATTGTATCAGGCATGTTTGTACATATGTTGCCTTCATTCTTTTCTAGACATTTCCTTTCTATTGAGCCCCTGATATCAGCTCCTCTTTTTTTCCCTCCCTCTTCCCCCTCCCACCCTCATACCCCTTGATTGATTATAAATTATTATTATTTTCATATCTTACACCGACTGCTGTCTCCCTTCCCCTATGTTTTCTGTTGTTTTTCCCCCTGGAGAAGGGTATATGGTTATGACAGCACACTAAATTTGAGGTTGAGATCTTAACAGAAAAATCAGAATTGTGGTAAAATAAGGAAATTTGATATTTTTTAGATATATTATACTTAGAGTATCTAGGAGATAGAGAAAGTGCTCATTTTTCAGAAATGATCCCAGAAAAGCACCCCTCACCATAAAGATCTCATACCCATGGATTCAATAAATCTCTCAGGAATTTATTCTACAGAAATAAGTGAATAGAAGAAAAGAGGTCTCTTGATGAAGACATGCACTGCAGTTGTTGTGCTAGTACTTGAAAACAAGAAACACTCTAGTAACCCAGCTTTAGAGATCTGCTTCATACATGAGGTCTTTATAATATTAAATTGATTTCAAATATAAAAATGACAGAATTACAGGCAAGTGATTGTTACTTTTTAAGTGCATAGTCCAGAATGCATAATTATATGTACTTATATCTATGTAAAAACATAAATACAGGGAATGAGGCAAGTGGCAAAAATTTAAATAGTGATAGTTCTCTTAAAAAACAAACCAAAAGAAAAAACACCCCACAAAACTCTCTTTTTCATTGTCCTCAAAAATATGTTTTCATTTCTTTCAAGTAGAGGAAACTTGTAAAGGAGGCCACCTCCCTGGCCACATCCCACCAATGATCACTCTTGCCACACCTGAGGCTGCCCACCAGCCCCACTGCTAAGGTGGTATTATTAGCAGTAGCCTTCCTTCCATTCTTCATATTTGGATTAGCTGGGAGTAACATACATGGCCTTCCCTCCTGAGCCCAGTCCAGGGTTAATGCAGGCAAATGCAGAACGATACTCCCACACCCCCACGCCTCCCTGGGTTTCTGGATTCGGGCATTCTGTGGCTGCCTGGATTGCTCTCCACAAAACTCTTCCTCTCCTCGTTCTAAATAAAGTGGCAGTGTACCCAGATTCTCCAAAAGGGTTCCGTTTATCTGGGTCACTAGATAAGAATGCCTGACAAAGAGAGAATGAAATTCAGAGATGGGAGAGATGCTGACGATGTTCTCCAGAAGTCTTCCTAAGGCCAGGATTTTTAAAAATAATTTGGGAGGCATCCACAGTTAGGAGCAAGGTTTCTAGTATTCTAGCCTTGCGTTCAAAAATAAAGAAAAAATTATTATATCAGGGAAAAGAGAGTTTGTAAAAAAAAAATCCATCTTTTTTTTCTCAATTTAATGTTTCAATTACCTTTCCATCCCTAAGAATAACCCAATGGTGTGAAACAGGCCACCCCAGATCATGCAGAAGATGCAGGCTCTGAGAGACAGCGGGTGCAGTCGAAGAAGGAATTTCCTCTCCTCTGATCCAGCCACCTCCCCTCCCCCACTTCCCATTCTCTCCCACGCAATCCAACCACCACTGTTCATTGTTAACTGGCACTACTCCCTCGGCCCTTTCTACAGAAAAGACATATGTCCGTGAAAACATATCCACTTCCAGTCCTCTTGCCCCAGACTAGCACCAGAATCAGCGTTTTAAAATACAGCTCTATCCATAGCATGCTCCTCTTCATGAACAAACCTACGATAGATAACCTGCCAAAGTCCTTAGCATGACCTCCAGGCCTCTTTCCCATTCTGGTCCATCTGCTGCTCTTCGTTATTTAAAATGTTCCCCCCTTCGTGTCCTCTCCACTCCGGCCACACAGAAAGAGTAAGTGGTTCCTATCTAGGACTTCTACCAACCATCTGTCAGTATGTTGTCTGTACTGGCTTGTGCGTTGCTATGATGCTGGAAGCTCTGCCACTCATATTTCAATTACCAGCAAGGTCACACATGGTGGACACCTGTTAGCAGAGATTCCAGACTAAGACAGATTCGGAAGAAAGGCCTGGTGACCTAGTCCAACAATTAGCCAATGAACACCCTATGGATCACAACAGAAGACTATCTGATGTGGGCGGGGACTAGGCCCCTCTGAAAGCACTCAAAATGCACAGTGGCCACAGAGTGGGCTCGGGCAGCTCACGGAGTGTGCAACTGGTGCAGGGCTGGGCAATGGTTCCTTTTGTTGTACATGGGATCTCCCTGAGTGCCAGCCAATTTGATAGCAACACATGAACAACAAAGAGGAGAACAAGCCAGGAAATACTTCTACTGTGGTTCCCGTTCATACATGCACAGGCTGATCCAACACAAAGCATGTTTAAACATGTCTCTGCAATCAGTGGATGGATACAGACAGGTTCTCTCAGTCTTAGTCTTGTTAGGGAGCCCTCAAAGCCAAAAAAATTTTTAAATCGATCAAAATAGTGACTTCCAAGGGGATTTGCTGTGGTTTCCAAGGCAGTGAGGCTTGCTCCCACTAATAAAATGCTTTGTCCTTCTTCTGCACTGCCATCCTAATTTGTACCTCTATTATGGCATTGATAACAGCTTGGGAATTTTCTAGCTGTTTGTGAATAAATCTTTTCTTTCTACCTTATTCATACCTGAGGGGCTGGGGCAGGGCGCAAGCATGGCCCTGTATTTTAAGCTCTGTGGGTAATTGACAGAGCTGCTAGAGGCAGCCACAATATTAATCGTCAAAGGCCAACTTTGGGGTTCTAGCAGTAAGGAGAGTATGTTTCAAACAGGAATAAGAAAGATTCTGTCTGGGGGAAGAATGTACCCCTGCCACCATTTTAGAAGACCCCCATCCTTTTCCAGGGCCATAATGATGCCCTAAAGCAAAACAAAACCAGCTGCATCAAGTGGATTCCCACGCATGGTAACGTCAGGTCTGTCAGCGTAGAAGTGTGTTCCCTCTAGAGGGTGTTCAGAGCAGGGAGCCTTGGGGAGCAGGTGCCAGGCCTTTCTTCCGAAGCCCTTCTGGGTGAGTTCAAACTGCCAACCTCCCGCTGAGTGGGGGCTGAATTTTAACTCAGAAGGGTCAGACTCTAGGGCACATGCTTGTTCCATGTTGTATGTTAGACTCATAACCACCCCAAAATGCTCATGCTTGTTCAGTGTTACATGTTAGACTTGTTACCCAAACGTGTTCCTCCGTTTGGTGACATTCAACAAGTGATTAGGAAAGGCCCTCACAGTAAAGGGAAGCACCCTATGTGGCTGGTAGGCTCTGTTCCTGGGCCCCTTGCCCCTGGTTAGTATTTTCATAACCCACCCTCCACTCAGCCCCTCGGGTCCTCTGACAACACTTCTATGGCAGCAGAAATGGGAAAAAAACTGGGGCAGAGGCAGCAACCATTTGTATGTTGGGGTTACTGCTAACTAAAGACAGCTCTCTTTGAAATGTTACAGGAAAATGCAATTAATAATTTCATTAGATCTCTGTTCTAGTTCATTGGTTAAAAAGTAGCTTAGGTTTAACACTTTATGTCTTATATCTAATACCCTAGTAGGATTTAAGAAGAATAGTATTTAGTGAACACGGAACTAGTAGTTCATCCAGGAGCTACACTATTTAAAAACTGTTTTATTTCATCAGGGATGCTAACATTTAACATTTATTTAACACAAATATTACTTAAAATAACCACGCACACGTAACACACAAAATAGCCTGGGCAATCTATAAAACGGACCCCATGTAATTTATTTTCTGATCATCTCTCTGCTGCCAGACTGTTGGTAGGCTTTAGTGAAGACACTGGCGTGTCCATGTAAATCCCACCTCTTTCTGTGAGCAGGGTATTTCACAATCTCCACAGGCCAGGCAATCTCTGCCTAATCAGTTGCAAACACACTGGGATAAGTCCTTTCTCTTAGCACCTACACTCCTGCACCCGCCCAGCCCTAGCTTGTGACACTCTGCCAAAGAATGACAAGAGAACACTCTGCTTGGCCGCCAGACTCATCTGAAACTTCATCACGCTTTCCTGCAGCCTAAGCCCACCACTTCCAATCATCTTGCTGAGGGCCTTCTTGTTTGTTACTGCCTCTTTACCAAGCACGATATCCTTCTCCAGGGCTGGTCCCTCTTGACAATGTGTCCACAGTAGGTGAGATGAAGTCTTGACACCCTAGCTTCCAAGAAGCATCCTGCCTGTAATTCTCCCAAGGCAGATTAGCTTGTTTGCTGGCAGTCCATGGTACTTTCCACATGCTTTACCGGGACCCTAATTCAAATGAATTCACTATTTGGTCTTCTTTACTCAATGTCTAACTTTCTCAATTACGTATATGAAACTTTCAATTGCTACTGAATTAGTTATGTGTAAACCACTTATCCTTTCCATGCCTCAGTTTCTCCTAGCTATGGTGCTAAAGAGGTCATATGAAGCAACTACCGTGAAAAGGGGTTCCAGAACCCAACAACTATGACCAAGTCAGATCTAATTACTTGTTATTACTAGCTATTACGAGTCATTTCATTTACAAAGCCACGATAGTTTATGATAGAAAACCAGGAAATCAGAAATGGCTTAACTCTCTACTTTCTATCCTTATTCATCTGTGTGTGTGTGTGTATGTGTGTGTGTGTGTGGTTGTTGTTGTTCTTCCAGAAAAGGATATGGGGAAAGTTTCTATGGTAGTCTTAAGTCTTAAGTTACCAAGCACTGTGCAAAGTTTAGGCTAAAAGTAGTTTCTTCTTCCTAACTTTTCTCTGCCTTCAACGTGTCAGTAACGAGGTGGCGGAAGGGGCCAGGGGGATTTGTGTAGAAATACTTGAATTCCAACCTCAAGAGAAGTGGAACCACTGCCAAAAAAGCAAACGTGTCTCAATAAATAAGCATGCATGCAGTGCCCAGAAGGAAGGCCCAGAGATGGTCCCTCCCTGCTCTTCACTCTTCACCCATCACCAAACCAGCAGCTAACAGTGCTAATAAAAGCCAGAGAGTCTCATCTTTAAACTGTCAAACTTTAAGGTTTAACAGATATATTAAAAAAGCACGTAAACGTCAATAGACAGGTCAACATACCAGGGAACAAAAGTTCCCACCCGGGTCAAGAAAGAGAACATAATTAACATGCCAGACACACCACCCTGTCCCCAGTCATCTCCAACCACCCCCCCCTCCCGCCCCAGGTCACAACCTGTTAAACAGTTTGCCTTTAGAAGTGTGACACCCGCCCCCCCCCCCCAGACCCCACGGGGGGCATCAGTGAAACCCACGCAACGGCCATAATAATTCTCAGGTGTCATTTGCTTTTTTCGCTGCTGACCCTGGGGAGGGCAGAACTGCCAGTACTTTCGTTCAAATCGCTCGCACCTGAGTATGCGTGGTCGGTATTCTTTACCTCCACACACTAAAAATAAAAACATGCTAATTTCCCCTTAGTCTGTTTTGGGTGAAGCGGGAAGAATAATTACTCATACCAAATCTCTGCCCTCTTGAACGTGTCCTTGTAACATTGCCACGGCACAGCAAGGTACGCAGGCTTCCTGCAGGAGAAGCGCTTGGGTAATTGTTAGGCACAGAGTGGAAGCAGCGGTGTTTTTCATGGGGCACCATTTGTACTTGACAGAGTGACAGTCCGACGTACCTTGCAGGCGTGAGTATCTGGCAAACAAACGAGCCTGACATGTAGGAGAACAACGGCACTTTTAAATATTTGGGCTTTCACGGGGAGAACCAGAATTCTGGTCCACTGGTGTCCACTCCTCTGAGCTCGACAATGGCCCAATGCTTCCACTTGCTTGTGGAGATTAGTGCACAGTCAAATGTGTCAACAGGTGACAGATCTGCAGGGCTCAGTGATCCAGTATTTTCCCAGGGATCATCATTATGATGTAAATCGGCAGGAGTGAAATAATGATTCAAAGTACAAGAGGAATCAAAAGATGTTAATACAACAGAGTTGCTCAATAATATGGTTTCAAATTTCACAATGCAAGCAACCTTTAAAAACAACCATTTGTCAAGTTTTGGTGTCAGAACTCCCACCACCACCACCCCTGCCCCCAAATCCACCATTATCTGAAACAGTTATCAAAATACTGTTTCTTTTTCCAACCGCATACCTGTGTGAGACCAAATGTTCTTCATCTACCTCAAACAAAGCATGACATGGTAGCATAAGGTGACCAGACGTCCCGCTTTAGGTGGGACAGTCCCAATTTGTAACAATTTTTCCCAGGTCCCACAGCGTTTTTAAAAAGTTCCAATTTTTTGAAAGAATGCACGACAAGTTAGGGTATACGGTTTTCAGCTGCCATGTGGCTCTTTCACCAGAATATGAGTTTTATCAATGGTGTCCCGCTTTTGCCCCGCTTTACCAATGTTAAAATCTGGTCACCTTATCGTAACACAATGGGTACAAAAGCAGATATGATGACACAGCTATCTTCAGTTGAGCCAGAAAGAGTAAAACAATGCCCAACTTTTCACTGGGAAAAATTACTTCTTAGTTTAAAAAACTTATCTTAACATGGCATTGCTTTTTAAAAAAGTGAATATTGTGTTAAGTACACACTTTTCATTTAAACTATGGCGAATAATATAGGGATAGGTATCCAATGTCATAGCAATGTCTATGTCACCAAACAGGACAACCTCCTCTAGCTATTGATCCTCCTGAGGAGGTATCCAAAGGAAGTGAACTGGACAATGCTCTGTGGGAGCCATAAGGTTTTCTTTTGTTAAGTGCAGACCCAGATCACCAGGCCTTTCTTCCCAGTCTTACTTTGGAAGCTGTGTTGAAATCGGTCTGCCTGAGTGGCCCTACTGACAGTTGAAATACCAGTGGCACAGCTTCCAACATCAAAGTAACATGCAGATCTCCATAGCATGACAACTGACAGAAGGATGGTAAATACAGATAGATAAAATATACATAAACTAAGGTCCTTTAAGGCTCCCAATATCTTTAAAGAATATAATTGGTCCCTAAGATTAAAAAGTTGAAGGAACTACTGCTCTGGAGTATAAACCTAAGAGTGAATAGGCTGGATCAAAGGTATCCTATCTATTAGCTACCACCAAACTTTTTTCAAACATGGCTGTACAAATTTACATCTCAACCAATAGGTCGTTGTGTGTATTCTAAATAGGAGCCCTTTGTCTGCTTATGTATTCTAAATACTTATTTCCAATTGATCTTTCAGTAAATAAAAGCGCATCAACAGCTGATTAATGAATCTCCTGGGAAAATTAGATTTCCACATGCAAAAATATGAAATGGTATCCATGCCTCACGGCACATACAAAAATAAATTCAAGATGGATTAAAATCCTCCATACACAAACTAAAACCATGAACATTTTGGATGAACAAGCAAAGGCAACACTGTCGGTTTAGCTTTCAACAATGGATTACCTAATACAAGAATAGCAAATGCACAAGAGACAAAAATAAATCAACGGGACCTCATAAAAATTAACAACTTTTGTTCATCAAAAGGCCTAGCCCAAAAAAGTGAAAAGATAAGCTACCAACTGGGACCATATCTTCAGAAACCATATTATCTCAAGAATTTATAAAACCAAAATATATATGAAACTCTGACAACTTAGCAACAAAAATACAAATAATCCAACCACATGATGGACAAATCATAGAGTAGACATGAATAGACATTTCTCCAAAGAGGACATTCAAATGGCCACCAGACACAAGAAAAAATATTAGTTTAGCATTATTAACCATTAAAAATCAAACAAACAAATTCACTGCCATTGAGTCAACGCTGACTCATAGTGACCCTATAGGGCAGGGTAGAATTGCCCTAGTAGTTTCTGAAACTGTAACTCTTTAAGGGAGTAGAAAGCCGAACCTGTCTCCTAAAGAGTGGTTGGTGGTTTCAAACTGCTGACTTTGTGGATTGCAGCCCAACTTGTAACCACTATGCCACCAGGGCTCCTCCTATTAGCCATCAGAGTACAGTGGGATGGATACCTCTTTGCTACCACTAGGATGGATGAGGTTTTAAATAAATAAATAATAATGGAGTGGTCACTGGAACCTTTATCAATTACAGGTTGGAATACAAAATGATATAGCCATTATGGCAAAGTGTGGATGATCCTCAAAACTCAAAACTAAAAAGAATACTACCCTATGACCCAGCAATTCTACTACTAAGTATAGACCCCCCCCCCAAAGACGTGAAAACAAACTCAGAAAGAGACGTATCCACTATTGCTCACTGCAACACTATCACAATAGTCAAAAGGTAGAAACCACCTAACTACCCAACAGATGAATGGATAAGCCAACTGTGGTACATACATACAAGTGGGATACTTAAGAGAAATAAAGTACAGGTGACAGTACAGATGGGACTTGAAGACATTATGCTGAGTGAAATAAGTCAATCACATAAGGACAAATATTTAATGGCCACACTTGTTATAAAAAGACAAGAAAACGCAAACGTATAGAGGCCAAAGTCTACCAACTGTTACTAGGGTAAAAGAGAAGAGAAAGAACGGGGTTAAATGCAATGGAAAGATTGCATTGAAAAAAAAATGAGGAGCTGATACCAAGGGCTCAAGTAGAATGATAAAGACAACAAATGTACAAATGTGGTTGACACAGTGGATGTATGTATGGATGGTGATGAATTGTAGGAGCCCCCAATAAAATGATTTTAAAAACTCATTTTAAAAAAAGATTGCATTGATTAAAGTAGCCTCGCACAGCTGATTATTGTAATTAATAATTTGCACACCTGTAAGAAACTGAATTAGCAAAAAAATGTGTGATGTATTTACATACACATACACACAGAATAGTGGCTGGTGCTGCTTTTATATCTCATGGGATTTGGTTCCTTGGTTTTGGGTTTTGGGTTCATGGCCCTATGGAGCATCCCAGTTAACGCTGTGCTGAGTGTTTCTGTCGACCTCCTAGAGTTCAACGCGTAGTGCCTAAAGCAGCCATCCAAGGTACAGCGGTTGGTTTCTAGTCACCTGGATCAACAGAGAGGAGGAGAGTCAGGAATAAGAGGAGGGTATAGAATGTGTGGCTAATTGTCTCTATGAACAATTGCCTCCTTTGTCATGAGACCAGAAGAATTGGATGGTGCCTGGCTACCATTAATGAACTTTTAGATTAAAAAAAAAAATTCCATAGAGAAATCCTGATAAAAAGAGGGAGAATGCAGAACAGAATTTAAAATTCTCAAGGATTTTAGACTTTCTGGAGCCAAAGAAGGCAGCTAAATCCCTGAAACTACTGCCTTGAGATAATCTTTGAACTTTAAGCCAACAATATCCCCTGAAAACATGTCAAAACCAAACAACAGTATACCATAACTAGTTTTAAAAAAAAAGAGGTCTGCCTTGAGCATGACCTCTTCTAAGAACTACAAATGGACTACAGCAACTCAAACGGTTCTAGAGGAATCCCAGAGGACAGGGAGTTTATGTTAATGGAGAGAGGGGAGGAACAACTCAACATTCTCAGTGGGAATGGTCAAACAATGTAGAGAATGTAATTAATGTCCCTAAATTGTTGAACTGATGTGCACATTGTCAACAAAATAAAATTTAGGGGAAAAAATGAACTGAAGGAAAAATGTGATTTAAAAAGTTAGCAATCTGTTGTCCTGATGGTCACTCCTTTTTGTGTCTTTTGTATGAAATCTTTCCCTATTTCTAAGTCTACATACCCCAATATATTCTTCTAAAAGTTTTATTGATTTGCATATGTTTTTCGATTACTTAGGATCTCTCTGGGCTTCGGTTTGCAGTAATCAGCTTTACTGCTATCCTCTGCATTTTCATGTCTCATTTGGTAGTTTTTCTGGGTGGCCATCTTTTTCATTTCCATGTGACTCTCTCAGTGCAAGTGGTAGGCTACTAGAGATTCAAATGCTTCCACGGAAAATGAAAACTAGGAGGCCTGACTTTATTAACTGACTCCAGGACAGGTAAAGGGATACAACCCATCCCTTTACAGAGTTGCAGGCAGAGGGGTAGGCTGCCCTTCATGCTTCCATAATAAAGCTTTCAAGAAAGTAGATGGATGTTTGGTTTTGGGACTTCAGTAATTCTCAGTAAAAAGATAAGTCTACAACTGAATGAAGTGCAGCTTGTTTTACTAAGCGTACTTTTTCTAAGGGCTGGGAAATGGCTCTAGAACATTCCTCAGTCGGCAAGGTGCTGTCACATCCACCAGTGGAGCTGGAAAGGGCGTAATGGCATTCATGTCACTTATGTGGCACCCTATGACACCCTAGCCTCTTTCAAGAAAGGGTGTTTGTTTGTGTCTGTTTGTTTCACCAACACTCAACATGTCCTTGAGCAAAGCTCTCTATAGACACAAGAACCTAATAACTGACTGCTCCTTTTTGTCTAGCACAGTGATTTTTTTAAAACTACAGACTATCGGTTAATGAATCATCAAATCTATTAGGTGGGTTACACCCAGCATTTTTTTTCTAAGCGAACCAGAATAGAATGTGAGAAAATTTTTACCTTGCACATAGTGAGGGTGAAGGTGAATATTGTTTCATAAGATTTTTTTTTTCCAACTACTGTAAATGCATTACTTATTCGTGGGTTTCTGCATGGAAGACACTGGTGGAGGCGCCCTGGCACAAGGGTGACGCACTCTGTTGCTGAGTGAAAGGTGAGAAGTTCCAATATGCTAACAGCTCTGAGGGAGAGAGACGGGGCACTCTGCCCTTGGAAACCCCATGGAGCAGTTCTACTCTGTACCAAAGGGTTGCTCAAAGTCAAAATCAACTTGACGGCAAGTAGTTTAGTTTGGCATACTAGAGTAAGCATACATTCTGGGAAATTTTCTTACCAGCAACCATCCCTTATGCTGGCAAATATCCATGTACTCATTTACTGTCAAATGGCAAAACTTATGTGCCACCATTTCTACATGACCCCACCCTTCTTGGCCCCTGCTGACAGACCCAGGGTGGACAGCTGACCCATACTGGTTTGATGAGTTCCTTGCCCGTGATTTCTAACTTGCCACCCAATGAACTTCCCAGTGACAGAAGCTACCAAATAAGCTGTTGGTGGCCAAGTTTCCTGCCATGAGAAGAAATGAAAGAAATATGCAGAAAGAGGAAGAGCCAAAAGATGAAGAGAACATTCTAGTCATGTTGAGGCCAGCTACATTCCTGTCTTTCCCACAGTTAGGTGGCCCAAGCCTTTCTTGGATTCTGTAAGCCAGTTAAGTCCTGTTTTTTCCTAAATTGGTTTGACAGGCTTCTGACACTGGAAATCAAACAAATACACATGCAATGCCTGTTTTTCTCCTAAGGCCTTGGGGCCAATGTGAGAAATTGGACATTTCAATCCTGGTGAGCCAGGGGCCAGATTACTGCCTCAAAATCTATGGAACTTTCAACAACAAAAAATAGCAAGCTTCTTTTGGTTTTGTTTAACTCTATCGAACTTTCATATATCACATCAAAGGGAAAATTGGCACAACTCCTAAACAGCTATAAATACAAAAAGATGGTATTAAATTAAACTTTGGTCTTCAGTACTATAATAAGCCATTTGGGGGTACATCTGTAAAAGAGACCCTGGTGGCACAGTTCTGGGTTGCGCTGTTAACCACAAGGTCAGCAGCTTGAAAGCACCTGGATTCCAAGAGAGAAAGATGAGACATTTTACTCCCGTAAAGAGTGCCTCGGAAACCCACTGGGACAGTTCTACCCTGACCTATAGGGTCACTATCAGTCAGGATGGCAGCGAGTTGTGTTTGGGGTTTGTTTTTGTTTTTAATGTAAAAAGCATATGGTTCAATGGAGGTGGGACCCATAGGGAGGTTCACATACATTCATACAGCACTGATAACATTTCATTTTTGCCTTCAGTCTGATTGGAAGCCACTGAGGCACATCATGGTAGAAAGTTACTGCCCAGATCTTTGTCAAGAGGCAGTTTATTTATTTATATTAATCTGACCCAAATTCACTCCTTCAAGGTCTTCTGGCCCTGTACTCCTGAGTGTGGCCAAGGACTGAAGAGACAGAAACAGGAGTGAATGCAGAGCAGTTGGCTGAAGAGCAAAACCTGGAACTGACAGAGGTGTTTACAATCCACACCAGGGGACGAGGAACTGACTGCAGCTTTTATATGAGAGAGAGAACGGAGAAACTTTGCTGCTTCTAAGAAGATAATCCTCAAGCTGCCTCCTCCCGTACCTGCTACTTTGCCATTGAAACATACAACCCAACTGGCCTTTGTGTGTACCTGAACATTTTACATGATGTGGTTTGTTCGGATTGGGGGACAAGGACTAAAAAAGGTTAAGATTAATTCTGGTTCAAAGGCATCCCATGAGTGTCTGTTGGCAAAGTGATCTCTTTTAGGTAATGAAACTTCTAATTATTCTGATCTGATCAATTCTGCATTCCCTATCAGTTGGACCTGACTCAAAGGTTGTCCGAAAAATCAGGGGTCCATCTAGAACGGTTCTCCGCAAAACAAGGTTCACAGAAGGCCCAGAACCACACGGCTCGCTTGTCACATGCTCACGAAGCGTGAACTCCAAGGAGTGAGATAACAAAGTACGAGTATTGTATGACTCCAAGACTCACACCAAACTCACTCACTGCCACTGAGTCAATTCAGACCCATAGGGACCTAGAGGACTGCCCCTGTGGGTTTCTGAGACTGTAACTTTCAGGAGTGGAAAGCCGCATCTTCCTCCTGAAGAACAGATGGTGGTTCTGAACGGCTAACCTTTCGGTCAGCAGCCCAACAAGTGAGCTACTGTGTCCCCTGGGACAACACCTAAACACAAAATGGTGTCAAAAGCCACAATTTTATCTGCTTTTACTCTTTGTACTTCAGCTTCTCAGGAATGGATGGCTTGATTCTGAAAAGCTCCAACACGGCCAACTTGCCACTTTTCATTCAAATACAATGGGGCTTCACATTGTTGTTGTTGTTGTTTACAGGGAAAAAAAGGGGGTGCTAAAGGATAACAAAAGTTTTGCATGAAATTTTTCGGAAATCAAATAAGAATGCATAAGGAAAGGGTGCTTCATAAATGTTACCTAAGAACTGAGACCAAATGTGGGTAATCTAGGAATCTATCTGTGACATCTTAGTCTTTCAAACAGAGGGATGCTTCATGCTGGGCCCATTTTACTCTAGATCGAGCCTCCCTGATGAAACTCCTCCCATAGAGCAGGCTCCTTTTCAGAGGCAAACTAGCTCCTGGGCCAAAACCTGTAGCCCCAGTGTAGTAAGGAGGTGACCTTTGAAAGGCACGACAGACTGGACTGAGCCTGTGGTAGTGGTCCTGGTCTCCACAGCAACCTGGAAGTTCATTTTCCTTATGAAGGGCTTGACTCGAGATGATTCTTTTAGTCTGTATTACGAATGGGTGGTGCCTAATGTTCATTCTCCACTATGATCCTGACTCAAAGCAAGAGATATAGCCTTAGCTTTCAAGTCAAACAAGAACCTCCCTCTCCCTTTGACGATATGCATGCTGCTATTGGGAGCAACACAAAATGATCACTAGGGTGAATCTGCCGACTGTGTTATTCTGGGCAGACATGAACCAGAGAGGTATGTGTTTGAGAAGGGGAGAGGGAGGAGGAAGCTGCTGTTAGGTGCCACCCAATGGCATAGTGACCATGTGGACAACAGTAAGAAACACTGCCTGGCCCTGGCCCTGGCCCATTCAAAAATAGAATGTGGAGTCTAGCTTAGTAGACAATTCATGTACATGAAAAATTGAGTGATTGAAAAAAGGGAGAAATAATTTCTCAAATTCACTCTTTACATAAGTATTGTTGTTGTTGTTGGGTTCCAACTCATGGTACCCCCCATACAACAGTAAGAAACACTGCCGTCTTGCTCCATCCTCACAATTGCTATGCTTCAGCCCATTATTGCAGCCACTGTGTCAATTCATCTCATTAAGGCTCTTCCTCTTTTTTGCTGCCCTCCTACTTTTACCAGGCATGATGTCCACTTCCAGGGACTGGTCTCTCCTGATTACATGTCAAGAGTATACAACATGAGTCTTGTCAACCTCCCTTCTAAGGAGCATTCTGACTGTACTTCTTCCAAGACAAGATTCGTTTGTTCTTCTGGCAGTCCAGGGTACTTCCAATATTCTTTGCCAGCATAATAATTCAAATGCATCAATTCTTCTTTGGTCTTCATTATTCAATGTTCAACTTTCACATGCATGTGAGGCAACTGAAAATATGCCAGGTGCACCTTAATCTTCAAAGTGACATCCTTTCTCTTCGACACTTTTAAAAGAGATCTTGTGCAGATTTGATCAATGCGTATACATCGTTTGGTTTCTTGAGTGCTGTTTCCACGGGCACTGCCTATATCCAAGCAAAATTAAATCTTTGAGAGTTTGAATATTTTATCTGTTTATCATGATGCTGTCTGTGGTTGAGTTATAAGGATTTGGGTCTTTGCTAAACTGAGTTGTAATCCATACTGAAGGCTGCAATCCTTGATCTTCATCAGCAGGTATTTCAAGTCCTCCTTACTTTCAGCAAGCAAAGTATTTAAAATATCAGTGACACAGATGCTAATATCTTAACAATACAAAGCCACCACAGTACAACAAACTGACAGACAAGAGGTAGTCAGGAAGCTGGATATTGTCAAAACGTGTTCCTTGTCTGGTGGAGCTGGGGTCTGTTAACCACCAGCCACTCCATGGGAGAATGATGAGGTGGTCTTCTTCTAAAAGAGCTACAGTCGTGACTGTGGTATTACAAGCATTCCTGGGCAGCCATCTAAGGTAAAACTACTGGGTTTTCCCTATTCAGGGGAACAAAGAGTGTTGTAAACTGAAAGACAGGTGTAAACAGTTAGTCCAGTAGACTAATCGACCATGGAAACACCAGTCTCTAGAAGCCTGAGACCAGAAGAACTAGATGGCACCTGGATACCACTAGCAACTGCTCTGCAAAGGATCACATTAGAAGATCTTGGACAGAGTGGGAGGAAAATGTAGAACAGAATTCAAAATCATGAAACAGGTCAGGGTTACTAGTTGGAGACATATTGGAACCCCCAAGACTAGAGCCCTTAGTTACTCTACAGGTCTAGAACTCAACTCACCCCCTTGTCAAAATAACCATTGAAGATCAAAAGGGCAGCACTTACTCAAGGATAAAAGCCAGAGAGTTGGGAAAGCAGGAGGAATGGAAACAGGAAACACAGGAAGGAAGATAAGCGATGGAGCATTAAGGGAATTGCAATGGATGAGTTGAAACAAAATGCGTATGAACTTTGAATGTAAAGCTGATTATCTACTCTATAAACTTTTACCTAATTTACACACACACACAAATATATATAAAAATGAAAGGGGGAGATGGGGCAGCATTTACCCAAGGATAAAGTTCAAAGGTTAGGAAAGGAAACAGGAAACACAGGGAGGATGTAGGATGAGTGGTGATACCCTGTGGGGATTGCAGTGGGCGAGCTGAAACAAACTGTGGGTGTGTATGGCTGAATGTAAAACTATGAGCTGTTCTATAAACCTGCTCCTAATCCATCTTAAAAAGAAAAAGGAAAAAGATGTACAGTCTTGGAAACCCTATGCAGGGTCACTATGAGTGAGAACTAGCACTCGTCTATCTCGTACTTTGATAGCTCTCTGTTGCTGTGATGCTGCAAGCTATGCCACTGGTATTTCAAATATCAGCAGGATTGCTCATGGGGGAGCAGGTTTCAACAGGATCTTTCAGACTGAGAAAAGACCAGGAAAAAGGAATAGGCTCTCCATCTAGGAGGGGTTAGCCACTGAAAATCTTGAGCAACAGTGGAACAGTGTCTAATAGAGTGCCAGAAGAGAAGTCCCTGGAGTTAGAAGGCACTCAAGTACAACTGGGGAAGAGCTGCTTCCTCAGAGTAGGGACGACCTAATGACATGGACCACCTTAATGACATGGGCCACCTTAATGACATGGACCACCTTAATGACATGGACTGAGTAAAGCATGGCTCAAAATAAGAAGACAATGACCCTGGGTTCAAATATAAATTCTATGATGGTGAGGATGAAACCAGGCCAGAGTGTCTCAATCTGTGGTACTGAAGGTTGCCATGTGTCAGAACTGACTCGCTTGGCAATTAACAAGGACCAGTCAGAATCAGCTCACTGGCAAGGGTTTGTGTTTGTTTTCAGTCTCATGAAAAGAAGCTTAGAGAAGGATGAGTCCAAAGACAGGGGACTCCAGTCACAGATCTCCTGCTTACTAGTTGCGTGCCCTCAGACAAATCCTAAGCTCTTGGGATTTTCTTCACTTATAGAAGGAAAAGAACAATTCTCTCACAAGGTGGCTGTAAGTGTTAAATAGATAGGGCTCAAGAGAGCACTTAAAAACTGCAGCACACCAGGCTAATCCTTAATGGTATTCTTCTTGCTAACAAACCGGCCAAAACGGCTCGTTCCAAACAACTCTGAAGCATTGAAAGTTAAAAAAAAAAAGTGGGGGGCCTTTCATGGAGGGCTCAAGTTTTTAATTAAAATTCTGCTCTGTTTCCTGATCACGTTAGATCTGTAGAATGGATCAGCAAGGTAACTTGACTTAAAAGTTGAAATGTAAGCCCAACCAGCCCTCCTACTGGGCTCGCGTTGACTGCAGATATCTAGCACAACACGCTCACCCATCTGTCCTCTGCCCTCACTCCTCTTTGTTTACAATTACAAAGAGCTCCGTGTACTGGTGAGGAACTCTACCACTGGTTAAATGATAACAGGGACACTTTGGGACACTTTAGGCACCAGTTATAAAGCTAAAGCTGGGTTGGACTGACCCCTGTCACCAGTCCTGGGAAAAGTGGGTGTGGGTTCCCTGGGGCAGCAGCGGGAAGCCAGCCCGGCCCTCACACCACGAGGTAGCTCTGGCTAGCAGAGCAGACTCTGAGACTCCCCAGCCGAGGCAGAGAGGAAGTGAGAGGCTTGGGCCGGCAGCTGTCACTTGCTCCTTCTTCTTTGTCACTCACAGAAAGAAGCAAAGATGCTGAGAAGGCAGTCACTGGTTTGCTTTGTTAAAGCAGACTTTATGTACTTCACCTCAAGTCCTCACCCTGCTGGAGTTTTTAGGACCAAAAGACTCATTTCTGATGAAGTAAAATGCAAAATAAACAGCGTTTTATGTTTTGTTTTTAAATGGAGGTTTTTTCTTTCCAAAATGAAATTTTTGCCCCACTTGGTGAAATTTTAGTCAAGAGCTATACTGAGGTTGCTATCACGGGTAACATCTGGTTACAGCTGCTTCATGTGAAATCCACTGGTGAGGGCCTACTGTGTGTAGAAGCACGTTTTTTAAAAAGCAGTCTTTAAAATATATATACTTTGCCTTTTTAATGTGCAGGATTTGGGGCACATTTTCTGTCAGGGGCCACCTAACATCAGCATTAGCTTGGATCCCCCAAGCAAACATCTCAAAACCAAGTGAGTGGGCTCCGCGAAATTTACTGCAGCTAAGCCACCCGGCAAAACATCATTCCTGCCTACTCTTAATGCCACATTGAGAGCCAAGTTCAGCGTCACAAACAGAAAAGCAAGAGCTAGCGACGGCCTGAGGGATTCCCAAGCCACGTCTGCAACTATAACACATGGAATTGTTTATTTTAGCATTACCTGGAAATAAACCAGAAGTGGTCACCAAACAATGATTTTTATATGACAAATAAGTTATTTTTTAACCAAGCAGCTCTTCAGTACCCACCCTCCCTAGTAAAATGCAGCTTTCTATACAAAAGGACAGTCCTTTCATGTCGGTTCAGATCCTTTCAGTTTGATATCACAGATGAATTACAATCATTTGTCCTCTAAATTTCATGTGGCTTCCTGGGCCCAAATGAACAACAGGATCATCTTTTTGGCTCCTTTATGTGAGAAACCAGTTATGAATCAAGCTTTCTAATTAAGCTGGTGAGTATGGGCTGCTGCTAGATTTTTCAAAGGGTTTTCTCTTGGAAGCAGGAGAGTGGGTAACCCTATTGTCTAGGAGTTCCCAAATGCAATCAAAGCCAAGTGTAACACACAGATGTCCTGACTGGAAAAAGCTCATAAATCATCATCCCACATCATTTAGATGGGAGAGAAAGTTTCAGACTAGAACAATTAACAATTAACTTCTCTCAAGAAGTTATTTCATACAGTTAAGCAGGGGGGGGGGCAAAATCGTGTTCAAAAGAAATGAATCTCGATCACAGTTCTGCCATGTCACAGGGGCTTCAAGAAGTGAAGGGGGGGGGAGACTCTTACAGTATCTTTTCATTCCATTTTCCCACCCATTTTTTTGAAACCCCCTCCTACCTACCACTAACTGTTCGTGTCTCTGGGCTTCAGTTGGCTCATTGCTAAAATGGGAATAACCCCAAGCCCCCTGCTCATCACACAGATCTGCCATGATGAGGCTTGCATGAAGACGTGGAAATTCATGGATAAGTACTTTTAAGGCGGTCTTAAAGGGCTACCCTGGTATTTCCCACATTAACAAATTTCTCTGTGCTGCATTTACTCAAGTGTGACCGAAGATGATCAAAGCCAGTGACAGGACGTCAACGGTTCTGCCAAGGAGGCTCTCTGAAGTGGGCCTGAGATCCCTGCTGCAGAGGATGACGTCAGACTGCTGGTTACAGGAGAAGAAAGGCTGCCAATTTCCACTGAGCCCAAGCCCGCCTTGGTCAGCCTCCTCTGGCTGTGTGTGAGCAAGAATGGGCTCTTTATGCACGACATGTGTGCACACGCAGAGGTTCACGTGCAGGGGCACCCAAACAAGGCGGCGGCTTTGTGTGCACAGACCAGCACACGCTTTGGGTCTTAAAAGTTTTTATTACGAGAAGTAAGGGAAATTGATCAAAAGGCAACTTTCACTTTTGTTACTCTGGGGGGAAAAAAGAAAGAAAGAAACCTGCTACTCTCAGAAACTTCATCCTGTTGGATCTTTTAAAGGCATATTTTAAAAGCAGAAAATGGGATTCTTCTAGTATTTACAGACTCCTCTACAAGTTCTTTAGATAGTCACTACAAAAGGAGTCATGGAAGATATATTTAAAAGTCTAAGTGATCTTCAGGTGACAATATCCAACTTCTATGGGAACAACTTCATTCTCAGAATGGCTGGAGTTGCTTCCATCAGGAAATTCAAGACAGATCCTAACTGAATTCACTTTGAGGAGATAGTTTATTAAATTTATTGCTCTTAAAAAAAGAAAAAGAAAAGAAAACCTGGCTTATTAACATTTGTTCACTCGGGAAGTTTCCTGGCAGAAAGCAAACTGTTAAATCAAATTAGAAGGTGCAAAGAAAATAGGGGCTGCATTCATTATAATCTTTCTTCAACTGTCCATCACCTACTGGGATAGCAGTCAAAGCAGGAGGCATATCGTAGCAGATCATGTTTATGACTGGCACTGAAACTACTTCTGCCAATAAATCTAGTGTAAATCCCAACACTGGAATCCTAAAGAGGAGACATGGGCAATATTCTTTGGTAGCTGGAAGTGTGTTTTCTTTGGTCCTGCTCTAAGTATGGCTGAAAGGAGAGTATGGCTCAGTGATAAAGTGAAGCTGAGGAAGCGTTCCACATTCTGCTTTTGGCTGCATGGCTGCATATCAGAAATCCTACTTCAAACAGTAGCTGAGAGCGCCTTACTGTCAGTATCTGAGAAATGGGGACCATAATAACAAATGCTATTATCCAATTACTGGGA
>NW_022106471.1:7337859-7356072 GCF_000313985.2 Echinops telfairi | reverse complement strand
AGGGTGGAGGGAAGGTGGGGTAGAAAGGGGGAACGGATTATAAGGATCTACATATAAGCTCCTACCTGGGGGGTGGACAACAGAAAAGTGGGTGAAGGAAGACGTCAGACAGTGTAAGATATGAAAAAATATTAATTTATAAATTATCAGGGTTCATGAGGGAGGGGGGCCAGGGAGGGAGGGGGAATTGAGGAGCTGATACCAAGGGCTCAAGTAGAAAGCAAATGTTTTGAGAATGATGATGGCAACAAATGTACAAATGTGCTTGACACAATGGATATATGTATGGATTGTGGTAAGGACTGTACGAGCGCCCAATAAATTGATTTAAAAAAAAAAGATGCCAGAAAACTGAGTAGAGAAATAAGGATGTGGACATAGCTTTAGACTGTACTTGAAAGTGGTTGCTAACAGTCTCATTCTTTCCTGTGGTGAGGGACACTTGAACACCTAAGTCAATGAGGATGCAAAACGCTGATAAGATGATAGCAGTGAGAAGTGTTAAGAGTCCTAACAGCCAGGGAGGGCTGTATGAAGTGCCCAGGAAGGCACAGAGCAATGGTTAGAACAGAGCTTCACACATCCTTCTGCCCAAAGTTCACACGCTTTATCTTTACAGCATATGAGCATAACGTCAAGTAGTCCCATTGTTCATCAGCAAGAGGAACAGCGGGAGAGACCAAATTGATGGCAGTCCCCCAGCCAGTGTAGTGAAAATTCTAAAACTATTTGGACTTTTCTTACCCTTTTTGTTTATCACATTGACAGGATCACTCTAAGGTGATAAACACACAGAGAGAAAGCAGAAGGAAGGATCATGAGTGGAAATGTATAACTGGATTGACCAAGTGCCCGAGTTTCCACTTGACACCACATGGCTTGACTGCTGCCCGCCACCCTACCAATCACTGCCTCTGTTGCAGCGGACAGACTCCATCCTGAGAAGTCATTATATATTTGTTCACCACACAATTTCTTCATAAACTGCCTGCTTGGGAGCACAAAGGCTTTCACAAACTCATTTTCCAAATGCTCACCAGTGACTACTGAATCGTTTCAACTTCAAAGACATGCCAAATAAAAGAAAACCCAATTCCGTTTCAGTAGTTGACTGAACAGGACAGAACTTCTCTTTGCCAAGACAGTTTTCCTAGTCATAAGCATGCTAATTTTTTTCCCTCATTACACAATGGTGTGCTGAGGTTGCATGGATACCTCCACATCCAGTGTCCAGTACTCAAATGTTAAGGGATAAATATTCCAAAGTGCATTTTACTTTGGATCTCAAGGGTAGGAGGCTGGGATTCTACTAGCTGGAATTTCAACAACATGGATTGACAAACCATCTGAGAGCTATTGTAAGCACAATTCTCCCACCAGCAATGGTTAATGTACCGCCACCAAGTCCATCCTGACTCAGTGACGTGACCCTGTGTGTTTTTAAGTATACGGTGGGCTAGCCTAAGATCAAGCAGGGAAGCCAAAGAAAGGAGTGCCTCTTTAAGACTGTTGACACTTAGGAAACCCACTGCCCGCCCCCCAAAAAAGAAAGAAAACCACTCTTCTTTGGATAGTTATTATAAAATAAAAAGTCACAGTTTCTCCGTAAGATGTGACGTCAACGTCACCAGAGGCCACGAGACAATTCACGATCACAGGGATGAACAAAACAAGTCTTGGTAACAGAGCTCCTCTCTGCTGCCCCCACCCCCAACAGAGATTCTTTGCCTGTCTCACTGCCCAGTCACCCTGTGAGAGCCAACCAGAAAGGATGGCCAAGTGCCTGTATGTCTCTATTAGTCATCTAAAATGAGCTAAAATAGAAAATGCTTTTCACGTGGATTTTAAAACCTGTTTTCATGACATTGTTCTTAGGGTGCATAAGTACTACTGCAAAAAACCAACCCTGAAAGTCATGACTCACGCCAGCCCAGTAAACGTAGCTAGGGCTCCTCAGTCCTAGTGTTCATGGTAACAAGAAAAATGAGCTGCAGGGGAACCAAGAGCAAGCGCTGAGAAGACAACACAGAGTCTCCACCACAGGGTTTGCCTGGAACACATGGACTCAGCATCGTTCGCACTAGCTGTGTCTTGATCTCCAATAAAACTAATTTATGACGATGGACTTCGCAGAACAATTTATTGCCAAATTTCAAATTTTCTGACAACCAGATTTTTCAGCCATTACACAATTCCCATAACACCTTCAAACCAGCCTCGGTGCCTATCCAGCTGCAAATTATTAAGGGGAGAAAAGGAGTAACTCCTTAGGCACCAGAACCTCCTCACCCTGCCACAGTCAGAGCTGAAGGTGCACAAATCCAATGGGGCAGTCTTCAGACAGCAAAAGGGACTCATGGTCCAAAAAGGCCCCCACAGTACGGAATCTTTCAGTAATCATCGAGATTCATTCTCTAAGGATGCATCTCTTTTCCAAATAATTTTTTAAGCTACTGCAGGTACACTTTTCTTAGCTAGTTTTGTACTGCTCAGCAGTTTTTCATTGGTCATTTTGCGATTTGCGGTGAAAATAAAGAAATCCTCCAAGGAAAATGAACACAGTATAAATGAACCGGGGTGAAAGCTGTCGGTCCTTGGAATCCATTCACATAGCTTGATGCTTGGTGGCCCTTGAGAAGCTCCAAGATGAACACAAGACTATGACTCTCGAGAAAGAAGCAAAGGCAAAAAGAAAAAGGGCAAGCAGTGACTGTCCCCGGAGTAGAAGTCTTCAGTACCAAGAGGAGGCTAACTAACACACCGCTGGACTCCAGGCTCTCCCAGCTGCCACCACTTAGACCAAGGGTCCATTTGCTCAGGCAGATTAAACATCAAGGCAAGAAAGAGAGTTGAGACTTAAAATCAGACACTGAGTCAGTCACCCCGTTCATCCTTCACTGTGCTTGCTTTCCCTGCCTGACTGAGCGCAGCCACAGCTAGGCTCAGCTTCTGGATGCGTTCAAGTTATAACAACTTCGCGCACAACCTTCTGGGTTTTCTTTGACTTTGGGTACAGACTGTCACTGTACTACATACATACACACCACAGCTGTTTGCCAATGTTATGAGTCTCAGATGTTCACCTGCAAACGTCCCAAGATCAGATTTATACAGATACTGATAATAAAAAAGGCAAAAGGACAAACATTTTAGAAGAGAGCGTGTGCATGACTGGCCTTACATCAGAACCGACTGAAGGCAGAATCGCCCGAACAGAACCTACTAGTAACCAGGGACTGCTTGTCCTGCCCCATCCATCAGTACAGTCACCTGTGAAAAACCAAACAAACATGCAAACCAGTTGCCTTTTCGTCAATTCCGACTCACAGTGACCCCAGGCTACTGGAACTGTGCTCCACGAGGGTTCCAGGGATTTTTTTAGAAGCAGAGCACCCAGGCTTTCTTCCTAAGTGCTTCTGGGTGGGCTCGGACAGACAACCTTTCAGTAACAACCATACATGTTAACTATTTGTGCCACTCGAGGGACCCTAGTCAATGCTATAGCTTCATACAACTACTTCCTATGTGGGACTGTCCATCTCAACGCAAAGCCAGGTTTTATTCTAGTTAGGTAATCAAATAGTAGTTTTTGTTTATCGAGCCTGACCTTTCCTTTCTTTTCTTTTTTTAATGACAGGCAATGGGAACCAAAATAAAGTCTGGTTAGCCAGGAAACTGACATTTCATCTTTCACTGCAGTCTCTGAGCTGCTGGTAGCAAACAGCACCTAAGGGGCGGAAGCGCTAGTTACCGAGGCAAGAGAATCTTGCCCATGAAACTTCTCTGCATAGTTTGAGTTTCTCCCAAACAAACCCAACCCTCACAAGTGATCATCAAGCTTCATTTTTCTTAAAAGCAATCAATACCACAGCGAGGAAGTGATGCAAATTTCAGCTGGGTCCCCCATCAACTCTAGCATTTTCAACCAAAATTATAGCCACAATGTCCTTTCTTTGGCCTTTTTGGAAAAGAATTTATTTCAGAGTTTTGATTTCTTTGTGCTGCTTCTGAATTCAACATTTACCCAGCTTCCATTTGAGATGTATAAGAAACACCAGCACCAGCGTGTGCTTAAATAGTTCCATTAACACTATATCCCTCAGACTAAGCAATGCATGCCTGCAGAAGCTTTGTGCCATGGATGGAGTCACTCAGAATCTGCGCAGATATCTTGTTTTCACAAATTTGTAGAGGTCCTTCATCTTTACTAAATCTAAGAATTAAAGACAACTTGAGAAGAAGTGTAAGTAAAAGGGGACAAAGATGCAGTCAAGAGAGACACCAGACTTTGTACCCTTTCTGTCCCCCTGCTGTGGAGGCTGGCAGGAGAGGAATGCAACATTTAGAGGGGCCAAGAATCAGTAGCCCTCCTCTAAGCGTGATCCCATGGTTTTGGAAGAAAATCCACAAAAGGGGGCAATCTTCCTACATGATTGCGTTGAGACCATTTTGCAAGATTTTGCAGGTGTTTTTCGATGATGCTTTAGAAATTCCATTGATGGGGGAAGGGTGGAGGGGTGGGTGGGTATTACAATCCTATTCTTTGTACTTCAAAAAGGGAATGCCTGAACAAAGCCCCTTCCTTGTCCACATATATTGGAAAACACATCTTTAAGAGCTGATGTTCTCAGGCTGGGTGTGAGTACATTCAAGACCAAACAGTCCCAAAAGATTTGCTGGTAAGTTTGACACAATTCTATTTTAGGGAGGCAGTTCTGGAGGAACCGTTAGCAACTCAACTCTGGTGAGAAGCCTAGATTTCACCCAAAGCATCAAACAGAGAGCCTACCCCGCACAAATATGAGGACATTGCATTATATTTTATGGTCTGTGCCCCAGGTCGTGATGCTTTCCTTTTGGTAAAAAGGAAGCTCTCTATCAACTTGGTTGCTTTTACGGGTAATTAGCTCAAAGGGTGTTTTGTTCCCATTTGATCTGCATGTGGACAAATATGTATATGCTGCTGGCAGGGTCTCTTCCTTGGCTCTGGAATAATAGAAAATGCAGTTTGGAACATACAAGGAAAAAATGAAATGGGTCAAGGTAGATGAATAGAGGTTAACTGACCAATCAGCCAAGCCCACAAGAAAATGCTGTGCCTGAGACTGAGAGGAATCGGATGCACCACCTAAGGAAGCGCCAAGGAGTCCTGATGGGGAAATGATAAAATGCCCAGCAGCTAATCAAAAGGTTGGTACTTCAAACTACAGCTGCTCAGTGAGAAAAAGGCCTGGAGATCTGCTCTCATGAAGTCTACTGTCTAGAAAACGCTGTGGGACAGTTCAACCTTGCCGCATGTAGTCAACACGGGTTAGAAAGGAACTCAAAGGCACCTGACAACAAAAAAAGTCACTTCCCTGTGCAGTGTGGAATGTGGTCGGGCCAAAGGCAGGCAGAATTTTATATAAGATGGAAAGAAAAAAATACGCATGAGTATCTATTAGGTATCAGGTCTGTGTCTGGAGTTTTACATATGTTTACATGTCATTAATCAAAGAGGGCCACAACCCATCTGTCTACCATGACAGTGATGGCTAACATGTCGCTATGATGCTGGAATCTATGTCATGGCATTTCTCTACCAACAGGGTCACCCCTAATGGGCAGATTTCAACAGAGTTTCCAGACTAAGACAGATGAGGAAAAAGGGCCAAGTGATCTACTTCCAGAAAGCAGCCTGAGTCTAAGCTAACTTGATGGCGCCTAACAATAACCACCAGAGACAGAAATCACTGTCTCCATTTCACAGCAGGGAAAGGAGGCCTGGCGAGGAGCACCGGCTGCTATCCAGGCCACACCCAGTGTCTATCCCTCCCTCCTCCCGCCCTTTCCTTCCTAGACCAGTGTTTCTCAACCTTCCTAATGCCTGGACCCTTTCATACAGTTCCTCATGTTGTGGAGATTCCCCCAACCATAAATGTGTTTTCGTTGCTACTTCACAACTGTAATTTTGCTACCGTTATGAATCAGGCAACCCCTGTGAGAGGGTTGTTCAACCCCCAAAGGGGGCACGACCCACAGGTTGAGAACCACTGTTCCTAAGAGAACCCCACCCACAGCTCTTGACAGTCAGCACATGTGCTCTTGTGAAGTCGGTGACTACTCCACAGGTGGACAGAGAAACTCAATCAGACAAATGGACAGGTCACCTACTGGGGAGGGCTCTGTCCTCTTGAACACAAGCCACCCATCTGAGAAAGGAGTCACATGGAAGGGGAGCCAACAGGCGCCAAGCATAGCAGAACAATATGGGAATCTTGGGCGCCTGGACCCGCTAATGCTGGAGCCTATTCTGCCTCTGGATTTGTTGTAAAGTAATAAATTCCCTGATGATTCCTGCCAGCTGAAGGGCAGCTTCTGAAAGCACCCTAATTCATACAAGAGTCTAACTTCTCCAAGGTCACTGGCAGTAAGTGGCAGAGCAAGTATCTGAACCAGCATCATTCATTCGGGCTCAAAATCTGAGCTTTTCCCACTAGACCACGCTGTGGCATGAACTTTGTTAAGTGTACTCTCATGTCATGATCCTGGGAGGACAGAGTCAGCAATGATCTTACCTCACCATCTGTAAGAAAACACATTCCCCATAACATGCCTGGAGTATTGCCTGACTTACACACAGAGAGAAAACACGTGTCTTTAGCAAAAATTCTCAGAATCTCATATTCTACAAAAACGTCTCACTCCATATGCATTTAGTTTTTAGTTTTCACTAAGCGATAAACCTAATCCATATGGCTTTAATAAGTGAAATGGAGCTTTTGAAAAGTGCTTCAAGATACTATACATTTTTTAGGTAAGATAATGGTACTGTCATTGTGTAGAATTGCCTAATTCTAAGGAGATGCAGACTGAAGTATTTAACAGTACAGACTTGTGATATCTGACACTTACTTCCCCGTGGACAGAAAAAAAGTGAATTATTCTTCTAAGATGTCTACACAGGAGACCTTGGAACACAGTGGGTTACCTGTAGGGCTACACCCTACTAAGCCTGCCATTTAAAACCACAAGCTACTGCACGGGAGAAAGATGAGGCTTTTCACTCCTGTAAAGAGGTACAGCCTCAGAACCCACAGGTACGGTTCTAGTATGTCCTATAGAGGCAGTATGAAATCAGAATTGACTCGATGGCAGTAAGTGTTTGACAAGTTTCAGTCCAGCCAGTCTGGGGTGGGGGAATATGTGGTGTGGGAAGACGGCAATGTGGTTGTACCTGAGAATCACCTGAGGGCTTTACAAATACTGAGGGAGGGCTCACCTGGTCGGTGGTCCCCATCAGAGCATGGACACTCCAGCATGTCCCACTGGTGTGGGAGCCACAGATTGTGCTGTTAAAAGTCAAAACGCAACAACACCTTGGTAGTCCAACCCCAGAAAGACAATTATGAACCATTTCCTAGATTATTTCTTATTCATGAAAAGTTGCCAATGTTTTCAACTTAATGGAGGCATTAATTTCAACAACGAAGGCACTTCCATAAAATAGGCATTGGGTGGCATAAGGCATATTCAACTAATAGCACCTGCGCTGGAGCCTGCCCAGCCTCTGGATTTATTGTGAATAAATAAATCCCCCGAAGATCAAATATCATGACTCTAACAAACATACAGTAAGCCTTTGGTGCTAGGCTCAAGATCCTGGGGGTAAGAGAAACAGAACAGCCTTAGTTCTTGCCTAGACAAATCTAGTCTAGCAATCCAGAGCTGAACACACTGACACTTAGTTTATAAAGATGTAAAAAAGAAAACAAAACAGTGGTCACTGACTAGCAGTCAGTCCTTTAACATCTTACAGAAGAAAAAAACAACAAAACAACACTTACAAAACCTTGCTTTTCACTCCATGCCAGAGATAAGTCAGAATCGGCTAAATTATTCTTTAAAGAATGCAGACTCCAATTCTCAAAATTCACATTTGCGAAAATTTCTAAAAATCACTTCCTATGAATGAAGAACAAGCGACCTTGGTTTTAAGTGTCATTCTTACTTAAAATACATGAATATGGAATATAGGTGAGTCAATGGGAGCTAAAATAGAGGAATGTTTTTAAATGACAAACTTTAAAAATGTTTTTATAGTACGAATTTTGTCTTAAAAATATATCCTACAACCTGGGTAGTTTTTCCTACAGTTTCACGAATAAATACGTGCATATATTTTTAAAGTACGATGGGATACACTGTGACAGGTGCATATACTCTCACGACCATCACCACAACCAAGATAAAAGATCCTACATAGCCTTTTGAGTCAAACAGATGGGAAGGTTCTAAACCAGGCATGGTTTCCAGCAAAATAAACTGTTTCTAAGAGTTGTTAAAAAAAAAAAAAAGCCTCCACACATGTGTCCAAACCCTTTCATTAGCAGATATATATTGAGGCTTTTCTGTCTTTCTTTCATTTAAATTTAAGAGACAAGCAAAAATCTGGGGATGCAAGGACTGAGCGCGCTCCTTAAATGTGAGACACCTGAGTTCAATCCCTGGCCATTACAGCTCCTAGGTAGCCACCACAGGTCTGTAGTGGGGTCTGACATGATGCTACACGACTGACCAGGCTTCCAGACAGACTCACACAAACTGGGCATGATGGTCTGATTATCTACTTCCACAAATCGACCAGTGAAAGCCCTGTGGATCGCAGTGGTCTACTCCACAACCAATCCAGAGTGTGGCCCAGGTCTGGGCAGTATTTGATTCCACTGGGCACAGGGGTTGCTCACCAGGAGTCAGGGGCAGACTTGATGGCAGCTAACACCACCACTATCCTAGACTCAGGTCCAAATCAACCCACCCCTGCAATCTAAAAACAAAGAGCTGCTTCCTATCTTCAAATATCCAGGAAACTGAAAACAAAAGCCATCGTCACACAGCATTATGGATTTCTGTACCACCTACATTACGAATGCCAGCTAACATATGTGGTACAGTAACGTAGTTCAGAAAGATTGTAACTATGTCTGCTGGCAATACATGCAGGCTTTCTCCGTTTTGTACATCAGCCCCAGAGCGTACTTATAATACAGGCAGCGCTGCTCCAGGCAAAACTGAGAAAGAAAGTGTGACTTCGGTGATTGTCAAAAGCTTCCATCTCCACTTCTTTCCACTCCTTACAATGTCATGTCCATCTCCCAGCGCCTCCAAGCACCGAGCCCTAACTGATGTGTCTGGGTACCCAAAGCTGTGGAGTAAATTTTGTTCTCACAAGACCCTAAAATGTACCTGTGCTGGGTCCAGATAAGTCTGTTCTCTGTCGCAGGTGTCCTGCTTCCCAAGAAGACAGCTAGCAAATATCCTTCCCCTCCTCCCTTGCTGAGACATGTCAGTAACTCAAAGAGGACTGTTCTACTCTTATGTGTTTAAGGCACCAAAAAAGACCTGTTATCCATCTTTGCCCCAATGTAAAGGAAGCATGGCTTCCCAGGGCCTCTCTAGAAGGCAGGCCTGATTTCAAACCAGGCTTATGCTGGCTTTCCATGAAATCGCCTAATACAAGAGATTTAATTTTCATGTGGGGATCTTTTGTCTCCCCAACTAGACTGTGAACCTTTGCTGTGCAAAGGGGCCATGACATTACATCCAATAACTTGGGGCATGCATTAAATATTTATGGATACAAGTAAACCAAACGACCAATTAACAAAAATCCTTATATCGTACCAATACTATTTCCACCAAGTCCACACTGAACCATACTTTGCGCTGAGGTAAAAATGAGTGGTGAGGGTTTTACTTGTTTGTTCAGAAAACCACATCATTCTGACAGCTGTAGAAACAAAGGGTAGTTCTTTATTTCTGGGCAGTAGAGAAAGCAAGCATAAGATTTTCTTGCTCATTGTACGTGATTTCCATTGAGCAAAGTTCAGTGGTACTCTGTTTCCAGGCTCTGCCACAAAGCATCACAGCAACAGGAGGCAGCAACTTGAAAAGTGTGAGGAGACTCAGGAGGCATCTAGAGTGTGTCCACTGTGAGGTTTTCCGGCAGTCATAAATGAAAACGATTCATGATTTCTGGTGGCAATAACCCATAGCCTGATTGCTTTTTAATATTCCAACCCCCACCCAAATGAAAATTGTCCATTTGGACCCAAGAGTAGCTAACTCAAAGGGCCAAAAACCCCACATGAAGAATCCTTTTTTCTTTTCCCTGATTCAGTAGTAAGTCTTACATTATTACACAATGCTTAATTATGATCACTTGAAATATGCACACCAACATATTATTGAAATGATCCACAAAAGAGCAGGGATATTGGTCTGTTGTTAACGCAGGCGCTGTATGCGCCTAGTAGAGTCGCTAGCATGCAGTATGTGCTCAATAACTATCTGCAGGATGAAATGAATGAGTCGAACCATGACAGAAGTCAGGAATGAGATACAGGTAACATCAAAGAAGATCAACCTCGTTTCTCCCACGAGGCAGAGAATGTAGAAAGTAACATTTCTAGAAAATCCCTTATTTAATCAATTCCAAATGTAGTTCATCTTACCTCAGATTTAAATTGTTTAAAGAAAAAGTAACAATGGACAGCTTGTTTTCTAAATTAAAATGAGGATTCATTGTATTCAATTTAATCTAAAGGGTTTTTACTATCGACATCTGCATAACATCATGTATTTTGAGGAGTTATTCTCTCTAAATCAAAGAACACTGGTATTGAGGAATAATTTTTGGCCACAGGATTTTTATGTAAATTTCCTGCTAAAAATACATATTCACTTTTATACTCTCTGATTTTGTTTTTTTGGTTGTTTTTGTTGGTGGTGGTTTGGTTTTTTTTAAATTGGGGGGCTGTATATACAGCTCCTATAATATTCCATACATCAACTGTATATTGGTACATATGTTGCCATCATCATTTTCTAAACATTTACTTTCTATTTGAGCCTTCGGTATCAGCTTCTCTTTTTTCCCTCCCTCCTCCCATCCCACATCTGATTTTCTTAAAATAAAAAATAGGAATCGGCCCGAAGGGAAGCATGACTGGAGCTGAAGGCCTCGAAGACAATGAGACTGATGGTTCCCTCACCAGAGACCATTAATCACTCACACAATGGGGAACCCCAGAAGCCCGCACAGTGGGCATGGGCTCATGCTTGCTCTGGACTTGGGGAGTTAAACCAAAACAAAGGAATTACTGCTCAGCACGTCGAACCCGATGCCCTCCTGTCGCCCACCCCGCTACATGGGCAGGTGGAGCTGGTCACTGCTGAAACAGCCCCTTCAGCTTGCCAGGGGCAATGGGCGTAGAAAAAGACAAATCTTAAACATTTGTGACATTTCAGGGTAATGTGGACAGAACAAATTCTGTCGGTTCCCCCATGAAATTTATTCATAGAAAAGCAATAAATAATATAAGCCCATGCAGGCTTTCCCACTTCATCAGCTCACATAACTAAATCAAGTCTGCCCTTAGGTGGACAAAATGACCCCTAAGTTTGTCAACAAGGAGGACTTCTTTTAGGGGAAGGCAAAGCAAATCTCCCTACTGAAGGCCTATGCAGCTGTCTCAGAAAAGCATGTAGAGTTGGAAATGTAAGAAAAGGTGGGGAAAGTTACTATGACTAAAGAAAAAGACTCCCGACTAAAAAAATAAATAAAAGACAGATATAAGACACTACATAAAAAGAAAAGACAAATGCATATAGAAATGTTGAGAAAACTTGAAGAAGAAAAAACACAAGCAAAACCACTGGCAGAGTAAAAGGAAGAGACTGTCAAAAGCAGGTAGCATTAAAATAAGAGGTGAACTGTTTGGGTCACTTTATTTAATACATCAAAAGCAAACATTCAACACTAGAGAACTGTACATACCACCACATAAGACGACATCCTCAACATCAATGTGGGCTTTGGATTCAGAAGTAGAGAAGGAATGTAATTGTTTTACCTTTCAGGCAATCGAACAACTAGGACAAAAGAGCAATCAAGTCACTGCTCTCTGCTTAGGATCCTCACTTGTCAGGATCCCCGTCACTGTCCTCCGAGGCCTTGGAAAGGGCACACGTTTAACACTCTCAGCTGCTAATTAAAAGGCTGGCAGTTCAAGGCCACTCAGGTACCTTGGAAGAAAAGCCTGGTGATCTATTCTAAAAATTAACCATTAAAAACCTTATGGGGCACAGGTCTACTCTCACATGCACCATGGGGTCATCAGAACTGACTGGGCTCCAGTTGGTTCATCGCTATTCTTAATCTTGAAAGGAACCATGGCAGTGCAGCAGGTTGGGTGCTGGGCTGCTAACTGTGAGGTTGACAGCTCTTAGGGAGAAAGATGATGCTATCTGCACCCAGAAATGATTTTCAGTCCCAGAAGCTCTATTCCAGCGGTTCTCAACCTGTGGATCGCGACCCCTTTGGAGGTCGAACCACCCTTTCACAGAGGTGGCCCGATTTATAACAGTAGCAAAAGTACAGTTATGAAGGAGCAATGAAAATAATTTTATGGTTTGGGGTCACCACCACAAGAAGAACTGTATTAAAGGGTTGTGGCATTAGGCAGGTTGAGAACCACTGCTCTAAGGTCTTGTTTTTTTTGGGATGTCTTATTTTTCCATGAACATTCCAAGAATACGGTACACATTTATTGTTGAACCAAAAAAAAAAGGAAATTTATTACCTGTATACGGTACGGTAGTAGTTGTCATCACAAACCAGCATAACCAGACAAACTATGAATCCTACAGTATCAAGGATTTCTTATTACCATTATTTCCATGTACAGCAATCTATGGTACATTTACTCATAATCTATGGTCCATTTACTCACACTTCCTGTCTGCTCCAGCTGCGCTGTGGCCAACAGTGAGCTGCACGGCGGCGCCCACCGCTATGGTTCAGAGTCCAGAGTTACGGTAGCTTCAGGGGGCCTTATTATCGGGAGGCCTTATGTTCAGGGAGGTCTTATTTTCGGGGGATGCCTTAAATTTCAGCGAGAGGCAAAACTGTAAGTAGGTCTTATTTTCAGGGGATGTCTTACTTTCAGGGAAACACATTCGATCAGCGGCTCTCAACCGGTGGATCATGACACCTTTCACAGGGGTTGTGAAAACACATATTTCCGATGGTCTTAGGAATCGAGACCCGTTCCTCTGTCCGTCTCCAGGCGGTCTGACCACATGCAGACACGCCCACATACGAGTACCCTCCGTGAAGACTGTTACCCATGATACATCATGCTTCAAGACAAAATTTCATTTCTTTGTAATTAGAAATAAATAATTCACAATATATAATTACATATTGTTTTTGAGTCATCACTATGCTTTAATTATGTTCAATTTGTAACAATGAAAATGCATCCTACATATCAGATATTTGCATTATGATTCATAACAGTAGCAAAATTACAGTTATGAAGTAGCAACGAAAATAATTTTATGGTTGGGGGTCACCACAGCATGAGGAACTGTATCAAAGGGCCATGGCATTAGGAAGGTTGAGAACCACTGAACTAGATGGTGTCCCACCAACTAAAATCACAATAGAAGGTCCTAGAGAGAGCAGGAGAGAGATGCAGAAATTTCAAAATCATAAAAGAGACCAGACAGACCGGTCTGACAGACTAGTGGAACCCCTGAGACTACGGCCCTTAGACATTCTTCAAACCTGGAACTGAACCCTCTCCCAGAGATCACCTTTAGGCCAAACAATCAAAACTCACTGGCACTGAGTGGATGGCGACTCAGAGTGACCCTAGAGGGCTGGGTAGAACTGTCCATGTGGGTTTCTGAGACTAACTCCTTATGGGCGTAGAAAGCCTCATCTTTCTCCCAAAGAGCTGCTGGTGGTTTTGAACTGCCAACTTTTCAATTGTAGCCTGACTCCACACCTCTATGGCACCAGGCCTCCTAGGCCAAACAATAGACAAGTCTATAAAGTGAACAATAACCCCAGAGAGGTAGGTGCTCCTCAGAACAGGCAACCAGTACCCAAAAGACAGTATTTGCTGAAAAAAAAATGAGTTTAAAAGGCAGAAAGGGGCAGTAAAGATGGACAAATGGAAAGGGGACGGAAGGAGGAAGAGAGAAGAGAGCTGTTACACTAAGGGATTACAGCTAGCATCACGAAATACAATGTCTACAATCTGTTCAATGAGAAACAAATGTGTGCTGTACACTTTCACCCACCCTATAATAGAATATGTACATTAAGCACTTAAAAGCTACCTCTATAAAGTCTTCTTGTGAGTGAGGGTAGGGGAGCTGTCTTCCAACTTCCTACTGGATGGGAGAGTCATACGGAGATTCTCGAGGGTCAGTGGAATGCTCCAGGTCACCTGCCCATTGGAATCATTCTGTCTAGAACACTCTGAACCTGAACACTCTGAACCTTAGCCCTGAGTTTATGGTAACAGACAATGCATACATTATGCGCCTCCCCTCTGATCATCCACAGAATACCCATTTTCCTCGTGCTAGGAGGGAGGCAGGGGAAGGACTCTCAGACCCAAAAGGTTACTTCCCTCCCTCTTTCCTGTTCTCTCCAAATTCATCATAAATGGTGTTTTCATAAAAGTTGGAGACGTCATAGATGCCTGGAAAACCCAAATATCTGAAAGCCCTCACAGAAATGGTTAAACGAAAGCAAGATGTGACCCATGAAAACAATGTCATGCTAACATGTGTCAAATGAAGAACAGGTGAGTTTGTCTCTCTCTATGGACCAGACACTTAGGGGTTTCTGTAAACATCTACACATTAAACAACAAACTTTTAGATTAGCTGCTTTAAAGGATATGAACCCAAAAGGGCAAATCTGGCTAATTAATTGTCTTAGCCAATAAAAAGGCAGCATATTCAACTGATAATCTCGATTGGCAGGATTGTGTATACAAAATTATCTACATTGTAATTGATACTCCACATATTTGAAAAGATTTAGCATAGGCAGGGAACACCGTAATGCTTCAGAATAGATTAGCAGTCAGATGTTTGTGGCTGGGGATGCCTCTCTCATGAAAGGTATTCCTTGCATTTTACAACTTCAGAGGGCACGGTAATTAAGCTGGATTTTATTGATCAATGAAACAGAATGAATCTACAAATGAAGGAAGTAGGCGTCATCAACTTTGATTATTAAATATATATATATATTTTCCCTAGTGTGTCAACCCTATTAAATGTGGTGAAATTTTAAATATAAGGGTTCTACTAATTACATCTCCCCTCTTGATGATTCCTATTACACTATTTACCACAGCTATTTCAATAGCTAATTATTTATTAAAGTCGCTCACGAGAAAGAGTTCCACGAGAAAGAGTTCCACTCTTCAGTGGAAAGAGAAAGAAAGCTTATATCCTTAAGTGCATAATGTTTTATTTTCATAGCATTAGGTGAATGGATTTTTTCATTATTAATTCTAACAGAGATAATAACCTCATATAATCATTTGGAACATTCGAAATCTATCTAATTTGTTTAATTCCAATTTATTCTAAGAACATCCAACTTAGTGACAGAAACTTTGGGAATCAGAAATAAAAGTCCTACAATATTAGATGGCATGCCAAGTACCAAAGGATAATAGATTTGCATTTTTCAGATTAGTTTTCATTTAATCCTCAAAATGAAAATTGCTCATATTGTTGAATTGAATGTTCATTTTCTTAGTGATTAATTCTGTAAACAAGAAAAATGGGGGAAAGATTTCTCCTGTTTACAAAATTAATCACTGAGAAAATGTTCCAATTAGCAAAACAAATAACAGTATTCTCCATGGTATCACCTATAATAGTCATATAACTACTTATAAATAAATTGAGAAGCATGTTTTTTAATTCATTTCACAGGCATTTATTAAACATCTTTTTGGGCCAGGCATTCTGCTAGGCACCAGAGAAACACTATTCCTATCCCCAAGGAACTTTCTGTGTAGTAGGATAGATATTACAATTTGGTAATGACAGGTATCACAATCATATCAGAAATATGTGCATTATGTTATACTCCAAATTTACCTGAAGGATTTCCCAAGCCAAATTATGCAATAGCTAAAAAAATTATCATTTTATTGGTGGGCTCTTACAAATCTTATAATAATCCATCATTCAATTGTATTAAGCACACTTGTACATATGTTGCCATCAACATTTCCAAAACACTTTCTTTCTACTCTTTTTTTCCCCTCCTTCCTCCATCCTCCTACCCTAGTGAATCCTTGATCAATTATATAGTATTGTTGTTATTTCATGTCTTACCCTGTTCCTGTCTCCCTTCACCCACATTTCTGTTAGCTAAAAAATTTTAAAGGCTCATCCAAACTCTAGTTTCAAAGTATAAACCCCACTGAACATCACATATGTTTATTTTACAATCTGCTTGTTTTGTTGAAAACAGTAATTCTTTATCTTTAAAAAAATCTCCCTCTAAATATGCTAAGAAAAATAGCCACTCATGTTGCAGAACATTCAAGGTGCATCATGGCGAATTAATTAAACTTGAAAAGACATACTACACACGATTCAAGATCTCCACATACATTAACCTACTCTATCCTCACAATATCCCTAACGAAGCTACTATTAACCCATTTTACAGATGAGAAAGCTGCGACTTAGAGACATTAAGGAGCTTGACCAAAGTGACAGAGAGATCAGGAAGTGACTGTGGGACTTGAACCCAGAGCCGATTGCAGGGTCCCTCCCCACTCTTCACTAGACAGTCCCTCTGAGCAGGGGGATGATGATAGGGCAGCTAACCTGAGCTCTCTGGGGTATGCACTCTTTAATGACTCTTCATAGTGACCGGTGGAGAAATCACACTTTCTACTTATACAAGAAAAGCTGCCACAAGCCTGGTTGGGCTGGCCACACAAGCCAGGGAGGAGCGGTGGCAAGTTTCACACTCAGGCAGCCTGGCTCCCAGTGCTCTGATGCCCCTCAATGAATCAGTCTTACACTGATGAAAAAAAAAAAAAGGTCACATGATAAAGTTGATTAAACAACTCAAAAAGGTTTTGTCTAAGCCTCCCTGAACCACTTGATACGGTTCTGGGGCTTATAACAAGCATTTCCTTAAGATTGCCTTTACCTGTGTGTCACCTTTCAACTTCACTACTTGGGTGAATCATAGAGATTTCTACTCTTCACAAAAAAAAAAAAAGTCTGTAGGTACTTGGCAGATTTCAGTACAGGAACTTTAAAATTAAATTTAGTAACAGCTTATTCTGGTTAGTCTGAAATGGGGGAGGGAATGAACTACTAAGAGGCCTTTGCTGTACTTTAATATTTCAAAACATGTTTGCTTTGAATCTTGTGGACAATTGGCCTAGAACGTGATTCAAAAGGGCAACAACCATTTAAAACAGGCTGCACTCTCAAAGGCAACCTCAGAAGCAGATACAGAGTAACTCTCATAATTTCTACTTCCATTTCAAGTTAAATATTAAAGATGCATAAGGCAAGATTCTCATAAAGGCTATATGCACAGGCTATATGTGCTTTTAAGGTACTGACAATCAAGAGTCAAATTTTAAAAGGTTATCAAAATTCTGTAACTGATAGTGTTTAAAGGATGATCATGTACACCAAGGACCCCAAAAGAAGAAATCGGGTTTCCTCTAGGAGGAAAAAAAGCATATACTTGTCTGACATCCTTTAAACACTGTATCCAGAGACTGAAAAATGAAAAATCCTGTGTTACGGGGATGCCTTGCTAAGGGAGAGGTGAGCTGAAGATCCATGTGTCAGCCTAGATTCCCATCGTACGCCGTCCTTTCCTTCCCAATAGTTTCAAAGACTTCACAATCTTTACTTTGATACTGAATTCATGATCTTAAAAAACCTAATACAACTACTTACAATAAAAATCCTAAGAGAGGCCAGTAGGGAATTGGTCTTCCCCTGAGCCAGCACAAGACATTCGGGTGAAAAATACCTTTTGCTTGGCCTTTATTGAATAAAAGTTTAAAACTTTGATTGAAAAGACAATGTACCTATTAGCCGATTTTCACTTTCTTAAAAAAAAATTTTTTTTTTACCTCATCGTCTATCCGATCACAGCGCCCATGATCCCTTGCTCAGCAAGCATCGGAAAGACAGAACGCATGCCATCACCACTTTATTTGATAAGCATTGTGACGACCGAGGGGTGGGAATCTGGCGATCCCTAGAAATACAGCCGGGCTGGCGAGTAAGGCGCCGAGGGGCGGGGGGACAGGGAGCGAGGTGCGTCGCCAGGTCCCAGCAGCAGGACCCGGAGCTCCGGCC
>NW_022106471.1:7332626-7337541 GCF_000313985.2 Echinops telfairi | reverse complement strand
CCCTGCCCTCACACACACCCGCAGCGCCCCGAGACCCCTGTCCCCAGGCAGGGAAGCCACCAGACTGACAAATGACAGACTTTACTGGGGAGGGGAAGGGGGCCCTGAGAGAGGGCGAGGGCGAGAAGTGGCCCTGGGGCTATCCCATGCCTCGGCAGTCCTCGAGCTGAGGAGGATGCTGGCAGAGGGGAAGTTGCAGCCGCTCCTGAGGAGGAGGATGGTACACCGTAACAAGTACAGACAGACAGCCATGGATCAGAAGGGTGCTGCGAGCAGGGGCGGTCGCGGCGGGGCGAGCGGCGAAGGGCGGCAGCACCGCCTGCTCGGCTGGCTCAGGACATTTAATTGGATTGATGGGTCGTGCGGTGACTCACAGACTTTACCGAGTCGTACGGCAGGCCCCGCCCAGCTGGACGGAGATGCGGCGGGGCAGGGCGGGGCCAAGGGGGCCGAGGACCAGAGCGGGGAGGGCGGGGCGTTGGGGGCCGGGAGCGGGGCGGAGCCGTCCAATAGCAAGGCCCGGCGCTCCGATGGGCGATGACGTCGACCAATGGCTGCGCGGCTCGCCGGGCGGCCGGCATCGCCCCTTACCCAATGAGTCTTCTGAGGACACTGCCGCGAACGGGGCGGGGGGGGTGGAGCGAGGTGGGTGGACGTTGAAGGGGAAGGCGGGTTGGAGGAAAAGAAGAGGCGCCGAAGAGCGGCGGAGTCACTTGGCCCCTTCTTGCTCCCGAAAAGCGCCTGCGGCCAATCCGAGCGCCGCGTGGAGGGTGACGGACGCAAGTGGGTGACCAATGAGGAGGACACGGATGCGGCAACGAGCCCGAGGGGAAGGAGTGGGCGGAGCCACAGCCGGGTGCTCCCTCCCGCCGGGTTCGGGTCAGTCACGCAAGTAACAGTGTGAGAGCTGGGGCCCCGCGCGGGAGGGGGTGGGGGCGCGCTGCTGGCGGCGTGACCGCGCCGGGGACGGGTTGTGCTGGCGGCTCCGCGCCGGCAGGAGGAGGCGGCGGCGGAGGCTGGCTTCTAACTCAGCCGGCAGGCGGCTGCGGCTGCTGCTCCTGCTCAGCCTCTACCTTGCACTGCCTGGGAGCCCCCGCGCCCAAACCCTCCACTCCCCGAGGACCCCTGGTCGGGAGTGGAGGAGGTCGGAACTTTGCTCCACGTGCCCCTTGCAGTGCTCACTCTTGGCGACAGCCCTGTGTGAAGTCGCCTTGGGTTGTGCTCTGGGGCCCCCTCTTGAGATCTGAGGAGGCTGAAGCCGGGGATCGAAGAATCGGCAATGGCGTTTGCCACCCCCCCTCCGCCCCCCATGCTTGCCTGTTTTCGGGGGAAGTCAGGGTAGAGGGTGGGCAGGTTGAGACAGCTCTTGAATGCATACAGTTTCTGGCATGAGTGAAGCTGTGTGGGCTCTGTTTTACGATACATGGGATTATACTCTTCCCTCCTCCACCCCTCCTGCTCACCTCTTTTCTCCCACTTTTCTGCCCACCCTCATCACCTCGTACCCCGACTGTGATACTCGCTCGGGAGCGCCCATCCTCACCGCTGATTCCCAGGAGCCCTGACTTTTCTCAATTTCTTGGCTACTGTCCAGTAAACATTTTACAGGCCTTAACTCTTTCCATGTACTTGCACGTGGAGGTACCTGCAGTCACCAGTAAACTCGGATAAGAGATGCCCACAAAAGCAAATCACTCACTCACTGCCATTGCACCAATTCTGACTCTTAGCGACCCAGAGTAGGAATGCCCTTGTGGGTTTCAGAGGCTGTAGCCCTTTATGAGAAGCAGACAGCCTCACTTCTCTCCTTTGGAGGAGCTGCTGGGTTCAAACTGCTGACTTTGCAGTTAACCACCTCCTCATCTGGGCTCTTCACAAGAGCAAATACAATGGCTGAAAGAAGAAAAAAAAACTTCCCCAATCGATGACTTTCTGAAACTTCTGATAACACTTATTAAGCCACGGAAATGCAGGTCCAAAGTGGATGTAGCTATACAGATAGATGTAGATTATAGATAGATGTACATATATATATATTTAAGTCCACTTAGAATTTCAAACGTCCATTTTCCATGTACAAACAAGGGACACAGTTAAGACTGACTCGGGATCTTGAAAAATGACAATTGTTACTGTTTTTGTTTTTTACTAACTATGGGATTTAAATGGACAGCGGTCTTAAATTCAAAGGTGAGATATTGAATAAACTCAAAAGATTTCAGTTTATAATGTTGGCTTTTCAGAATAAGTGCTTTCATTTTAACACTCAGCCCTGACACGTCTTCCCTCAATTTCAGTGTCGGGTTCTGGGTCCACTTCTGGAAATGTACTGGGCTGCGAACTTCAGGCACTTGTGCATGTGTGCCTGCTCCTGGCACTGTTCTTCAGTGCAAAGAGGCCAGTGTCCCCGTCCTGGGACATGGTGATCCACAGAAGGTAGACAGTGTCTGCTTAGCAAGAACACTTTGTGACAATGTAAACAGACTAGAACCCTAACATGGGAAAAGTTTCCTCTGCTTCAAATGTGTGTACTTTTAAGCATGTGTGGATGATATTAACATTTGGAAAACCTCGTTGTAGTTCTTCCACTCTGATGTCATTTTGTGGCTCAGGTGAGTGCAGCTGGGGAGATTATTCTTTGATGCACTGTGGGAGATGCTCATAGCACACAAGTAGATGTAGAAGCTGGACAGGCATTGGTATCTTTCAGGGGATCTCCCAATACCCAGGGTTAGCATCCTGTTGCAGAAGTTGCCTCTTTGTCAATTGTTTTTGGTGCTCCTCCAGTCCCCACCATGTGTCATTTTCTAATTGTGTGCCTGCCGCATTCCAGTATTTCTGAAATGGTTGTCTAAAGGTCCACCCAGATTCCCTTGTCTGCTCTCACACCTACTGAATCATTTCCGTGTGGAAATCTGCTTCTAAAACATACCCCAGTACTTAAGTACTAAAATTTGAAAATCCCTGTTCATAACTTCCTTTTTCCTCTCATATTGCTTCCACTTTTCATTTTTGTGATTCCTTGTCTTACATAGCTGTGTTTTTACACTGGCAAAGCGATCCCTAATACGGGGGCGGGAAGCCTTTTCTTTCTGACAGTGGCCACTTAGCTATTTATAACATCATTTCCGGGCCATACTGGTCAAATGTTGAATGAATGCAATCCTAATGTGGTGGCTAGAATTGCTTCTCTTTGGTAAGGTGTGTGATGTCAGCTGGTGAACTTTCTACAGCCTGTGGGCCAGGCTGAACATTCTCCACCCCTGCCTTACCTGGGAGTGAATTTCAGGAGTGCCGTGGACATACCTCCTTTATCTTATTCTCAGAGAAATACAAAATTTGTAAAAAGCTTACTATATGCAATAATTTTCAAATATTCAGGGTCCGTCATAGACTTTGATCAGTGCCTTTCACACCTTCACAATCTTCTAAGATGTTTTCTTTTCCCTTTCTAATATTTAAAAGCAAAGAAAGACAAAAAGAGAAGCCCAACTGTAATTTGGTGGGGAGCAGGAGTTCAAAGAGAAGAAGGCAAATAAATGGCAAAAGAAGAAATTAGAGCAGGGGTAAAAGTACAATACTGGGGAGTTGAGGTAAGGGAGAGCTGTAATGCTCTATGCAACAGAGTCAGATGCAATGAGGGGACTTGGTTGGATTCTGATTCAAACAGTCCAGTGTTTGACAGAAGTTTGAAAATAGGTGGAATAATAGAGGTTATTGTGGAATTGTTCGTTTTCTTGCATGTAAAAATGTTATTGTACTTTATAAAATGAGCTTATTTTTCAGAGGACAGCAATAAATGGTAGGATGTCAAGGAGCTTTTAAAATTATAGCTAAGAAAAATAGATGAAGCGCAATTAATAAAAGTGCATAATTATTTATCTGAGATAGCTTGATGGGGATTCATGATACCGTCTCTACTTTCATCTATGTTTGAAAACCTTTCTAATAATTTGAGCAGAAAAAGAGAAAAGTTAGAGACACTACAGGGCAGAAGAAGGAACACGAGAGAGAGGTCAGAAACCCGAGTGTCTAGAAATGCCGGAGCCATCACACTAATTAGTGCAAAGCACGGGTGTAGGACCTCGAGAGAAGCTATTGTGTGTGAGCGTGTAAGAATGTGCCTTGAGTTGTTTGAGTATTTACAGTGAGAATCACTAATTAGGTGATCAATCATTTTACTATTTAAGGGAATTTGGCATACAATAAAAATGATAAAAACTTGGTACTGTGTATCTGCAAGAGACCACTTTGCTTGCCACGGAGATGTGGTAACTACAACACAGATAGGGATGTCAAATAAAGATATTACCAGCTGTAAAATCTCTGTCATTCATATTAGGGTTTATCTTTGATATATTTTGTCATTGGATAGCCTCTTTAGTTTCTGTTACATGTTTTTTCTGTTTTTTAGCATATGAAACCCAGAATTGATGAACGTATAAAGAAAATAATAATAAGGGTTCCTGAGGGATTCAAGTGGGGGGAGTAGGGGATTAAGGGGAGCTGATAACAAGGGGTTCAAGAAGGAAGAAAATGTTTTGAAACTGATAATAGTAATAATTGTATAATACTGCTTGATGTGATTGAACTGTGGAATGAATGATATGATACTTGTATTAACTCAATGAAATGGTTGGGGGGAAAAAAACTAAAAGCTATCATTGTAATCAGCATTGTATGTGAATCTCCAAGATATGTGAACCTTTCTTGTTTATGGTTTCAAAATATACAGAGCTGGAATATTTCATGTGTGGGAGCCACATTGAAAAATGTACATTTCAAAGAGGGAACCGATTACAAGGAACTATATGTGACCTCTCCTCCCTGGGAGACAGACAACAGAAAAGTGGGTGAAGGGAGACGTCGGACAGGGCAAGATATGACAAAATAATAATTTATAAATTATCAAGGG
>NW_022106471.1:7306642-7330311 GCF_000313985.2 Echinops telfairi | reverse complement strand
TGTTGCTTCTGAGCTTGATGGCCGCTTGATTACCTTCAAGCCTTTAAGACCCCAGACGCTATACTTTTTGATAGCCGGGCACCATCAGCTTTCGCCACCACCGCTTCTTTCAATTAGATTGCACACTCCTCAAAAGCAGATTTGAATATATGCCACCAACATGGGTCAGGAAACAAAAGGCTATCCTTCACCTGTAAGCTGAATGCCTGTAAACTGAAAGCGTCACACACACTAGCACTAATAAACTAGAAAATAAGATAATACCTTCAAAAACCAAAAACTATGTTTCTAGAAATTAGCCTGAGAGAATGTACAATACCTGTATGTAAAAAAATTTGAAATTTCAAAGAAGACCCAAATAAGATATATGTACCATGGGAAGTAAAGTATTACAGTGAAATTATAAAAACCCTTATTAAACAAAAATATCAAAATGGGAAGCTACTGTTTCTCAACATATCCTACATTTAGGGCAACACACTTTGAAAGATGGTGTTTCTAGCTCTCCAGTTCACCTTCCCCCACTCCTCTCCGCGCCCCAGAGAATTATGCATATTTCAATATATGCCACCTCAAAAGGGCAGTTTGGGCATCCCTGGGGGACCCAAATCATGGTCCTTTGGGATGTTGAGTTCTGGGAACAAAAAAATCTGAAGGGGTAAGATCAGCTAGTAGGGTGGGCACGACAAGATTTCCTAGTAAAATTCTTGTAAGACAGCCACTACCCCCTCCAAGAAGGAGCAGGTACATAGTCATGATGGGAATTTTTTTTAAAAATACTCCATGGTGGCAGCAATTGTACAATTACGCTTGATCTAATTGAATTATGGATTGCTATAATATCTGTAAGAGCTCCCAATAAAATGATTTAAAAAAAAAACAAAACAATCCTCAGCATAACTTTATTGGCCCTTTTCTCTCCAAAGTGGTTTTCAGTTTTAAATTTCTTCCTAACGGGCCCCTGTGATCACTTTGTGTCTTTTGAGAACATTATCAAGAGTACTCCCTTTGGCAGCCTCAGAACAGTCACCATAATCTTTTGAGCTGACCCCTCTGCCTTGAGTTGAACTGGCTTTGCAGATCCCCTTCGAAGCCACTGTTTTGATTGGATATTTTTTGTTCCATCCACCCTGGGCCAAACGAAATGTGCTACCGAGAGAGCTGGCCTGCAGGCATCACTAATCTCAGAGACAGATTTGCGACACATTTGTTTAGAATAAACCTGTACATGTGTGAAGAGGAACCCTATGAGTGGGATGTTTTGACTTACCCTCATATTTATGGATAGCACCTCTTAACATTATATAGATATCAATGCTCTCTGAATTTATTCATAAACTCAGTTCAGGGTCTAAAATAACTATGGAAGACAAAAATTCATTGTAATTTTGTTTTGTTTTATTGTTTGTGTTGGGTTTTTTGTTTTGTTTTTTTAAGTAGACCAAAGATGGGAGATTTGAATATGTAAAAATTTACTTGTCCAGATAAGACATATTCTTATAATAACCAATACTCAGCAGAACAGCACAGAATAGAGAGCTCAGAAGCAACCTATTGGCCTGTGAGAGCTTGGTATGTGATAGTGGTTAACACCACAACTCCACGTGGAAGAAATGTTAACTTAGCTATTGCTGTAATAATACTGCATAACAAACAACCCAATATGTCATCGACTTCCTACAATCATTTCTTTTCCTCCCGCACGCACGTGTGTCCACTGAGGTTTCGTTGGTCTGCCCCCACCCCACCCCCGGCTCGTCAAGACTTGGTTGGACTCAGCTGACGTCCGCTGGGCTGGGCTCCAGCTGCAGGTCAGGTTCAGGTCTTCACCGCATGTCTCACTCTGGCAATGACAGCCGTTCAAAAATTGAAGCCAAGTCACTCAAACACATTTAAAGTCTTGCTCATGTCACACCCACTAAATTCTGTTAGCCAAACAAGTCACACAGCCAAGCCCAACATCAACAGTTCTGCAAAGCCACATGGCAAAGTGCATGATGGCCGGGAGGGGGCTTCTAGAGCAGTGGTTTTCAACCTTCCTAATGCCACGACCCCTTTCATACAGTTGCTCATGTTGTAGTGACCCCCAACCATAAAATTATTTTCGTTGCTATTTCATAAGTGTAATTTTGCTACTGTTATGAATCAGGCAACCCCTGTGAAGGTCGTTTGACCCCCCCCAAAGGGGTCACGACCCACAGGTTGAGAACTGCTGTTCTAGAGCAAGATGGACATAGAGGGTTGGAAACAATTATCCAACCTGCCACCGAGATTTTGTTTCATAGATAAGATTGAAGACATGGGTTCACTGTGGCAGACACTAAAGTTGCATTTATATGTCATACCATGTACAGTGGAAAACTCTAGATGTATTAAACACACCTAAAAGTGGAAAAAAATATATCTTCATAAATTAAAGTTAGCGACCAAACACCAAAACTGAACTCCCTGCCATCAAGTCAGTGTCAACCCCTAGCTCCCCCACAGGAGAGGGGAGAAGGGCCCCTGTGAGGTTCCAAGAATATAACTATTGATGGGAGCAGAAGGCCCTGTCTGTCTCCCTTGGAGCGGCTGGTGGTTTCAAACTGCACACCTTGCAGATCACTGTCTAACACATCACCACTATGCCATGAGGGCCCCCCTAAAGTTTGCAAAGGACTCCTTAAACAAGACTGACACTGAAAGCATAAGCCATAAAGCTGAAGGAATGACAGACTCAATTATAGGAAAATTATAGTTTCTGTTAAAGAAGAACACCATATAGAAGTTAAGATAAAGCAGATAGATTGGGAAATATTTGCAAAGTCTTAAACCTCTGCTGAAACAAGAGATTAATATCTAGAATATACTGGGAATTCCTACAACCCATCGAGAGGTCAACCAAACAAACAAATAAGAAATGCAATAGAAAAGTAGCCAAGGGATATAAACAGACACATTTCCAGAAAGGGAACCGTGAATGACTAGCAAGCAGATGAAGAGATATACATCCTCACTTGTGATCAGATAAATGTATATTAAAATAACAAAACACCTCTTTACATCTATTAATAGGCAAAAATGTCAAAGTTGGATAATACCAAGCATCTTAGACTAATTCTTGAGGGAAGCAAAACCAGTGGAACTTGTGGGTTGTGATTTATATCCAAAAAGTGGCTCACAGTTGTACAGGTGGGCAAATTCCAAGTCATGGTTTCAGAAGTCAGCCTATTGCTGCATCTCTCAACTCATATAGCTGGGGGGTGCTGATGAACCCAAGATCAGCAGGCCTCTGGTTACAGAGGTAAATGAATCCAATGTTGGTAGGTATGATAACAAGCTGCTAATGACTCCCAGGATCGACAGGCAATTGGACAGGTCACTGGCTCCAGTCAGAATATTACAGATGTTAGATGACTAGCCAGATGAAAAATCCAGACCCAGCCAAGAGTAAGTGTTTCAACAGTGTCTTTTTCTATTTGAAGGAGGCCACACCCCCAAGGAAACTTTCTTTCAGTGGATTGGCTACTCATAGCAAGTATTCTCATGGTAGTGATCAAATTATGTTAGATCTCAGCAGGGGAGAATCTCAGCCTAGCCAGGTTGACACAAAACCTGGGATAGGGGAAGCATGAACCCCCCCACTATTGGTGGGAGTTGAGTCCCGGTACAGCTATTTTGGAGTTAACTGGCTATCCATAAGAAATACATACATACCATATGTATAATCCATAAATACATACATACTGTGTATAAGTCAGTTTTTTTGCACATTTTTAATGCTGTTTTGTGGTAAAATTAGGTGCCTCGGCAGATATCCGGGTGAGCTTATATTCAAATATATATGGTATTTAAAATTGCAGAATGCATTTTCCCCTTGAGTCAGAGGTTCCATTCCTGGGAATGTGTTACTCTCAGAAGCCCTGCTGGTGCATTGGTTAAGTGCTTGACTCCTAACCAGAAGGAAGGCTGTTCAAGCTCACCTGCTGCTCCAGGGGAGGAAAATGTGGCCCTCTGCTTCTGCAGAGTTACCTTGGGAGCCTATGGAACAGATCCACTCCAGCAGCCCTCATCCCTTCCCCATAGACTGAGCAGCAAGTGCAGGTAATTTGCTGACTAGCTTTGCTCGTTGTGTTTGTTCCTTTTGTGATTCTGCCGAGATGACAGTTCCCAGAACTGTATGTCTCATGATACACCCTCCACTCCATGCAGATCCTGTGACACTCGTCACTAGCTCCCAATCTTGGGGCACTCATATGAGCGTAGTGTCTCTGGGTGGTGTGAACTGTTCACGTAGTTAGCTGTTACCTGACAGGTTGGTGGGTTGAGCCCAACCAGAAGCAGTTCAGAAGAAAAGCCAGGTAATCCCTCACCAAAAAAGCAGCGATAAAAAACCCTGTGGAGGCCAGTTTGACTCTTACACCTCTCTTCTGTGGGGTCACCAGGAGTCAGAACCAGCTCAGGGTCAACTGATTCTCAAATTCGCTGTCATCTACTTCATAACTAACCCTAAAAGGTCAACTGTTTTATCCGTTTGTAACTTCTGCAAGTAAGCAATCATCTCATATCTGCTCAACAATTACTGACTTCTAAGGAAAAGTAGATTGAGGCAGTGGATTGGCTACTCGTAGCAAGTATCCTCATGGTAGTGATCAAATTATGTTAGATCTCAGCAGGGGAGAATATGGAAGAGTATGAAAGAATCTTAATTTCCTCGTTGTTTCCCTTTCTAACTGAAGGCAATAGGGAGCCTCTGAAGGTGTTTGGGTACTGGGGTGACATGATGAAAAACATGACATTTAACTGAACGAATACTTCCTGAGGAAAATGACCAACCACTACAAAGAACACAAGGAAAGTACTATGGTAACCGGGAGCGAGAGTGGTGGACTTTCTACTCCCATAAGCAGTTACAGTCTCAGAAACCCACCCGGAGTCGCTATGAGTCAGCATGCACTCCCCAGCAGTGAGTCTGGTGGTGGGAAGCACAGGAAGATTGAAGCGAGAAGGTCCTTGTGCCTTCAAAGAATTTACCATCTTGTTGAGGTGTTGCTCTGTTTTCCCTTTGAATATAAGAGGTAGCATTTTGATTTAGTAACCATTTTTCCCAGGATACTCTATACCCCATCACACTTAGAATGCAGAAGATCAGTGAAAAGGAGGAAGCCACTCAATGAGATGGAGTGAGACAGTGGCTTCAACAATGGGGCCTCAAACAACAGTGGGGGACGAGGTTGGCCTGAATTGGCCAGTATTCCATCCCACTGTCCCTAGGACTGCCAGGAGTCACAACAGACTCAGTGCAACCTCAGCGCAACATAAGCTCACTGGCATTGGTCGATTCTGATCCCCTGACCTACATGGTTGCCAGCAGTCTGAATGCACTAGATGGCGGTGAGAGAGTGACCCTCTAGGGCAGAGTAGAACTGCCTTGGTGGGTTTCTGAGGCTGCAAAACTTTACAGCAGCAAAAAGCCTCATCTTTCTCTCTAGGAGTGGCTGGTGGTTATGAACTGTTAACCTTCAGGTTAGCAACCTGACAACACACTACACCAGCAGGACTCCTAAGGCCAACATAAAAGGGCACACATGTTGCACGTTGTTATTGTGGTTGTTAGGTGCTATGAGTCGGTTCTAACTCATAGCAACTCTGTGTGCAACAGAAGGAAACACTGCCCATTGTCGCAGCCTCTAGGTCACTCTATCTCATCAAGAACTTTCCTCTTTTCGCTGCCCCTCCACTTTACCATGCATGATGTCCTTCTCCAGGGACGAGCCTCTCGATAACATGTCCAAAGTACATGTCTCACCAAGCCTTCTTCTAAGGAGCATTCCGAATGTACTTCATCCTAGACAGATCTGTTTGTTCTTTTGGAAGTCCATGTTACTTTCAATATTCTTCACCAAAGCCGTAATTCAAATATATTGCATAGCAGAGGCTTAAAAGAAAGAAGTTAAATCTTGACTTCCAGGTTTCAAAAAAGACTTTTTATGCAAATAAAAAAATTTTATTAAATACTTTTGTTGGGGGCTCTTACATCTCTTATCACAATCCATTCATCCATTGTGTCAGGCACATTTGTACATATGTTGCCATCATTTTCAAAGCATTTTCTTTCTACTTGAGGACTTGATATCAGCTCATTTTCCCCCCTCCCTCCCCAAAAGAGACTTTCAACAGCTCATATTAGAGGCAGTGGTTGCAAAGAAGAAGCTCTGGATTTTTATACACGATCAAAAACAACTGATAGAGTTGGGAACCTGGCCAGTACAAAGTTTGAGGGGCCCTGAAAAGAAAAGAAAAAAGCTGTTAAAAATTCTAAGACAACCCCCTAGAGGGGGATGAACACCAGGATAGTAGGTGTAGGGATAGAATGGGCGGTGTAAGATATGTATAAATAATAATAACAATACATAATAAATGAAGGGTTCGTGAAGGTGGGCGAGGGAGGTAATAAAGAGGAGCTAATAACAAAGGGCTCAGGAAGAAAGATAATGTTCTGAAAATGTTGATGACACCATTTGTACATGTCTGCTTGATATAATGGATATATGAACTGTTATATGTAAGAGTCCCCAATAAAATGATTTATTAAAATTTTAAAAGTACTAAGACAAAATGCTCTCTTATTTTCTTCAGTACTGCTTTCAATTTATTATGTGTTTGTTGTTGGTGTTTAATGTCAATCTTCACATATAAAAATTGAGATGTAAAATTATTAGCCTGAACTTCACCATTCATTTTATATTGTGCAATATTAGTTTTGAATGAAAATGTAAGAGCAGTTAATTCATGAACAATCACAAGAATGATCTAATTTCTAACTATTTTAGTAGTTTGTATGTGTATATGTATTTCATTCATTCCAAAATCCAAACCCATTGCCTTCAAGTAGATTGCACCTCACACAGATTCTATATAGACCTTTCAAGGCTGAAGATCCTATGGGAGCAGACTGCCTCTTCTTTCTCCTTCACGAGAGTTGTAATCACTGAACTTGAGGTTAGCAATCCAGTGCCTGACCCACGGCACCACCAGGGTTCCTCTCATTTCATTCTTACCAGAACAGTGGAAGCACTGCACAAAACAATTTCAATTGCTTGTCTTTCATGTCCTGATACACAATATACATAGGATACACACTTCCTCTACTTTCAACTAACTAATAAGCAAGGAAAAAAGCAGAAGGATAAGGAACTATAGGTACCTGATAATTCCCTGTCCTTTTCATTTTCAGCATAAGTGGTTGCCTAATTCAAGGAAGGGACACAAGTCAGAGAGGACATGATAGGTCATTCATAATTCTTAGAATGCTATTGTCTTCTCTTGGCATTCAGAGCAACTGCTAGTTTGAATAAAAAGTGCAGCCTCTCAGGGCTGTCAGCACCTTCATTTACTCAGGGACTTCAAAGGGCTGATAGCATTCTAATTTCTTAAACCGAGGGGTGGATATACAAGTGTTTGATTTATTTTATTTTGAAAAAAACTGTACATCTTCACTTTATAAACTTTTTTGCCTGTATAATGTACTATATAGTTCATAATTTTTAAATGCTTGAAAAAGAAAGAAGGGGAGGGATGCCGGAGAAATTACACAAGAAAAGTCCTGACTTGGTTGCTGAATATTTATGGCACCAAGAAAAGGGCATAGCCATCAAGGAGGAATGGAAGCTTGGTGGAATGACAGGGAACTATGATTCCATTGATGGAGATAAGGAAAAAGATGGGACTTTCTATTCCCTTAAAGTTATAGTTTCAGAAATCAGAGAGGCAGTTCTACCCTGTCCTCTAGGCTCACTATGAGTCCATGTCAACTCGATGGCAGTGTGTGCACGTGCGTGCATGTGTGTGTGTGTGTGTGGTAGAAGTCAATAAAAGCTACTCTGAGAGAGGCAGGAATCTGATTAGATGGACCAAATCCTAGGTGTCCGGGGTGTCTCGGGATGAAAAAGTTCCGTTGGCTGTTGCAGGTCTGAGCAAGAAATGGTGGTAGATGGAGACCAGGAGGTGAAACATGGTGAGATTCTGAGGCGGATGCAGAAGCAGAGGAATGGAGGTTAGATTTTATTTGTCCTCAGGCTTCTCAGGCTCTGGCTGTCACCTCTGCCGGGGTCTCTCCCACCCCCCACCGCACCCCCAAGACTCCCACCTTTGTTTGACAGCACCGCCCCAGCCGCTGGCTTCAGAGTCCGACCTCTTTAGGTTCCTCAATGTGCGTGACTGTGAATCAGGCTGTAGGCCACGCTCCCTATCCTCTTTAGAACCTGGAGTCCTTCTGCATCTGCAAAGTGGGAACACAAAGAAAGGCACGATGATGTCATTTGCTATTGACAACATGATGTCAAGTATTTGGGCTTAAGCATCATATTCTAAATTTAATAAATAACTGGACACTATCATACTAGATTTATAACATCGTTGGTAGTGTTTCCTTTCATTGCAAAGTCAGACCGCATCACCTCTGGTGAACAATCCTACCAAGGTTCTTAGCTGAGCCATCCACATTCTTCTTTGGACCACACTGGATTGCAGGAATACATTCAGGGCTCCTCCTTGGACCTCGTACAAGTAGTAAAAATAGTTGAAAGAACACCGAAAGTGAATGAAGATGACAACGCCGTAACAGCAATGTGAGAGTGAGCATGCCTTGGAAAGATGTGGAAGGACACAGGGAGAAATAAAAACATTGCAAAACAAAAAGGGGAATACAATTTCCTCATTTCTTTCCTTTTTTATGGACAACTGAACTTATGAGTCCAGAGCATGCAAAATGACATGGAAAATTCTAGAGAACATTGGGGCCAGAGATTTCATTTCACCTAGCCGTGCTTAGCTACCGTGTGCGAACCTACTTTCTGGGTATTTCTTGGAAATGGTGTCATCCAGGAGAAGGAAGAAAGGAGAAGGGGGTCTCACACACCCACTGCTCTGAGCCCTGCTCTAGGTGCTTCCATGGCCATTCCCACATGCAGTCCCCGTCAGCCCCCAGTGCTAGGGATTATTATCCACGCTTAACACATGGGAAAACTTGACGTTCTGAGCAAGCAATAGAAACAGACTATCTAACCAGCACACCCACACTCTTTCTCAGAAAGTCTTCCATCTAGAACCTCTTGCTGTGGCACAAGAGTAGTTCCACGCTTCTTCCTCTCCATCAGCTTCCTCTCTCTAGTCCATTTCCTATATGTAAACTCGGGGATACACTTGTCACTACATCTCACAAAGCATTCATGGGCAGTGTTCTGTGTCCAAAGCACTGGAAAAGCAGCGATGGATGTAACACAAGCCTTTCCTTTGAGCAGTAGAATTTGGGCTATTATTTTGTAAAAAGGGATCACATTTTATTGTGTGGGGCTGTTGGGTGGATTCAAACTGAATTGCCAATGTTCAGGTTAGGGGTTGAGCACAAAACATATATGCCACTCACAGACTGTGTGTGCGCATCTGTGTTGTGTATTAGCTAATATTGTTAAATGGCAGTGGAGTTGGTTGTGACTCATAGGGACTCTGTATACAACAGAATGAAACACTGCCCCCCGACACTGAGACACCCCCACAGTTGGTATGTGTGAGCCCAGTGTTGCAGCCACTGTGTCAGTTCATCTCTTTGACAGTCTTCCTCTTTTCTGCTGACCCGCTACGTTCCAAGCATGGCGTCCTTTCTCAGAGACTGGTCTCTCCCGGTTTCATGTCCAAAGTACTCGAGATAAATTCTCACCATCTTCGATCCTAAGGAGCAACCCAGCTGTATTCCTCCAAGACAGGTTTGTTTGCCTTCTGGCAGTCCATGATAGTTTCAACATTCCTTGCCAACACCATGATTCAAATGGTGTTCCTTATTCATTGTCCAGCTTTCTCATGTATATGAGGTGATTGTAAATCCCATGGCTTGGTCCAGGTATACTTTAGTCCTCAAAGGGATATCTGAGCTCTTCAACACTTTAAAGAGATCTTTTGTACCACAATTTCCCAGAGCAGTGCATCACTTGAGTTCTTGACTGAGGCTTCCACCGAGCAGTGGTTCTAAAGACAATAAGATCCTTGACAACACCTAGCTTTTCTCCTTTATCATGGTGTTTGTCTATTGATCTAGTTGTGAGGAATTTTGTTTCTTTATGTTGAGAAGTACGTAGTGAAGGCTGTAGCCTTTGATCTTCATAAGTAAGTGCTCCAAGTTCTCTTGGCTCTCAACAAGAAGGTTGTTGATGAGTCTTCCTCCAATCCTGATACACTGCCCTTCTTTATATAGTCTAGCTTCTCAGATTGTTGGCTCAGCATGAATCACTGCCATTGAGCCCGTGCCAACTCATAATGACCCTATAGGACAGGGAAGAACTACCCTTGTGAGTTTCTAAGACTGTAACTCTTTAGGGAAGTGGAAAGCCTCACCTTTCTCTGGAGGATCAGCTGGTGGTTTTGAACTGCTGACTTCATGGTTACCAGCCCAACACATAACCACTATGCTGGTTAAAGAATACAGCCCTGTCTCATACCTTTATTGATTTTAAATGAAGTTTCTCCTTGTTCAGTTCAAAAGACTCTTTGTCCATGTACAGGATCTGCATGGGCACAATTAAGCGTTATGGAATTCCCATGCTTCACAACACTAACCATAGTTTGTTGTGATCCACATAGTCGAATACTTTTGCATAGCCAATAAAGCACAAGTAAACATCTTTCTAGTATTCTCTGCTCTCAGTTAAGATCCAGCTGATATCAGCAATAATATCCCTTCCTTCATGTCCTCTTCAAGTTCCAGCTTGAATTTCTGGCATCTCCCTATCAAAATACTGCTGCACTTGTTTTTTAATTCCCTTCAACTGAATTTTACTTGTATGTGATATTAATAATATTGTTCAATAATTACCACCTTCTGTTGCATAACCTTTATAGATAATACACACACACACATCCCCCAACATTTCTCTAGCAATTTTTAAACAAGGCACTCTGATTCAGAGAAGACCTGTTAAAACATTTTTAAAAGATCAGGAACAATAAATGTACTATCACACATCCATTAATAGATGATAATAAAAATAGATAATTATCTAAAGTGTGTCATGAGAGCAGGAAATTCTGTCTTTCACTACACTAGCAGGGTACCTGGAACATAATTGGCTCTCAGTGAATCACTGATGAATGAGCTTGTTGAGTCACCAGAACTTTTTTTTTTAACCAATTCTAATAGATAAAGTTTTCCCCAACTTCACTCTTCAGGCTGAGTCTTTGCCAGACAGCTTATACAAACTGGGGCTTTTCCCTGAAAAACACTCAACTTTTTACCACTTGTGTAATTTAATCTTGTTGCTCTCATGTAGTCTGACCTTTGTCAATAAGTGTCAATTCTGATCGGAGACGATGATGGCAAGGACTGAGACACATTGGCCAGCCATCAATCAGCCCAGTCGACATATATACTCACTTATCAACATGCATTTGGTTCCAATGACCAAGTCATGGGAAAATGGAAGATAACCACATCAGATCACAAAATGGAGGATGACTACATTATTATAGAACTGCTTACCTGACACATAATCGTAAACCTCACCATCAGCCTTACTCTCACCTCACACGTTAGCATTCATGACTGCCAGACGTGGATCCACACTGTGCAAACCCGTCAGATAGTAAAGTGTTTACTAGTGTCATAAGAATGAATTGCTGGATAATGAGATCGTGAGGAATACAAACAAATGGTGTGGGGGACTTTGGAACGTTCATGGAAAAACTCTATTATCTTTTCATTACATTTTCCCCTGAGGTTTTTGAGGCTGGCATATATGTATTATCACTGACATGCCTAGTGCCTAGAGAAAAGTTGTGTTAGAAAAAAGAGCAAATTTAGCCTGAGCTGATGTTTTGAAAGCTCTGTATAAATAACACTGGTCAACACACATTTTAGTGGCTCAACGGTCAGACTTGTTTCTGGGCATATTTGGCCTGCGGATTTTAAAAAATGTCACTCTTTTCCCCCGCCAGCTCTACTTTTTGAGATACAGAACACACACCACTCCCTACTCTTCACTCTATTTTCCCTTAAAATTTTGGGATATTCATTGCATGCTCACCTCCCAGATAAGCTCGCTGAAGACAAATGAGTGCATAAGCAAATGTGGCGAAGAAAGCTGATGGTGTCCGGCTATCAAAAGATATAGCATCTGGGGTCTTAAAGGCTTGAAGGTACAGTGGCCATCTAGCTTGGAAACAACAAAGCCCACATGGAAGAAGCACACCAGCCTGTGCAATCACCAGGTGTCAAAGGGATGAGATATTAGGAATCAAAGAACAAAACATCATATCATTGTGAATGAGGGGGAGTGCAGCGTGGAGACCCAAAGCCCATCTGTAGGCAACTGGACATCCCCTTACAGAAGGGTCTCGGGGAGGAGACGAGCCAGTCAGGGTGCAGTGTAGCAAGGATGAAACAAAACTTTCCTCTAGTTCCTAAATGCTTCCTCCCCACCCACTATCATGATCCCAATTCTACCTTACAAATCTGGCTAGACCAGAGGATGTATACTGGTACAGATAGAAACTGGAAACATAGGGAATTCAGGACAGATGATGCCTTCAGGACCAGTGGTGAGAGTGGCGATACCAGGAGGGTGGAAGGAGAGTGGGGTAGAGAGGGGGAACCGATTATAAGGATCTACATATAACCTTCCCCCTGGGGGACGGACAACAGAAAAGTGGGTGGAGGGAGACGTCAGACAGTGTAAGATATGACAAAATAATTTATAAATTATCAAGGGTTCATGAGGGAGGGGGGAACAGGGAGGGAGGGGGAAAATGAGGAACTGATGCCAGGGACTTATGTGGAGAGCAAATGTTTGGAGAATGATGAGGGTAACGAATGTGTAAATGTGCTTTACACAATTGATGTATGTATGGATTGTGATAAGAGTTGTATGAGCCCCCAATAAAATGATTTTTTTTAAAAAGAAGTGATGTACAAAAATGTTACAAATTTAAAAAGATTGGGGGGAGATATTTTAACATAGTGTTTAAATTAATACCTCTTAAGCATGATTGAAATATACTAAAAATTAAAAGTGTACTATATGAAATTCTACTTATTTCACACCCAAAGCAGAGATTTCAAAATCAAATTATCCTGTCAGTTGACATACCAAAAAAGCTCCTTTTGTAAGACTTCCTAGAGTGGGAGAAGCCAGGACAATCCCGCATAAGGTCCCAATAAGAGTCTGCCATCATGTGTGTATCCCATCTTCCTGGTATCTGGCTTCCATTGTTTTCATGCTTTGGAGAAATCTTCCTCCTTGGTGTTTGCCGAAGTCATCGAGGTTCTCTGGAAAGTGATCTAAGTGACGGTGCAGACAATGGACTTTCACAACCATGTTACAGCCAAGCCTATTGAAATGAAAGAGCATATCCCCTACTAGTTGTGTGCGTTTGTCTGCCTTCTTGTTGTCTGGAAAGTTTTTCACAACAAGAACAAATGAGACCAGGTATGTGGTTTGATTTCATTCATTGACAGGCTGAAATGTGGGTTATTTATAAGTTGTCTGGTCCCTTGAAAATTCCTGCCTTCAGTTTTACCATGGTAAGTCTAGGTAACTTATGTGCTATATAGTCAGTGCACAAACCATCTATATTTAAAGCCTTTACAAATTGTTTCATCAGGCCTAGCTTTCTGTGTAGTGGGGGCAGTAGGATTCATGCTACCAAAAGTTCATTGATTATATTTTGTCCTCCAACCAACATATATTCCCTCAGAGGCTAATTTTTTCTTGTCCATTTTTTATGTTTGACTCTACTACCCCAAAGGCATAAAAAGCAAGGATACATGTGTAGCCACTTTGTTGACCAAGAAGAAAATTAATCATCTTTAAGTCTACACAAATCACTCATTGATGTTCTCGGCACTTTATCTTTTCTAAGACTAAAGAAATGGCCTTGTGCTTTTCTTTCATCCTGGAGAGTGGCCGAGTGGAATAGAACCATATTTGTTGCCGTGACTTAAAAGAATATATTTCAAACAATGTTTTGAACTGTCGATGAAATGACACCACTCACTGGGATGTATTCTGAAAGACCAGTTTTCTTCACAAGGTTTCCGATGTCATTGCAGAATACTAAGTTGTTGTCTTTTGTAACGAATGGCAGCAGATCCTTTTTTCTACTTAGATAAAACGTAAGTTTTGCTCCAGGCCAAAGTACTTTGAAAAAAAAAAAATTCCTGTTAGTCTGGATGCAAGCAATTCAGAAGACTCCTTAGAAAGATTTGAGTCCCTGATCAGATCACTCAATTCATTCTGGTCAACCGTTCACTACGTGAAGTTATTTGGAGATCACTTTCTTTACCTTTGCGATAGCAGCCGTGCAAGACTCGTCTTCTGAGAGCTGTGGTAATTCCCAGAAAGATGGAATGAGAACAAGATCCGAGTGAGGAACAGTATGCATTATAGGAAAGGACGTAGACAAATAGTTGTGAAACAAAGGTCATATGCATTTTATGTATACATTATACATTTAAAAGTGTGGGTCATTTGCATACACAAATTTCCCACCCAAATAAGAAAGCTTGTTATGACATCCCCATTCTGCAGAGGTCTTTTAGAGAGCGAACTCAATTTTCATAAATTCAACCATATCTAAGAAATTAGAGTTCAAGTGGTCTATCCAACATGATTTTCTGAATCAACACCCCAGATTAGCCCAGGCCTAAAAACCAAGGTGCCAAGTAAATATTTTGTTGTTGTTGTTGAACTGTGCATAGACGTAGTAACAATGAAATGGGTTTACTTCAGTGGTACTTGAAGTTGGGAAATCTTAAACACACACTTTTCAGGACTTAGAAAAGTGGAATACGGACCACGAGCAGCTCCACTATATGACCCCAAACACAACTGGTGACCCAAGAGACTACTGTAAACTTGGAAAATAAAATGATTGCAAGAATGAAGAAGGAAGAGAGTGGACCACATCTGGGCTCACCAAGCCTTGAGGATGATATCCCTGCTCAGAGCAGCCAATACACAGGGGACCATATGGCCGGCCCCACTATGAGGCATGACATTCCTCACTGACCAATAGCCCTACAGGGGACAAGACTGGAGACACAATGTGGGAATTTCACCCTAACTGACCCCACCACACCGAGGCAAAACATTAAGGGCATGCAACAGAACAGCAAGGGGAGCAGAGCAAGGAAGTCCCGAGGGAGTATAAAAAATAGACTTTGGGGCCAGGGCATGGCACCCCATCAGACAGGAACAGAAAACACACCTAAAGGTCAACAAACAGACTTCGAACTATTTACAGGCTTTTCTTTTTTTTGTCATTGGTTTGTTGTTTTGTTTTCTTTTGTTGCTTTGTCTTACTCTGTCTTGTTTTTGTGTATATTATTATCTCTGCAGGTCTATCTAGATAAGATAGGCGGGATAAACAATTTGGAGGCAAAAACAACGGGGATGGATGGTTCCAGGGGGCCATAGGAGGTGGGGAAGTTGGGGAAAGGAAGTGGTGTTAACAAACCCAGGGACAAGGGAATAACAAGTGATCCAAAATCAATGGTGAGGAGGGTGTAAGAGGCCTGGTAGGGCTTGATCAAAGGCAATGTAACTGAGAGGAATTACTGAAACCCAAATGAAGACTGAGCATGATAATGGGACAAGAAGAAAGTAAAAGGAAATAGATGAAAGAACTAGGAGGCAAAGGGCATTTAAAGAGATCTAAATATAGGCATGTACATATGTAATATATTTATATATGATGATGGGAAATAGATCTATGTGCATATATTTATAGGTGTAGTATTAAGGTAGCAGATGGACATTGGGCCTCCACTCAAGTACTCCCTCAATGCAAGAACACTTTGTTCTATTAAACTAGCATTCCATGATGCTCACCTTCCCGACATGATCTTGGAAGTCCCACCTGGCCCTAACTGACCAGTAAGCCATGCCGCTGTTATGATTTGAATTTTGTTCCACAATTTTCTCCTACTCTGTCTAATGTTATCCTTCTACTGTGAACCTTTCAGAACTATTGGTAGTGGTCGCCAGACACCATCTAGTTCTCCTGTTCTTAGGGTGATGGAGAGAGATGTTTCCATGGACCACTAGTCTCCTGAACTAATTGTTTCCAGTGTCTTTCAATTTTCCTCATTCTTCTTTCTTCCAGATGGGGACAGACCAGTACTTGCCACTCACCAGTTTTTAAGGCACCAGTAGCTACTCACCAAAGTAGAATAAAGAGCCCTGTCTTTGTGAACTATGTTGTGCCAATTGACAGTGGTTTCCCGTAAGGAATGAACACACGTTCTCATTCCAACAGCAGTCATTTCATTTTGAGACTTTCTTTTCTGAGAGACTCTGCCAAAATTCCTGCATGCAAGTAAACTAGCAATATATCCATTTACTTTAAAAAAAACAAAAAACAACCTCTTCACCTTCCTCATCTTCATCATCAGCATCATCAGAAGGTTTCAGTGTTGGGTCTTCTAAAAGAAGCCACCTTGGCAATGTTAATTCTGCTTCCTTTCCTGTTATGACAATGAAGAGTAATTTTATAAACTTATGTAAGAAATGCCTCCAATAAAATTGAAAGCTTACGTAAATACTATAGGTTATTTCTGATATAATCCCTGTAGTATACATACCTGGTCTACCTCTGTTTCTTCACTTCTAGAAAGAAACCAACTGTAGAGGGTACCTCAATGGAATATTTTAAAAGTAAGCCTGTTTATGTCTAGTATAGAAAGCCACTGTGGGAAATATTAATTCTGATAAGATCTTTGTTTTAAGTTATAGTCTGATGGAAAATAAAGTGATTGAGCTATAAATCTCTTTAACTATTTTATAATATATCCTCAATAGACTTTTAATTCTACCAGTAATCCCATTCATAATATGGCACAAGAATAGAGAAAAAAAAATGTGAACAATAGACTGCCTTGTTTAAAAATTGCCAGTGAACTGTTTTGAGATATATATAGATTCCCACTCATCTGTCAGTCTGTACTGTGGTGACTTGTGTGTTGTTATAATGCTGGAAGCTACCCCACTGGTGTTTCAAATACCAGCAGGGTCGACCACAGTGAACAGGTTTTATGGCACTTCCAGACCAAGAAAAAAATTAAGGAAAAGGAGTAAATTGTCTACTTTGAGGTACTAGCCACTGAAGACATTATGCGTAACAGCAGGACATTGTCTGATACAGGGTCAGAAAGGAAATAAGCCCCTCAGGTCGCAAGGCATTCAAAATAGGACTGGGCAAGAGCTGCCTCCTCAAAGTGGGAACGACTAATGATGTGGATGCAGCAAAACTTTCAGGACATTCATTTACTAATGGGAAAAAACAACTGCAAATGTCAATTAGTAATTGGAACACGGGATGTTCAAAGTATGGATCTAAGAAAATTGAAATCATCAAAAAAGAAAATGGAATTCATAAAGATCAATGTTCTGGACATTCTCGCTGCCATCAAGATGGCTCTGACTCAGGGTGACGTCCATGGGTTTCTGAGACTGTGAATCTTTCCCGCAGCAGAAAGTCTCACCGTTCTCCCACAGCATGGCTAGTAATTTCAAACTGCCTACCTTGGGGTTAAGCAACCCAACCCAATAGCCCCCCTATGCCACCAAGGGCTCTTAGGCATTGTTACTGTTGTTATTAGGTGCTGTTCAGTCAGATCTGACTCATAGCAACCCTATGAACAACAGAACAAAGCACTGCCCAGTCCTGTGCCATCCTCACAATGGTTCTTAAGTCTGAGCCCATTGCTGCCGCCACTGCATCAATCCATCTAGTTGAGAGCCTTCATCTTTTAGGGTGCCTCTCCACTTTACCAAGCATGATGTTCTTCTCCAGGGACTGGTCTCTCCTGTAACATGTCCAAAGTCGGTTCAAATCATCATCGTTGCTTCTAAGGAGCATTCTGGCTGTATTTCTTCCAAACCAAACCAATGACTCATGGCCATTGAGTCAATACTGACACATAGTGACCCGCTGTGGGTTTCCAAAACAGTAACTGTTTACAGGAGTAGAAAGTCCACTCTTTCTCCCTCAGTGCTGTTGGTGGTGGTTTCAAACTGCCGACCTGAGGATGGCAGTCCAACTCATAACCACTACACCATCAGAGCGCCAATACTTCTTCCAAGAAGTAGCTCCACTACTTCTTTGTTCTTTTGGCAGTCCATGGTACTTTCAATATTCTTCTCCAGCACCACAATTCAAATGCACCTATTCTTCAGCCTTCCTTATTCAATGTCCAACTTTTATAGGCATATGAGGCAATTAAAAATACCATGGCTTGGGTCGGGTGCACCGTAGTCCTTAATATGAAATCCTTGACAACTTCAATCTTTTCTCTATTTATCATTGTTACTTACTGGTCCAGTTGTGAGAATTTAGGCATTCATGAGTTGAAATGGACTGGTCTTGTCCATTTTGAATCAGACGCTCATATAATTTTCTATAACTAGGAATGAGAAACTCAAGAATAGAGGTGCACCATCACCATCATCACCACCGGGACGAACAACAGAAATGTGGGTGAAGGGAGAGACCAAATGTTGTAAGATATGAAAATAACAATAATTTATAATGTATCAAGGAGCCATGAGGGTGGGTGATGATGGCAACATATGTACAAATATGCTTGATACAACTGATGTATGGGTTGTTATAAGAGTTGTAAGACCCCCCAATAAAATGATCTTTAAAAAAGAGAGAGAGAGAGAAGAGTGGTGTCACATTCATCATCAAAAGGATTTCAAGATCTATCTTGAAATGCACTGCTGCTTGTGGCTGGGTAATAGCTATACGCCTCCATGGAAGCCCAGATAATAGAACCATTATTTAAATTTACAACATACCCACTAACATCAGTCATCAATTGGAGGATTCTACTAACTTCTTCAGTCTGCAATTGATCAAGCATGCAACCAGATGCATCAGTAACTATCAGCAATTGGAATGCAAAAGTTGGAAACAAAGATTGAGCAACAGTAGTCCCCAAATGTGGCCGTGGTGATATTAATAAACTTGGAGATCACAGAATAGAATTTTGGAAGGCAAATGACTTCTTCATTGCAAATATAATTTTTTCAACAACCTACACTGTGACTGTGCAAACAGACCTCACCAGATGGAATACAGAGGATTCAAAATGACTACATTTGTGGGAAGAGACAATGGAGAAGCCAGCTCCATATCAGAAGCCAAACTGAGGCCAGGGGCTGACTTTGAAACAGTCATCAACCACTCATATATAAGTTCAGGTTGAAGTTCAAGCAATTTTTAAAAAGGCCCATGAGAGTCAAAATATGGCCTTGAGTACATCCAACTTGAATTTGGAGTACATCTCAAGAGCAGATTTGATGCACTGAACATGAATTACAGAAGACCCGATAAGCTGTGGGATGACATCAACAAAATCATACATGAAGGAAGCAAAAGATCATTTTTTTAAAAAGCCAGAGAGATAAGATCAAAGTGGATGTTAGAAGAGATGCTGTAGCTAAATCAAATGGGGGAAGAAAAAAAAAAGTGAAACACGAGCTGAACACAAATTTTCAAAATGCAGGTCAAGAAGACAAAGTAAAGTCTTATAATGAAATGTGCAAAGACTTGGACTTGAAAACCAAAATGGAAAAACCAGTTAGTACATATCAAGCTATAAAAGAACTGAAGAAAAAATTCAAGTCTCAAGTTTCAATGTTGAAGGATTTTGTAGGGAAATTCTTGAATGATGTAGGAAGCATAAAAAGAAAACGGAAATAAGACTCAGAATCCCTGTACCCAAAAGAATTGGCCAACATTCAAATATTTCAAGGAGTAGCATATGGTTAAGAGCTCATGGTACAGAAGTAAGTCCAAGCTGCACTCAGGCATTCATGAAAAGCAAGGCTTCAGGAAATGACAGGATACCAGTTGAAATGGTTCAAGTGACTGATGCAACACTAGAAGCACTCACTCGTCTATGCAGGAAATTTGAAAGACAGCTACTTGGCCAACTGACTGGAAGAGATCCATATTTGTACCCATTCCAAAGAAAGGTGACTCAACAGAGTGCTTATAGAACGATATAATTGATACCACATACCAGTAAAACTTCTCTGATACATAGATAGGGAGCTGCCTGAGGGCCAATTCTGATTCATAAGAAGATATGGAACAAGGGATAACATTGATAATGTCAAATGAATCTTGGCTGAAAGCAGAGAATACCAGAAAGAGATTTACTTCTGTTTTATTGACCATGCCAAGGCATTTGACTATTTGGATTATAATAAACTATGGATAGTCTTGAAAAAAATGGAACATTTCATTGTACTCATTTGGAACTTGTGCATGGACCAAGAGGCAATTGTCAAACAGAAGAAAATTATAAATAAGGAAAGATGTATATCTTCTCACCATACTTATTCAGTCTGTATGCAGAGCAAATAGTCAGAGAAACTGGGTTATACAAAAAAGAATGCAGCAGCAGGATTAGAAGAAGGTTTATTAACAACCTGCGATATGTAGATGACACGACCTTGCTTGCTGAAAGTGAGGATGACTTGAAGCATTTACTGATGACGATTAAGGCTTGTAGCCTTCAGTGTGGACTATAATTCAATGTAAAAAAAGACAAGGACTGATGTACCAAATAGGTAACATGCACCAACAGGTAATATCATGATAAGTGGAAAAAATGGTTGAAGTTGTTAAGGATTTTGTCTTACTTAGTTCCACAATCAATGCTCATGGAAGCGGCAGTCAAGAGATCAAAGAGCACATTGTATTGGGCAAATCTGCTATACAAGACCTCGTTAGAGTGTTAAAGAACGAGGATATTACTTAGAGAACTAAAGGGCACCTGACCCAAGTCATGGTATTTTTCAATTGCCTCATAGGTATGTGAAAGTGGGACATTGAATAAGGAAGACTAAACAAGAATTGATGCATATGAATCACGGTGCTGGTGAAGAATAGGGAAAGTACCACAGACTGCCAAAAGAACAAACAAATCTGTCTTGGAGGAAAGACAGCCAGAGTGCTCCTGAGAAGTGAAGATGGTGAGATTTCATCTCATCTAGTTTGGAGATGCAACCAGGAGAGACCAGGCCATGGAAAAGGACATCGTGCTCGGTAGAAAGGAGGGTCAGGGAAAAAGAGGAAGAACGTGAAGGAAATGATTGGACATAGTGACTGACTGTGGATTCAAACATAACAATTGTAAGGATGGTGCAGGACTGGGGAGTGGTTCGTTCTAATCTATGTACATCAGTCCTTGTGCTGTGCAAGCAGATTGTACTCGACTACTCATCCAAATGGTGGTAGTTCTATTGGAACTCACCAAGCATTACCACTGAATTAATACCTCCAGATCTGTTTCCAAAATGATTATGGTCATGAGAACTCCATAGGGCAAATTCTCCTCTGAAACACATGGGATCACCATGAATTGAGGACTGACTTGATGGCAGCTACAATAAATAGATACATATGTGTGTATATGTTTATACATACAACCATTTTAAGATGTTCTGGTAGTTCTATCACCCTTTAGATCAGCGGTTCTCAACCTGTGGGTTGCGACCCTTTTGGGAGTTGAATGACCCTTTCACAGGGGTCGCCTAAGACCATCAGAAAGCACATAAATATTTCACAATATATAATTACATATTGCTTTGTGATTAATCACTACACTGTAATTATGTTCAATTTATAACAATGAAAATACACCTGCATAGCAGATATTTACATTATGATTCATAACAGTAGCAAGATTACAGTTATGAAGTAGCAATGAAAATAATTTTATGGTTGGGGCTCACCACAACATGAGGGACTGTATTAAAGGGTCGAGGCATTAGGAAGGTTGAGAACCACTGCTTTAGACCAAGCCTCTTGGCAGTGATTTGTAGATAGGTAGCAGGAGAAAGGGAGTGCTATAAGTTTTCACAGTAAACTCCTATGATATTTAGGTTTATTGTGCCAACTACGCCTCCAGAGGAACATGTGGGCGAAGTTTAATGAGGCTGAAGCTTGATTGGAGAGCAACCAACCCTCCCATCTCTCTTCCTCCCTGGTGATCAGACCAGCGTGCTGCTGCTTGAGCTAGTTCTTTGCCTCAACTGTGTGCTGCACTACCTGTGGGCAGAGCCAACCTGTGAATCCTGTCGCTAGAACTTGAGGCTCCTTCAAGACCTGCTTCTCTGTGCTGCTGGTACATGCATCGTACATCTCTTGAGCTCATCGCTTGAGCTCGGGATCCCATCAGCACCTGTTTCACCAACCTCCCATGCTACTTACTGATGCTGCCCCACTCTGCTGTCTGCTGCCTGCAGGCCTACTCTGCCTAACTTGCCTGAGGGTAGACTCCGCTGTCTGCTTCCTTGACCTTGGACTGGCAGCCAGGAGAGTTGAAGGACCTTTAGTATATTAACTGTTCCACGAAAGTGAGTTGAACTGAGCTCTCCTCTGTACTGCTGTGAGGACTAGTTAGCTGTTATATTCCTTCTCGCTTATAAACCTATCCTTTTATGTATCTGTAATCATAAGTGTCCTGGTTTTGTTTCTCTAGACAACCCAGCCTAATACAACTCCAAAGTGACACTACGACAAGTATTATTGAGTGTTGACTCTGTGCCCTCAGGCCCTCACAGTCAGGCAAAAAATGACATGGAATATTTCTCTTCAAAGACTAATTTACCTGTAAATTAGAGAGAAATTGATCACGTTTGGGGAACCTCAGAAAGGCATTTTTAGTTAGAAAAGATGATGCATGCTTGCGGAACAAAATTTAAACATACCAAACAATAAATAGTAAAACACAAATTTCTTTCCTGCCTTAGCCTCTCTGTACCTTCTCAGGAGGCAAAGGTTGTTACCAGTTTCTTTTTTTTTACCAGTTTCTTATTTGACTGACTTACTTCCAGCCCTCCCCCGACATTCTTTCCTCCTACCCCCTTCCTTCTTTGCTTTGATTCCTCCCCTCCCTCTCCATCTATCTGAATATATGAAAGTCAGTAAAAAAAATTACCCAGGGGTCCAGTTCATATATGCATATGCTTGTTAAAAAAAATGTTAAAATATCACAAGAATCAGTGGATATCTGCAGATAAGTTTTCTCAACTGTACACTTACCATGCTCTCATTCAATCAAAACGAACCAACAAATAAACTCTCTGCCACTGAGCCATTCTCAACTCACAGAGACCTTGTAGGACAGAGTAGAACTTCCCCCTGTCAGTTTCTGAGACTAAATCATCATGAGACTAGAAAGCCTCCATTTTCTCTGGCAGCGTTTCAAACTGCAGATCTTGCAGTAAACAGCCTGACATGTAACCCACTACTCTGCCAGGACACCGACTGACTCTCATTAGGTGCCTTCCAAAATAAGTCCAATTAAAAAAGTGGCTCCCAAGGGGATCCACTGGGCCAATGCAATTCAAGGGAGAGAGGTCAGCTCAGAAATTTATGTGGATGTTTTTGTTGTTGTTGTTTATTCTTGGTATATATTCTCAAAGGACACAGGAAAATCATGGGAGCTTGCTAGGAAGAGAAGTTTGTTTTTTTAATCATTTTATTAGGGGCTCATACAACTCTTATCACAATCCATACATACATCAATTGTGTAAAGGGCATTTGTACATTCATTGCCCTCATCATTCTCAAAACATTTGCTCTCCACTTAAGCCCCCAGCATTAGGTCCTCATTTTTCCCT
>NW_022106471.1:7295476-7306542 GCF_000313985.2 Echinops telfairi | reverse complement strand
CTTTCCAACCCACTCTCCCTCTACCCTCCCAGTATCACCACTCACAACACTGGACCTGAAGGGATCATCCGCCCCGGATTCCCTATGTTTCCAGTTCCTATCTGCACCAGTGTACATCCTCTGGTCTAGCCAGACCTGCAAGGTAGAAACCACTCTCCCTCTACCCTCCCAGTATCACCACTCACACCACTGGTCCTGTAGGGATCATCCGCCCTGGATTCCCTGTGTTTCCAAACTGGAAAATAAAAAGGTAATGAAAAGGCCAAGAAAATTGGACCAAGGATTTTCCCCATGACAACAATGCACCTGCTCATTCTTTGAAGGTAGCAAGACTGTCCCACATGCATTTCATTGGTAAACCTCACCCCATTCATCCCAACAGCTTTGATCTTGTCCTTCTAGACTTCCTCCCCTGCTCCCCAACTCCAAGAATATGTAAAAAGGACATGATTGGAGTCTCTTGAGAATGAATCGATTGGCCCTTGTGATGGGGGTCACACATTGAAGGAGGCAGAGTTCTTCAGGGGAGGGTTCCAAACCAAAATCACTTGATTTCTACTCACAATAATAACCTACAGGACAGGGTAAAGCTGGCTCTTTGCCTTCCTGACATGGTAATTCTTTACAGGAGTAGAAAGTCTCATCTTTCTCCCAGGAAGCGATGGGTGGTTTGGAACTACCGATCTAGTAGTTAGCAGGCCAAGGCGTAACCCCAGGGCTCCTTCAGGGAAAGTTAGAGAGATGGAAATACCTCCTTTAGAAATATGTAGACCTAAATGGAGGAGATAGTAATAAACAATAGCTTCTTCACATTCTGATTTTTTTATTTGATAAAGGTTTCTATGATTCCTTATAGGAGCCCAGCTGGTGTCGTGGTCATGGGTTAGGCTGCGATCCTCAAGGATTCTCCCTGCGGGAGGAAGATGAGGCTTTCTAGTCTGTACAAGACTTGCAGTCTTAGAACAGTTCTTGGAACAGGGACAGTTCTACCCTGTCCTATAGGGTCTCGTGGAGTCGCCTAGACTTCATGGCAGTGTCATTGAGATGATTCTGTAGCAGTACTTTTCGAATCACCCTTGTATATGCGAGTTGATATATGCATGTGTATTATTTTTAACTGTAAATGATAGCATTTGATACTGCTTTCTGTATTTGCCTTTGTACACTTATCAGTATATCTCGGAGATATTTCCCTAGCAGTGCAAAGGGCTGCTGCCTTACAAAGCTCCACACAAGTCCATCATATGACTGTACTGTTTACAGTTGTACCCTGTACAATCACTGGGCATCTACACCATTCCTAACCTTTTCCTGCCATTACCCCTGCGTACTAGGTTTGTAGGGTGAACTTCCAAGAGCTGAATGGCTGGTTCCAAGGGCAGGTGCGTTTCAAAACTGGGTGGCGATTGCCAAATTGTCTTTTACAGAGTCACCCCAGCAAATGGGTATTTTATAATACTCCAAAACAATTTCTAAGGGGGTAATTCTTTACTTTCCTTAAGGACTTGTACAGTTTCAGGGCACAATCCAACCGCATAACTGATTTTTAATGCTATTATTATAAACAACCTCCATGTGGGATTATAAAGAGACTTTTCCCCAGCTTTGTCTCCCCCAAAGACATGCCGAACATTAGAGGCTATTTGTCAGCATATGGTGGGAGGTCAGATGCTTAGAGATATCCTCCCAGAAGGCAGTCAGTTGCCAGACTACTGACTGGTCCCACCACCGGTAGGGCCTGTTCCCTGATGTTAGCTACAATGGGTTACTTCTCCCTAAAGGTTTGTGACCATTAGCCTGGTCCCTGTAGGTGGGGTTAACACCCTCCTAATAATGGTTTCTTTGGAGGCCAGAGAACAGGTCAAACCGGCTCAGTGACCAAAGTTAGGCTGCCATACTGAATCTAGGATCAGGCCCTTCTTGTCACAAGTATACCCCAATCCCTCCTCTTCCTATTGCGTGTGTATCCCTAGATTGTCCCCCTCTCATTGCTGTATAACCTATAGTGCAACACCTTCCTGTAATGTATGCCTTTACCTGTAATTAGGGGGCTTGCATATGCCCCCCCCCAAAGGTATAAAGGCCTGGGTTAGCAATAAAGAGCTCTCTCGGGGGCTCCCCTCTTGGCCTCTCCCCTCGCCCCCCTGTTCCCTTTCCCCTTGTCCTCCTTCCAGAAGCGGGGCTGAGGTGAGCATGCTACCGTGAAATGTGTCTGACTCCATTATTTCAATCTCTCTTCTATCTCTCATGCTCTCGATGACTTTATTATACTCCTTATATATCTCAACCGTACAGTTGTGCCTATCCAACCTGTGATTAGTTGTGTTGGGGGGGGCTGACCTTTCCCCCACACCTCCACTCTTAGATGAGGTGTTAGCAAGAAGGGTACATCACATATGCTTCTTCTTGTGTTTTGGTGGCCATTAAATTACCTGCATGGTAACCACTCTGTGGTTTAGCAAGGCTTTTAACAACAGGCCGAAGCTCTATCTATCTACATATATCCAAACCTTGTTCTTAATAAACCTAAAGGATAATATTTCTTTGGTCGACTGGCGTTTCTGGAGTTTAGAAAGTGAAAATGAACAGAAACCCAGATGCAAGATAACCATCAGGCCACTTCTTTAGACTTTGAAGATAACCATCAGGCCACTTCTTTAGACTTGACTGCAGCCCCAACAGCCACATTGTGAGAAGTAAATTCATTCTTTAAAAATCCTTGTAGGGGGAGGGTAAAGGGAGAATGGGTAGGGAAGAGGGAACCGATTACATGGAACTGTGTGTGACCTCCTCCCTGGGGGACAGACAACCAAAAAGTGGATGAAGGGAGACGTCGGACAGGGCAAGATATGACAAAATACCCATTTATAAACTATCAAGGGCTCATGCGGGAGGGGGGAGCGGGGAGGGAGAGGAAAAATGAGGACCTAATGTTGGGGGTTTAAATGGAGAGAAAATGTTTTGAGAAACGATGTACAAATGCGCTTTACACAATTGATGTGTGTATGGATTGGGATAACAGTTGTATGAGCCCCTAATAAAATGTTAAAAAAAAAAAATCCTTGTAGGGTAGGAACTCTTTGTAATCTCTGACAATTGCACAGGTAGCGTCACCTGGAAGTATAAAATCGGTGTCCAAAAGGCACAATAAAGAACAAGCAAAATCTCTAAGGCAAAACTTTCATTTTTTTGTTTGAAAGGTTGCACTATTTTCTCTTTAAATGCTCCCCCTCCCACATCTAAATTTGCAGTTTTAGCCAAAATGATAAGCCAGCTAGAAATGTCCTTTTCTGAATTTCAATAGGTTTTCTTTTGACCCAGTTTGAGCAAATTCTTGCTGAATAGTACATGAACTGAAGAGAGGCAAATTTATTTGACATCTTTAGCGGGTATGTAAAATAAAGTGTGGGCTGTAAAGCCTCATAAAACTGGGGGATTCCCTATGCAGAGAATGAGATCAGCAATTAAGACTTGGATGAGCGGCGCCTTGCAATGTATAAAAGGATGCACAAAAGAGAATTCTCCCCTCTCGTGAGTTGAGTACTACTGCCTTCTGTTCGAGGTATGGCTCTTCTGCCCCTCCTTTCCGAGCGACAGTGAGGTCTGCGGTCGGTGGCGTGTCTATAAATAGAAGGTGAAGTGTTCGAATACCCAGTGGGTGCGTCATAGCGTCCCTCCCCCGAGCTGAGAGCGCAAGGCGGCTGCGGGAGCCTCCGCGCGGCACCGGGGCGCGGGCTGGCAGGGAAGTGGGTGCCCCTGCGCCAGCCCGGTGTCAAAGCCCGACCCTCAGGTTGCAAGAGCCCATCTCTGGCACCCGGCTGGGTGCTTACAGGCGGGACGCAAAGTGCCGAGGTTCCCCGACCCCCGGGCACGCGCGCGCGCGGCCCCGGAGCGCCGTCGTAGCCCTCTTCCTCCATCCCATCCCTCCTCCCTGCCAGAGGAAGGGAGAACAATGCCCCCGAGCGCGCCGGGCAGCGGACACCGGGGCCCGCCCACACTGCGAGTGGCGTGGCCAGGGAGTGGCCTCCGCGCGCGCACCCCGCGTCCCGGGTCTCCCCGGCGGGCCGCAGGGCTCGGCCCGGGCCCGGCTGGTACCGGAGCTGGCCACTCGCCAGGGGTGCACAGTAAGATGCCACGTGGCTCGTGTCCATTCACGGCCAGAGAGAATTTCCTCTGGTCCAGAGAGAACATAAACCGTGGGTCAAAATACACAGCGATAGCTTGCCTTTGGGTGGTTGGGTTTTTCGGTTTTTTGTTTTTATTTCGGATTTGAATTTCTAAAGTCACTTTTGGAATTTCCACCGTCGGTCATTTTGTAAACAAATTATTCTGGGGTTTCCCCACCCTGTTTCCCCTCTTCCTGACTCCCCATCTGTCTCTCTGCCTCCCTCTCCCTCTCGGTCCCCCACAAAAATTCAGTTTCCTCTCCGGCAAGTTTTGGGGGGAGAGTGGAGGAAGCATCGTGCATACTTTCTCTTTGGGGTGCTTGTGTCCTTTTTCAGTGCCGCTTTTAGATCTCTTAATTTGTTCCCTTCAATTCCTTCTCGCCCGCATTTCTTTCACAGGTAACCACATCTGCCTGTTGGTTTTCTTCCCCCTGTCATAAGATCTGTCTCCTTTAGGGACCCCAGGGTTTCTGGGAAAAACCAAGAGGATTTCAGATCATCTATCTCTTGGATAGTAGTTCCACTTTCAGGGGGTCTAGGTTGGTCAGGATTTTATATTTATCTGTAGGTCAAACCATCTTAGCCAAAGACATAACTCTGTTTGCTTGCAGGAAGAGCCAGGAGGAAGTTTTTCCAAATTAGATCCCTGAATCAGATTTCCCAAACCCTATTATAAAGCAAAATTTTGATCATAGGATACTTAAAAGTCAGGACAGTGGCATCTTTCACTCACTCATGAAGTGCCCTCTCCTCAGACATTTTTTGCACTTGTCCCTGGCCGTAGAATTGCCCTAGTGGTGTAGTGTTTACTGGACCTGCAAGATCAGTGGTTTGAAACCACCAGCCAGTCCTAGGAAAAAAGACGGGCTTCCTATTCCTGTAAAGTTAGTCTCAGAAATTTGCAGGGCAGTGTGAATGATCTATCGCACAGATCAGAAGTGCATAGTCTAGATGCCCTAGAGGAAAGAACTTTGTGTCTAAAATATTAGGAATATAAGTGAGAATGGGTTTGTGTGGCTCGGCTCTGAGGTAGGAGAGGGGGTGAGACCATCATTAGGAATTTCCAGGACATGGTTTACTTTGTGGGGACTCGGTCAGCGTGTTTGTATAAAGGGGCGTCAAAAAGTTCCAGCAAAAATGGAATAAAACTATAATGGGATTTTTCCATGTACTTTTTGAAGTCCCCATATGTGTGCGTGCATGTGTGCATGCATATGCGTGCATGGAGAGAAATTTATTTCAGTGAAATGGCTCATGAAACCGTAGGGGCTGCATGGGAGAAGCACACCAGTCTGTGTGATCATGAGGTGTTGATGGGATCAGGTTTGAGACATCAAAGACCCAGAACAAAAATCATATCAATGTGAAGGGGGGGAGCACAGAGTGGAGACCCAAAGCTTATCTGTAGACAGTTGTATATCCCCTTAACAGAAGGGTCACAAGGAAGAGACGAGCCAATCAGGGTGCAGTATAGCACTGATGAAACAAATAACTCTCCTCTAGCTCTTTAATGCTTCCTCCCCTTCACTATCATGACCCCAATTCGACTTTACAAATCTAGCTAGACCAGAGCATGGACACAAGTACAGATAAGAGCTGGAAACACAGGGAATGAAGGACAGATAAACCCCTCAGGACCAATAATGAGAATAGATATACCAGGAGGGTGGAGAAGGTGGAGGAACAAAGGGGGAACTGATCACAGTCATCTACATATAACCCCCTCCCAAGGGGACAGACGATAGAAAAGTGGGTGAAGGGAGACAGCGGTTGGTGTAAGACATGAAAAATACATAAATTATCAAGGGTTCACGAAGGAGGGAGGGGGAAATGAGCTGATACCAAGAACATGTTTTGAAAATTATGATGGCAACATATGTACAAATGTGCTTGACACAATTGATGGATGGATGAATTGTGATAAGAGCCCCCAATAAAATGACTTAAAAAAGAAAAAGAAATTGTAGGGGCTGTCAAGTCCCAAATCCATAGGAAGGTTGGAAATTTCTGCTGGCTTATTAGGTCGTGGGGGGCTGGCAAATCCAAAACTTTTAACATCAGGCTGTAGGACAAGGCTTCTCGGAACTAGAGGAAGTAGAGGAGATGGTATGAGAGTGTGGGAGTGTCAGAACATCCGTTCTTATTCTGAAGGTAGGCCATACCCCCAAGGTAACTCCCCTTACATGGTTGATTGGTTGATCATATCAGAACACATCATGGACAAATAGGACAAAACAGCAACCAGCCCCTTGTTTGCCAAACCGCTGAGAATAGCCTTAGCCCAGCCAAGTCAATACATAGTGCCAACCACACTTCTCTGCAGGTGCAACCAGATGGAAATGAACATGGCGCAGCCAGAATAGGCAAAACAACAACCCCCAAAGCGTACTTTCAGAGGAGAAAAGTCACCAGATTCAAGAGCAAAGGGAGGAGAATCTGGTAGGTTGTCTTAGTCATCCCCAGTTGGGGATAGAGCAGGAACACCCTTCCATCCTCCGCTACTCCCCCCTGCCCTTCTCAATTACCAAATTACCAAATGAGAAGCAAGCTAAGCAATCCTGGTCTCATAAACCACCCTCTAACTCAAACTCACTGTCGTTGAGTTGAATCCAACGACAGGACCTTACAGGACCAGGGTTGGACTTCCCCTGTGGATTTCTGAGACTATACATCGGAATAGGAGTAGACAACCTTATCTTTCTCCTTTGGAACTGCTGGTGGTTTTGAACTGCTGACCTTGCTGTTAGCTGCCCAGCGCATAACCATAACATCACCAAGGCACTTCATATAAATCACCCTAACACCCTTCCAAAAATTGTAAAGATCCGGGGGCCCCAAAAGGCCAAATCCCCAAGCCGCCAGGTTAAGACAGTTAACAATGTTGTTAGCTGCCATCAAGTCAGTTCCGACTCATGACAGTCTCATGTACAACAGACGAATATCATGCCCTGTCTTGCACCATCTTCAAAATTGTTGGTAAGTTTGGGGCTGTTGTCATGTTTGACTTCTCCCTCCCCACCACACCAACTTTCAGCCAAAGGAGAGAGAGGCCTATCCAGTGAATGATAGCAGCAGGAAGGAATGCATTCCTTGGAATATTCAACCCTAGGAGGCCCAAAGGGCAGCATTTGACCAAAGCTCAGAAAGCAGGAAGGGAAGGCAGGAAATAAGGATGAATGGAAGCAGGGGACCTACGTGGGAAATAGGAAGATGCTATGACACTGTGAACCATGTTATGAGATGGAACGTGTACAAAGTGTTGAATGACAAATTGATGTATTCTGAAAACTCACAATAGAGACCTTTTAAAAGAGAGTGTTACAGTGTTTATGGGCAAGGTCTCTGGAGCCAGCTTGCTTGGATCAAATTCTGTTTCTATCCTTTAACTTCTCTGGGGCCTGGTTTTTCTGATCTGCAAAATGGGTGTGACAATAATACTCATGCCACCCCCATCTGTCTGTCTTTTGCCATTTCAGTGCGTGAATGTATATAAAGCACTTGTATACTCACCGGCACCTTGTAAGTTCTCCTTCAGTGTAGTTCTTATAAATCATCCAACTTCACATGGGGCAAACCTGCTGGAACCTACAGGGGAGAAGGGTAAGAGGATAAATCCCTATCAGGTGTACATTCCTACAAAATGAGAAAAAAGAGAAAAACAAGCCAACCCAGACAACAGAAAGCCTGGTGGGATTGGGGTTCCAGGATGAGACTGGGTGGGAGCAGAAGCCTCGCACCAGACCTGCTGTTTCTCCTCACCCCTGCCTTTCCTGTGGGCACAGAGCTGGAGGGGTTCTCAGCAAGAGCAGCAGCGCAGTGCCGGGGAGCACACCAAGTCTGAGACTAGGAGCCAGAGGAGTTGGGTTGAAGTACGATGTGTACCCCTGAGTCAGTCATTTAGCTGCTCTGCTGCTGAAGTCACACACCTGTCAAATCAGAGTGCCTTTTAGTCAGGACTGCATCTGCCCCATCATCCCCTTGTTCTTACAGAGCTGTTTCCTTCCAGCTCACTCAAACTGGACCAATCAGAATCCTTCCTTGGGATTTGTTTTTTTTTTTTTGGCTTAACTGATGCTAGGGAAAAAGAGTGAAGCTCAGAATCACGTGGCAGCCCTGTTTCCACGCTATGAAGGCTCAGAATCTAACGTGCAGCAAACAGCAGAGGCAGCTCATTCTGGGGGAATTGGGGTCATCATTCCAGGTGTCTCTAGGTCCTGGACTACCCTGCAGTGAAGAAGGACAATCAGGCGCCCTTCCATGTGATTTCCTTTTTTTGCCTAAGTTGGTTCAAGTTTTTTTTTCAGTTATCGTTAACCCCAGTGTAGACTAGTCTATTTTTAAGATCTGCTTAATTCTAAATTCCTATGTTTTTGAGAAGAAAAAGAAAGAGGAAGAAGAACAAGAGGCGGAAGCCGGAGAGGGGGAGGGGAGGAGAAGAGAAGGGGAAGTGGAAAAAAGAGAGTGGTGTTCAAAGACTGCTTCTTCAGGAATGGGATCGCTGGGTGGAATAATCAAAGATTACAAACAAAACCACATACCCTCATTGAACTCACTTGAAAGTGTAAAACTAGGCCAAGAATCTTTTGGTGAACCGTGAGGAAATCAGCCTTAACCTTATAAAAACGGATTTCAAAACTGTTGACGTGGTGACCTGGTTTGAAATGGCATCCATGTTTTCCTCTGTGCCCACCATAACGCGGGAGGGAAATGAGTAACTTGGATGAAGACCGATGATGTAGAAAGGCTGGGTCACGATCTGGGATTTTGGTCTGAATTTTCTCGGTTGACTCTCCACCCTACCTTTTGGCAATAAATGAGTGAGATATTTTCCTTCCTTCAGTGTAAAGAGATAACATCAATGGCTATCAATATCCCTTCCTTCTGGTTTCTCCTCTAATCCGCCCATCTCTCTGGTCGGCTGTGAGCTCAAACGGACTCGATGGTACCAACAATACAACTTCTGTGCATTATTGAAACGACTTGAACTTGTGTTGTTAGGTGCCCTCGAGTCAGTTCTGCCTCATCGTTATGAATAACAGGAGAAAATGTCCGATTCTGCACCATCGTCTTGTGCTGTGTTTGGGCCCATTACCGCCACGGTCTTAATTCATCTTATTTAGAATCTTTTTTCACGGTCCCTCTATTTTACCAAGCATGCTGTCCTTCCCCAGAGAATGCTCCCTCCTGACAGCATGATCAGAGTGCTCATGAGACAGTCTGGCCATCTTCTCTTCTTGGGAGCATTCTGTCTGTACTTCTTTCAACACCGATTTGTTCTTTCTTCCGGCAGTTAGTATATTTAATTTCTGCCATTGCCAAAATTCAGAGGCATTAATCCTTCGTCTGCTGCCCTTACTCATTGCCCAGCTTTTGCATGCATGTGAAGTGATTTAAAATCTCATGGCATGGTGCACTTTTGTCCTCAAAATGAGATATATTTTTTATACTCTTTTTACATCAGATTTGCTGACTGTAATAGGCTGTTTCATTTCTTGACTGCTCCTCATGACCTTTGATGTTGGTTTCAAGTAAAATGAAATACATGACTTCAATCTTTTCTCCCATTGATTGTTTAGGTTGCTTATTGGTCCAGTTGTGAGGATTTTTTATTCTTTATATTGAAGTGTAATCCATATGGTAATCTTTGATCGTTATCAGTAAATATTTAAAGTCTTCATTTGCTGTAGTCAAGGTGGGTCATCTACATATCAAAGGTTGTTAATGAGTCTTCCTCCAATTCTAATACCATTTTTTTCATATAGTTCCACCCTCATATTATTTGCATAGCATACATATTGAATAAGTATGGTCAAAAGCTACAAGAAAAGCATAACTTTTCTTATTTTAAACCTACCAACATTCCCTTGGTCTGTTTGAACATCTTCCTCTAAGTGCACTGTGTAAGTTCAACGTGAACACAACTAAGTGTTATGGAATTCTCGATTCTTCTCAACATATCCATAGTTTTGTTTTTACCCACATAGTTGAATGCCTTTGAATAGTCAATAGAATCCAGGGAAACATCTCCCTCATGTTTTTTGCTTTCCAACTGGTGCCAGCAATGATTTTCCTCGATCCACATCTCTAAATCTGGCTTGAATTTCTGGCAACTCTCAGTTGATGTACTGCTGCAACTGGTTTTTAAGTATCTTCAGCAAAATTTTACTTGTGTGTGATATTGATGATATTATTTTATAATTTCTTCATTCCATTGGATGGCTTTTCGATGGAATAGGAATAAATAAGGATCTCTTCCACAGAGAATTATGATATCTTATTTTTTGCTATTGTTATTCTAATCTGTTTCTTAGCAAAGCAACCCTTTCTTAAAAAAAAATTTTTTTTTTCCTTAAAAATTTTTAACTGGAGCTTGCTTAGTTGAAGTTAGCTGTTGTGAGTTTCACAGGTTCTCTAAACCCACATTTTAAAAACCGATGATCTTGAAAGATGGAAAATCATAGTGTGAAGATGGGGCGGGGGGCCCGAGCTGACAGAAACTAATGTTGTTATATGTCTTTGGTCCATTCTGACTCATGGTGATCCTATGAGTCCAAGTAGGGTAGTCTTGTAGGGTTTCCCAGGCTGGATCTGTAAAAGCAGACCATCAGATCTTTTCCACGGGGGAGAGACTGGTGTATTTAAGCCCCCACCCTTTCAGTTACCAGCCTCCTTCTCTTTTGACTCCACACTTTCCTGTGATTTTCCATTGCGTGAGGTCATCAACTAAGATCTAGGCTTAGAGAATCGGTGAGTCTTGAAACAACTACCTTTTTTTAAATAGCTATTTCTGTTTATTTCTTAATTTTATCCATGAGTAATTTTTAAAATCATTTTATTAGGGGCTCATCCAACTCTTATCACAACCCATACACACATCAATTGTGTAAAGCACATTTGTAC
>NW_022106471.1:7288767-7294220 GCF_000313985.2 Echinops telfairi | reverse complement strand
TGGTAAGATTTTTTGTTCTGATGATGCCTTACACCTGATCCCTTCGACACCTCGTGGTTGCATAGGCTGGTGTGCTTTTTCCATGTGGGCTTTGTTGCTTCTGAGCTTGATGGCCGCTTGATTACCTTCAAGCCTTTAAGACCCCAATTGACCCCTATTTAAATGTGTCTCTCTGCCCTCTTACACAGGCCCTGGTGCTGTGGTGGGTGGCATACTGGGCTGCTGACTATTAGATCTGTGGTTCAAACCCATCAGTCTCTCCGTGAGAGCAAGGGGAGGCTTTCTGCTCCCATCAAGATTACATCCCTGAAAACCCACAGGACAATCTATGCTGTCCTGTAGGGTCGCTGTGAGTGGGAATTGACTCGATCGCAGTGAGTCTGATGAGTTCCTGGAGCTGTCCTATCAGTATGTAGCGTCCTAGATACTCCAGTTATTCATTCTCTTTCTCTTTCATTAGACTCTAAGCCCCTTAAGGGCAGAGAGGTTTGTTTTGCCTACTGCTGAATCCCAGGACCTAGAGCAGGCAATGCTGATAACATAGCACTTACTCCATGACTCATCTCTTGAATAAGAAGACATGGTTCCTTGGATACACGAATTCCCTCCTGGTTTTAAAGCCCCGGCAGGTATAGGATGGCAGATGGCCAGTGGACCTTGGGGAGAGGGCTGTCCTTTGAGTGTCCAGGACTTGACTCTCCCAGGGGTCTACTTACTGACCTGTGGACACTCTGCCATGAACACAGTCCGGTGCTCTGTAAAGAAGAACAAGGACCGGTGAACTGTACGTGTGAAGACTTGCTAGCATGTCAAATATTTTTTCCACATATATATTTGTTCTTGTTAGATGCACACGAGGCCGTACTGACTCATGGACACCCCAGGGGGGCCACAGTAGAACTGCTTAGTAAAGTGTTCTAGCCTATAATCTTTCTGAAAGGTTGGCAGGTCTCTCCCCAATAAACCAGCTGGTGTGTTCGAACTGCCTACCTTGCAGTGAGCTGCTAACACTTTGGCCGCTGTGCCACTAGCGCCCCTGGCAAGCAAGGACATCACTTGTCTGTATGTCTGCAGGCAGTCCTGAAGAGTGGAGCTGCTGAAGGATGGGGCCACCGTCAGGGGACTTCCGCCTTTTCAAAACAAAGCAGACGACAGAACTACCTACCTTGCCAGGTGGTTGTGAGATTCTAAGCCATCACAATGGTGTTGCTGCACCCTGTGCTCAGTCATGGTGGCTACAGGATGATGTGGGCACACACACACACACACACACACACACACACACACACACACACCTCCAAGGCAGCCACAAGCCCATGCTGATAAATATCTGACCTACCACAATCCCCAAGGCCACTTGGCAGCCATCGTTGCTAGAGGTTCCGAGGACACCGCGATTTCTTAAAGCGGCAAAGCCTTGCCAAGACCCGCTTGGGCATCTCACGCAGTTCATTTCCTCCCTTGCCCGGCAGTATCAGTGACTTCAGATATTAAATATTAAATGAGTGCATGTGTCACACTTTACAACTGATCAGGATGTGGTCCAAAAACAGTGCCGGACCAATCCACCAGTTCCCAGCTAATCACTGAGGTGCCCTCGGAGGGGAAACGCAGTGGTTTCTGGCGGGGTGGAGTCTCCGGCCCACTTGGGAATGAAAACCCTGCCCCATCACCAGTGAGATAGTTAACTAAGCTAATCGCTGATCAACCTCTTCCCAGCGCATACTCAGGTTTTTGACTGCCAGGGAAATTTCCATGGAAATTTTGAGTTTTCCTTTGCTGCCCTTTGTATTCCCAAATCTTCCTCCCAGGCGTTCCTATTGTTATTCCTGTTGGCCTACTTTCTCCTCTTCCTCTCCTCTCTTTTCCCACCTTTTGTCAGTCACTTTATTTACACACACATTCCTGGCCCCAGACCCTCCCAAAAGAGTGTTAACTTGCTGAGCAACTTGTCACCTTCTGAGCAGCTGCCTGGACCCTTGATCTCCACCCCAGTGGGTCAGACGGGGCAGGGGGGGTCCCTGCTCTGGGCTCAGAGAGACCCCATCCTCCCTTAGAAGTAGTCTCTACCAGAAGAGGCAGTTCCACTCCACCCTCTGGGGTGGCTATGGGCCAGAATTGACTTGATGGCAGTGAATTTGGTTGTGAGTTACAGGGCCCTATAGGATCGAGAGCCCTGGTGGTGCAGTGGTTAAACATTGGACTGCAATCCAAATGGTCAGCACTTTGAAACCAGAAGCTCTTTGGGAAAAAGACTGGGCTTTCTACTCCTGTAAACAGTTACAGCCTCATAAACCTACACGGGGGTCTTGATGAGTCAGCATGGACTTGATGGCTGAGTGTTTGGTTATTTGGGGGTAGGACAGGGTAGAATTGCCAAGTTTATACATCTTTACTGAAGCAGAAACTTATTATGTCTCCTATGGAGCAGCTGGTGGGCTCAAACTATGGACCTCAAGGACCAATCCATACCCCATTATGTTATCTGGGCTCCTTAGCATAGGGGACCCCTAGTGAGTCTGCATTCCCCTAAAGAATGAACAGCCAAACAGACCTTAAAGGCTGCTCCCAGAACAGCAGCCTCATCAGGGTGGGGCTGCCTCTGACTCACGGTGACCCCCATGTGCTATGACAAGAACCGCCCCTCGGGGGTCTCTGGGCTATCATCTCTTTGACAAAATCCCCAGTGGCTCATAGGGTGAAGCACTCCACTCCTAGCCGAAAGGTTGGCATTTCAACCTCACTCAGAGGCCTGGAAATCCATTTCTGAAAGGTTACACCCCTTGAAAACTTGAATGGGGCAGTTCTCTAACATGGGATCGCCGTGATTCAGAACTAACTAACAACAGCCATCGAAACCATCCTGATGGACGTAAAGGGCCAGGCCTCGCTCCCAATACACTGCAGAGTGGGTTCAACCCCACCCTACCCCCCAATCTTGGGGTTAAAGTTGAGCACGGTTTGTACCATCCATGAACCTTTTAAGATGACGGTTACTTGCCAGTGAATCTTCCGGCTAACAGAGTAGAGCTGCCCCGCGTGGTTCCCCAGGTTCCCTGACATCTTCAAGGAAGGAGCCCCAGGAGTATCGTGGTTACCCAAGGGGCTGCTAACCTCAGCAGTTCGAACCCACCAGCTGTTCTGTGGGAGAAAGATGAGGCTTTCTACTCCCTTAAAGAATTCGTCTCTCTCAGAAAACCCACAGGGCTAGTTCTCCTCTATCCTGTAGGGTCATTGCGAGTCAGCATCTATTTGATGGCAGTGACAGTCTTTACAGGAGCAGTCAGACAAGCTCTCTTCTGCAGTCACTGGTGAGTTCGAGCTGATGACCTTGCGGCTGGCAGGGAAATGCTTAGCCATTGCCACCACCAGGACTCCCTTAAATTGTCAAGGAGACTGAACTAGTGGAGAAAATGAAGTGTCTTGTCTATAGCTCTCTCGTTGAGGATGCTGGTGAGGCCATGAGAACTCCAAAGGCTGGCTAGTTACCAGCCACCCCCTGCAGGCTGCCCCCAAGAGCCCAGAGCCCCTTACCCCCAGACACAGGCACACGCTCTCCCTGAGGTTGGGCGGGACATCCTGCCATGTCTCCTAATAAGACCCCCTAGTGCCCACTCCCCGCTACCCTGGCACCACCTTCTTGGCAAACACCACACATTAGAAGATGCAGGGACCCAGGCGCACTACTTAACTAATCACCAACCTCAGAGGAGAAAACCTCTTTTCTGTGGAAGCAGAACCGTCTCTCCGTGGAGGCGTGAATACGGCTGACACCCAACAGGTACCAGCAGCGTTTCTCAGCCAGAGACCAGGAAGAAAGGCTTGGAGATCTATGTTCAAAACCGGGCCGTGGAAAACCCTATGGCCCACTGTAATTCAACTCACAGTCCATCAAGGAGGGTGGTCCAGGACTGTCAGGGGCAGACAGGATGGACGCACACAGCAGCCATGGCCTGACCGTGGAGGGTGTCTGCTTGCCCCCAATGTCTGTCTATTGGGTCGGGAAAGCCCTGGTGTTAGCAGTAGTCCACGGTGGGGAGCCTGCGGGGGAAGGTTTGCCTCTGCAGTTCGGTTTTCCTTTGTCTACTTTCGGTTGGGAGAAGCACTTCTTTCTGAAAATGGGCTGCCACCGAGGCTGTTGGTTTCGTTCCCTGTAACAAAGGGTTTACAAAAGGATTCAAACGACGCCAACCACATGTTGTGACATACAGTTACTTGATGGACTCAAACAGAGCTGAAATATGTGCAGCACATGTTTTAAAACATTCCTAAAATACATAATTACCCAGTGGACCAATCGGGCACATAATATACATTTTAATACACTGCCTAATTGCTGTTTACCTAGGAGACAGGAACCTTCCTGGTCTCTTGAGTCAAACTGCAGATTTTTAGAAACTGTCTAAACACATATTTACTTGATTCATTCTAGTCTTATGGGTGAACAATTCTGTTCCAAAGAAGTGGCTTCACTTGCAAAACAAGAGGAACCTGTGCTCTGAGGGGCGGGGTGGGGGTGGGGGGGCTACTAATGAAAAGAGAATGCTTTATCTTTGTGATTTAGGAATAAAAATCCCCAAGCACAGACCAAACCCTAGAGCCTGAAAGAGAATCCACACCAGTAATTCTACATCCCTGACAATCACCCCCTCCTGATACTTGGACATATATTTCATTACAACCCTTTCTGATTGCAAAATAATAAATAAAAATCGAAATTCCACCACACTGGTGTCTCTTTCAGAGAGCATTAAGGCGATACAGTTAGTTGCATATCTCCACTTTCCAATCCTAAGAAATCCAAGAGGGAACACCTTTCACAACCTGGCTCTCCTGTGGCTCCATTTCAAAAAGTGACCCCAACCTCTCCTTAGCCCCCCAGTTTTCACATCAGAATCCAGGCATCAGCCTTCACTCTCATGCCCTCATCCAATAGTAATTGTTTCGGCATGGTATACCGCTGCTCTGTGACTCGGTTTCCCCATCTGTCAAATGAGGGCTCAACAAAAACTCACTGCCCTCCGGTCAATGACAATTCATAGCGAGCCTACGGGACAGGGTGGAACTGTCCCTGCAAGTTTCTGAGACCGGAACTCTTTACAGGAATAGAAAGCCTGTCTTTCTCTCATGGAGTAGCTGGTGGTTTTGAACGGATGACCTTGTAATTAGCAGCCCAATGCTTAACTACCACACCACCAGGATTCAAATAGTACAATCATCTAGGGCAGTGGTTCTCACCCTTTAATACAGTTCCTCATGATGTGGTGACCCTGTATGTGGGCGTATCCGCCTGGAGATGGATAGAGGAGCGGTGTCTTGGTTCCTGAGACCATCGGAAATATGTTCTTAGGCAACCCCTGTGAAAGGGTTGTTCGACCCCCAAATGGGTTGCGACCCCCCGGGTTGAGAACCACTGATCTAGGGGCTATTGAACTTTTTTTTTTTTTTTTTTT
>NW_022106471.1:7276591-7285085 GCF_000313985.2 Echinops telfairi | reverse complement strand
GGCATCACCTTCCCATTTGATATTTTTGGGGCCCTTATCGAAGATCAGTTGTCTGTATGTTGATGATTTTATTTCTGGGTTTTCAGTTCTTTTCCATTGGTCTGAGTATCTGTCATTGTACCAATACCACGCGGTTTTGACGACTGTGGCTGTATAGTATGGGGGCTATTGAACTTTTAAGGGTGATAGAAACATTTGGGAATTGGGAATGAACCACCTGATGAACATAATTAGCACCACTGAACTCTACAGGCGAAGATTTTTGCAGCAGGAACTGTTCTGCGACTTACTCATTTACCACAATCTGAAATTAAAAAAAAAAAAAGATTTCATAAGTTGTCCTTGGAAGTTTTAAATGGAGCGTACCTAGAACAGTGGCTGGTACATACTATATGCTACATATGTTCTTCTCTCAACCCCACCGCCCTGATACTCCATATTATAGACTCAGTCCACTCACTTCCTTACTCAACTTCCAGTGCCCAGTTCAAGTCTCCATTATCTCTCACCTGGGTCCCTAACCTGTTTCTGGGCAGTCACTGTCTCTGCCTCTCACGTCCACCCCACCCTACTCCATTCTTTGCAAGGAAACGACAGCATCTAACACAGTCAAGGCTGAGCATGGCTCTCCCGCATCTAAAAGCCCTTTGTCCTCAGCTCCCTCACGGTTCTTAGGCCAAAGCTCAGCTTTTAAACATCATTCTTCACTCCCGCCCCCCTCACTCTCATGCCCACATCCAACCACTAACTATTTAGTCATGGCTTTCAGCTGCTCTGTGCCTCAGTCTCCCCTTCTATAAACTGAGGGCTAGAATGGCCCTCTAGGGGACACAGTGCTTCTGCTAAGGTGATAGGAACATTTCCGGAATGCATTTGGGAAGGCTGTGCCTAACAGGAGACCGTCTTCACCTCGAGTGGCTTGGAAGTACAAGGTGAGTAGGGCAGTTACATAATCTCCTGTCAACTTGAGTGAAGGGGTGAGTCTAGCTTGTCAATCAGGCCATAGCCAATGAGGTCTTTCTGTGGGCCTGGCCTTCTTCTGAGGATCCTGGGAACTCCTGTGTTCCTCCCTGGAAGCAGGAGACACTCTCTCTGCTTCATCTTTCTGTTGACAAGACACATGGAGCTCTGTGAAGACCCATGCCAGGGCTGAGATGCTTCCACCACTACTGGATCCACAAGACTTTCCACCCACTGGTCTGTGATCTTCCTGCACTTGGTGTCATTGCATGTGTTGCATGAGTCTGAAGAGGAATTTACAGACTGGTATCGGACATATTGGCTAATATCAGATTACGGACTTGAATATTCACCAGAATTCATAGGAAATTCCTTGCTGTCTCTTGGAAAGAAATACTTTGCTGCACATTGGGGTGGTGAGTGATCCTAGGAGCAGATGCAGGTCCCAAGAGTGGATGCGAGATGGTTTATCTGCAATAAGGAGAGAGATGTTTTGTATTGTTTCTCCAAAGCCATTTATTGGGAGCTAATACAGTTATCATATCATTCCATAGTTCAATCACATCAAGTTGTATTGTACAATTGTTATCACTCTCAGTTTCAAAACATTCTCTTCCTTCTTGAATTCCTTGATAGCAGCTACACACACACACACACACACACACACACACACACACACGGAGAGAGATGGTTGAGATCAGAGATCATCTCTGAGAAGCCCAAAGGCTTCAACCTGTGACCTTGGTGCCTGCATCACCATAAACCTTGACTAATCCTACAAAATGCTCACGTGTGCAGCTTCTGGACCCAATGGCATCTCAGAATGTTATGTCTGTTTGTCTGAGTGTTTGAAACGGAAGCTGGAGCCACAGGTGCCAGACGTGGAGAGAATCCAGAGCCCCAGCAGGCTCCTGGCAAACCTGGCATAGTATGTGGAGGGCAGGGTGCGGTGGAGTGGGGGAGGGTTCTTAAATCAGTGGCCACAGGCCACAGAGGGTTGGGGCGCACAGCAGACTGACAGAGGAGAAGCAGAGGTCCCACATCACTTGGGCAGGGTCTTCTGTGCTGAGGGTCACCACTCCCTGCTCTGCAGTAGTGCACACCTGCCTGCAAGGCATGTTGGGCTTGCAGAGGTGAGCAGGAGAAACAAGGCAGCCCACTTGGGTACAAAGCAAAGGCACATCCAAGCCACTGCCTTCAGCTCATAGATCCACTGCAAGCTAAGATGAAAGCGGTGCTGGGGACTATAGGGGCTGGCGCAGGGCCGGGGTGTCCAGGGAGCAGTGAGAAGGGTCAGCAGGCTGGAGAGAAACCATCTGGAGCCGCTGCCTGGGCTGGTGTTGTTGAGACCCCTGCATTTTCTGCCCCACAGCTGTTGCAATTGGATGTGTGAAGGCTGCATCCCTAGAGACCAGGAGGCAGTGCCGGGGAGGGTGCCCACCTAAAAGGGCTGCAGCACCTGACTGAGGTCTTCGCTTCTGGAATCTTAAAACCCCAAAGAGCAAACCCACGGCCATTGGGCTGACTCCAATCCAGACTCATAGGGTTTCAGAACATAAATATCTACAGAGGCAGACAGCCTCATCTTTCTCCTGAGGGGCAACTGATCTGCCTGAACTGCAGCCTGATAGTTATCAGCCCATCGACTACCAGGCTCCTGGCGTCTAGGGTGATTCATTTAGTCTTGCCCCTGCAGAGCCTTCTACCCCTAATGGCTCAGGGTCAGAATGCCAGCACTGGGTTTCTGGAGGGAACTTCCCTTTCCTCTGCTAGCACCCCCCAGTGTCTTCATACCCCACATCCGTTTTTATTCTGCTGAGGGGAGCACAGGGCCATGCCCTCAGAGGCCCATGCTACCAGCCTTTCACCCGCATTTGCCCAAGAGAAGGCTTTCAGGCTGGGAAGGTGGGCACGCAGAAGGGTGGGGAGGGATAGGAGGCCCTTGGGGAATAAAACAAGTAGTTGATATGAGCCCATTCCTACTCATGGTGACCTCATGTGAGCCACATGGAGACGGCCTCCACTCAGTGTTCTCAATGCTGCTTGGACTGAGAGTAGATCACCAGGCCTTTCTTCCAAGGTGCTTCAGGAAGTACTAGAACCTCCAACCCTGCAGCTAGCAATCAAGCACGTTTACCTGTCTGTACCACTGAGGGACTCTGGGAAATGAAAATTAAAAAACAACAACAACAAATTCCCTGCCATTGAATCAATTCCAATTCATAGTGATGACCCTATTGGAGAGGGTAGCATGCCCCTGTGAGTTTCTGTCACTGTAATCTGCTATGGGGGGTAGAAAGCCTCACCTTTTCCCCATGGAGGGGCTGCTGGTTTCAAACTGCTGACATTGCAAGGAGCAGCCCAGCATATAAGGACTCTGCCACTAGGTCTGCTGTCCTGGGGAACAGTGGGATCCCTTTATGGTGCCTGTTTCCATGGTGACGCCCTGAAGGCAACAAACATCTCACTGGCCCCACTCTTGGCTGAGGGGGTGAGCCAGGAGGAACAGTTGACTGTCACCCTGGGACAATTACAAAGACTGCGTTTTCGGAAGCAGCAGAAGGGAGCCGTGTCCACTCGAGTTCCAGGGAGGAATCAAAACTCAACATTAAAGACTGGATTTTCAGGCTGTAGGTGCCAGACAAGACCAGCTTCTCTGAGTGGAGACTATAGCTGCTGGGCCAATCTCCCTGAGCTTCAGATCACACGTTTAGAAGCAAAGAGAAAGTTAGGCAATGAGTTAGCACCAAGACAGGTGCAGCTACTAGAACGGAACTGAGGGCTCCCTCCCAGCACAAGGCAGCTGGGGCAGCTGAAATCCAGGGCTCCACAAGGCAGCAGGCGGCCCAGTCACCAGGGAGACCAGGTGGGTGTCCAGGGAAGTCTAAGAGGTGCTGATGCAAAAGTTGAGTTTATCTGGTGCAACAGCCGACAAGCTCCCTTGTGGAAGAGCTGTTGGACCAGGTTTGGAAGGGTGTCTACTGCAGAAATGTACAAGCAAAAAAGGGTGTCCAAGAAGACTGACACCCACGTAGCGGCAATCGATGGTCAAATCCCACTTCTGCCACCGCCTAACTGAGTGACCATGGGCAAATCCCTTCAGTTTTCTGTGACCGTCGCTCCTCTTTCAGGGGAGGGTGCCAGTCCCTATTTAAGAGAGCCATTTTGAATGTGAAATGAGATGATAACTTGCAATGTGCAGCAGCATTCTGTCTGACATATTATGAACACTAGATTTATGATGATTATGATAGCAAGCAATGAGGTCTGCGACATATGAAGTGAAAATATGGAACACATGTATGGCATAATCCCACTTAAGTGTTTTTTTGTATTTTTTAAAAATCCCTATGTTTTCCACTGTGTGTGCATTTATAAGACACAAGGAAGCGTCTGGAAGGGTCTAACTGTTAGCAGTGGCTACTTTGGGGGAGTGGAGTGAGGGGAGCTGGTGAAAGGGGGTTGCTCCCTCTCACCAACCGGCTGGTCCTGTCTGTTGCTGCGCTTTGGGGAGGCAGGCGATGGAACGGAGAGTGAGGACATGGGGTCAGGGGCGTCCTCTCGTCGTAAGGTACTGTGGCTTGTAAGCAGGGCTTTGCAAGGTCTTGTTGTTAGTGGCCTGGAGTCGGCTTTGACTCATGGTGACCCCTTATGGATAACAGAACGAAACGTTGCTCAAACTTGCCCTATCTTTATGACCATTGGTAGCCGAGCCTTTAGTACGTATTGGTCCAAGAGCACCATGAGTGTCCTGGGTAGGACTCACGGAGCTTTCTCCTGGGGCTGGTACTGTACACAAGGCACAAGGACCCTGGTTACCTGCTTCCTGCTCCTATTGGCCCTCTTTGCCCCAACAGCCGGGCTGCCTGCTCCAGTCTGCTCTAGCCATGGTCCCACATCAATCCGGAACCCAAAGCTGGGACAATCTGAAGAGCTAGAAACAAAGGAGTGGACAGTCAGCTTTGAGTGTGGCACACTGCCTAATTGTGATGGTCAACTGTGGCCTAGACCATTCTCCCCCTCCTCCTTTCTGTGCCTGAGTATCGCGGCAGCAGGCTGAATAGTGGCCCCCAAAGATAGTGACAAATCCTGGGACCTGTAGCACTGTAATATGAAAAACAAAACAAAAACATTTGGCAGGTAAGAGTGAATTAAAGATTTTGTGTGTGTGTGATGGGGAGGCTCCTGGATGATTGGAACGGGCCTTATCCCAAAGGTCCTTATAAAAGGGACGCAGAAGAAAACTACACAGAGAAGAGGAGAAGGCATTGTCCTTAGGGGGCAGCGAGTGGAGTGACCTGGTCACAAAACAAGAAAGAGCAGGGGCTACCAGAGCCTGGAAGAGCCATAGAAGAAATTCTCTCCCACAGCCCCTGGACAGAGTACGGCCCTGCTGACACCTTGGTTTGGGCTCAGTGATGCTGATTTGAGGCTTGGTCTCCAGAAATACAAGAGAATCAATGCCAGGTGGCTCTTGCCACCAAGTCTGTGGCACTGTACAACCTGAGCCATTTTGAACTCATGTGAGGCAGAACCCTGTCAGCGAGGGAAAACGCAGACATCTCTAGTAAAGACAGCGAGAGCACTGCATCCGGTCAAAGGCAGGAAACGTGCAAGCCCAGGAGAGACCAGGCGTCCCATGGGGTGCTGGCCCTCACAGGTCTGTTATCTGTTGTAGCTGCTGCACCACATCAATGGGAGACCCCTTCCGGAGCTTTCAGCTGGGAATGCAACCGCACAGTTACTTTATTTACTAGCCTTTCTCAAAGCTAGGATGAGGTTTAGCCAAACAGTGGAAGGGATATGTGTAACTTCTGCTTCCTGAGCTTCCAAACCAAGTTCCTTTGCTCGCTGTACCATGTATCCTGTCCACAGGGGGAAACTCGGACAGCGTGCTGTTGAGCCAGCTGTGACCAAGAAGAGAGGACAGCTGGAGGACAGTAAAGAGAGCAGTATACAGAAGGCGCTCATCCTTCCCGTCCTGCAACGTTACACGGTTCTTCTTTACTTAAGCTTAGATTGGCCCCTATAGGATGAGCCCTGGTGGCCTAGGGGTCATGAGGTGTGCTGCTAACCACAAGATCAGCAGTTCAAAACCACCAGACCCTCGGTGGGAGAAAGAGGAGTTTTTGACTCCTATAAATAGTCTTGGAAACCCACAAGGGAAGTTTTACTGTGTCCCGTAGGGTCATTTATGAGTTGGAATCTACTCACTCGATGGCAGTGAGTGTGTTGGTTTGTTTTTCTTACTGGTTCTTTGCTATGGCAACTGGAGTTGCTGATTAATGGGTTAATGTGCTCGGCTGTTCACCAAAAGTTTGGAGGTCCATGTGCACCCAGAATGCCTTGGAAGAAAGGCCAGGGATCTCCTTTCAAACACTTCGTCACTGAAAACCCTGCGGCTCACCATTCTTCTCTGCGCCACGCACGCACGCACGCACGCACGCACGCGCACACACATGCGGGCCCACTAGGAGCTGGAATTCCCAGCATCTGGCTCTACATCCTAACAACAGCATTGAGCTTCTCTGGCTTTGACCATCTGGGCTTCTACCTACCTGTGCATCTTCCCCACCTTGTGTCTGGCTCCGGGCTCCTGCTGTTCAGCCTTTCCATGGGGGGTGAATTGACGTGCTTGGCCTGCCTGTTGGACTCGCCCCACCCCCCTGTGGTGCGGTGCTGCCTCAGTGCCACTGTTGGGTAGCACAGCCAACGTTTACTCATCCCAATGCCCCCCTGATGTTAAGCTCTACCTTCACAGCCCCTTGAGCTGGCTTCAACTCCCTCCAGGTGGAAAGAGGGCTTCGAAGCCCTGACTCTTCCCTGTCCATCCTGCTGGTGGTAGTTACCTCCGCCATGCCTGGAGTATGTGGGGACAGGGCTGCCTGGCTGCTGGCCGTTAACATGACATGTAAGTACCAAGTCTCCCAGACTCCCTCCCAGAAGCTGACTAGACTTTCCGTTTCATGTGACCAACTCACAAATGGCTACCACAGGGCTTTGGCAAGAGACAGTTCGTTGTTGGATAGCGTATCTTGGTGTGTTTTCCTTCACCCGAGGATGTGCACTGCTTCAGGGACACAAATTCCAGGTTTGGAATGTGCACAGGTTGAACTCCACGCAGAGAATCCCCAGGGCTCATGCTCCGGACTGCGTGCGACTCACCCCAAGATGCCCAAGGCTAACCCTTCCAGTGTTCTGAATCAGGCAGCTACTGCTTATTTATGCAAAGCAACAAGGCAAAGTCATTAAAGCCCCCAATTCCTGGTAATTGTCTCAGAAATTGCATTCCCTGGCCTAGCAATATGTCTTCTACAAAGCAAGAAGATATTTGGGTTAATAACTTTGGGTTTTTATGACCCAATCAATATTTTGGTTGCTTCGGGCTGCTTTGCTACTGTAAATTTTGAGTACAGTGCTTGTGGGGTATGTAAATATTTAGCTAGCCATTGGAGCTTCAATTAATGAAGTCATGTCTTCTTTTCTTTAATTTAGAAGGGACTGTTGGCGGTGTCCTCACACGATGTGTTTATGTTAGCTGCTATGAGAGGCTGGGAAACCAAATTGCTATTGTGCTGTGAGGTTTATTATGTTGTCACTTCGCAGATCCATATTGCAAACATCTATTTTAGATTAGTCTCCTTAAACCAGATCTTGAAAACCCTCGTGGCTTGCCTCGGGTGATTCTGAGCTGATTGTCACTTCAGTCAGGCTTCCTCATTGTTTCCTTATGGCAGTATTTTGAGTGTCGGTGTGGGTGTGACTATCACAAATGAGCCGGAGTCACAGAATAAGCACTCTTCTAGAATGTGATGATTTACAAAAAAAGACATACAATAACAATATATAATTGATCAAGGATTCATGAGAGTGGGAGGGTCAGGGAAGGAGGGGAGAAAGAAAGAGGAGCATATACCTAGGGCTCAAGTAGAAAATGTTTTGGAAATGATGATGGTAATGTATGTACAAATATGCTTGATACAATTGAGGTATGGAATGTTATAAGAGCTGTGAGAGCACCAATAAAATGATTTTTTTAAAGCAGTGAATAAAGCAAATACAACAAATAAGGAAAACATTAAATTTGAAAGAGAAAGAAAAGACACGTGTAGCATCCAAAGCCATCTCCAAACAGCCAAGTCAATGAAGCGTTCTTTCCATTGATATCGGTATTGCTCGGTGCTGCCAAGTCTGGTTCCGACTCATAGCAACCCCGCTATCAACAAACAAACACTACCCTGTCTGTGTCCTTTTCACAACTGCTGTTAGGCGTAATCAGGCCCACTGTGACAATCATCTCACGGAGTCTTCCTCTTTGTCACTGGCCCTCTACCAAGACTGCTAATCACAAGGTCAGCAGTTTGAAACCACCAGCTGCTCCTCAGGAGAAAGGAGACTTTCTACTCCCATAAAGAGTGACAGTCTTGGGAAGCCACAGCGGCAGTCCTACCCTGCCCTTTAGGGTCTCTCTGGGTCAGAATGGACTGGATGGCGGGGAGTGAGACCCTCTTGATAACATGCCCCAGGTACACGA
>NW_022106471.1:7252665-7275537 GCF_000313985.2 Echinops telfairi | reverse complement strand
ACATTTGCTTATTCACCGGCTTTGTCTTCAGCGGTTGTGTCGGGAAGGTGAGCATCATAGAATGCCAATTTACTAGAAGAAAGTATTTTTGTGTTGAGGGAGTACTTGAGTGCCATCCACACTTCTAAGGAACATTCAAGCTGTACTTCTTCCAAGATAGATTTGTTCAATTTTTTCTGGTAGTCCATTCAGTACTCTTTGCAAACATGGTAATTCAAATATATCAGTTCTTCGTCCTTTCTTGTTCATTGTGCAGCTTTCACCTATCTAGATGGAATTATTGAACATAGCATGACCCGGGTCAGGCACACCTTCGTCCTTAAAGCAACATCATTGCTTTTTAGTGCTCTAAAGAAGTCTTGTGCGGGCAGCTTGGTCGAATGCAACACATCCCTTGGTTTCTTTTCATTTTTGAACATTTTATTGTATATTAGGTAAAGGTTTACAAAGCAGCTCATCATTTTTACATGTAACAATCCACACAAGTTTGTTTCAACTCATTGTAACATCATCTATACTGCTTTCTCCTGACAGCCTTTGATATTATTTTTTTGACTGTAGATTTGCTGGGATTGACAATTGTTCCAAATCAAACCAAATCCTTGACGACTTGTCTTTTCCCGTCATTAGGATGTTCTCTGTTAGCCCAATTGTGAGGATTTTGGTTTTCTGTACCTTTACATTTTGACATTTATATCTTTACACTTACAACTTGACAGTTGTAATCCACACTGAAGGCTATAGTGCCTCAAATTCCCTTTAGTTTAAGTGAGGCAGGTTGTGTCATCTCCGTATCAAAGGTTGTTATTAAATCTTCCTCCAAGCTTGATGCCACATTCTTTTTCATATAATCGAACCTCTTAGCTTATTTGCTCAGCACATAGACTGAATAAGTATGTTAGAAAGATGGATAAAAAAAAAAAAAGAAAGAAAGATGGATACAACCTGATGCACACGTTTCCTGATTTTAAACCATGCAATATTCCCTTGCTCTGTTCAAATGAATGGCTCTGGGTCCATGTACAGGTTCCACACGAGCACAGGGAAGTGCTCTGGAATTCCCATTCTTCTCAATGGTACCCATGATTTGTTATGACCCACAGAGTCGAATGCCTTTGCATAGTCACTGAAACATGTGTAAACATCTTTCTGTCCTTTTTTACTTTCACCCAAGAACCATCTAATGTCAGCAGTGATCTCACTCCTGCCATGTTCTCTTCTGAATTTGGCTTGAATATCTAGCAGCCCCATATTGAGGTGCTGCTGCAAAAAATTTTAAATCATCTTAGCAAAATTTTACATGCATGTGAAATGAATTATATCACCTAATAATTCCAATGTTCTGTTGAGTTATCTTTCTTTGAGATAGGACCCCTTCCATTCAATTGGCCACGTAGCTATCTTCCAAATTTTTTGACATTGAATCTATATGTTGACATATCTCAGCTGGTATTCCATCACTTCCTGGAGCCTAGCTTTTTGCCAATGCTTTCAGTGTAGATTGGACTTACTCCTTCAATGCTATTGGTTTTTGATTCTATGCTACCTCCTGAAATAGCTGAATGTAACCAAGTAGCTCTTTTTGAACATTGGCTCTGCATATTCTTTTCATCTTTCTTTGATGATTCTTGTGTAGTTTAATATTTTGCCTTTCATTATTTCAACTTGAGGCTTCAATTTTTTCCTTAGTTTGAGAAATGCAAAAGGTGTTCCCTTTTGGCTTTCTGACTCCAGGTGTCTGCACATTTCAATTTTTTCATCATTGGCTTTAGCGGTTGGTGGATAAATTTGAATATTAGTTGTATTAACGGATCTTCTTTATAAATGTATCAGTCTTATCACAGACATCATTATATTTCAAGATAGTTCTCAAAATGATTTTTTAAGTCCCAGCATAGTAAACACTGATTGTCCCATTTAAAATTACTACTGTTAATCCATTCAACTCACTTGTGCCTAAGATACAAATTTCTATGAGTTTCATTTCATTTTTGGTAAAATCCAATCTTCCAAGATTCATACTTTGTGCATTCAACATTCCAATTAATAATGATGTTTGCAGCTGTTTGTTCTCATTTTGAATCAGTCATGCCCCATCAGCAAGTGAATGTTCCCACAGCTTTCCCCCCTTCATGTCATTAAGGTCAACTTTGCTTTGAGGAGGCAGCTCTTCCTCAGTCGTATTTTGAGTGCCTTCCAACCTTTGGGGCTCTTCGTCTAGCACTACAGCAGACAATGTTCTTAGTCGTCAGGTTTTTAGTGGCTAATTTTTCAGAAGTGGGTCTTCTTTCCAGTTTGTGTTAGTCTGGAATTCGTGTTAAAACTTATTCACCGGGCAATGGATATACAAATGCGCTTTACACAATTGATGTATGTATGGATTGTGATAAGTTGTATGAGCCCCTAATAAAATGATTAGAAAAAAACACCCCAAAACTTATTCACCTTGAGTGACCCTGAGGAAATATCGGAGGCATAGCTTCTAGCATCACAGCCGCATGTACGCACCCAGTATGACAAACTGACTAACAAGTGGGTGCTGCGAGGATAGTCAAGGGAAACAACAACCACAACAAACAGACCACGCTATGAACTTATTCACCTCTTCACTAATCAAGAGGCTTCTTGTGGGTGAAAGACTGTAAATATTTCATCCTGTATTTTCCAAGTGGTGTTATCTGGACTTTATAACAGTTTCCTAGGAAATAGTTATCACTGTTGCAAGTTTTTCAATTGAGTGATTATTTGGTACCAGTACTTGGTTATAAAACTGAATCAATATAATAAACAAAGAGTTCTGCCTCCCTCCCCAGGGGGACGGACAACAGAAAGGTGGGGGAAGGGAGATAGTGGTCGGTGTAAGACATGAACAACATAACAATTTATAAATGATCATGGGATCATGAGGGAGGTGGAGGGGGTGGAAATGAGCTACCAAGGACTCAAGTGGAAAGAAAATATTTTGAAAATGATGATGGCAACATATGTACAAATGTGCTTGACACAATGGATGTATGTATAGATTGTGATAAAAACTGTAAGAGACTCCAATAAAATGATTTTTTTAAAAAGAGTTCTCTTGGTTTTCACTAAGAAAAAGGATTTTGATTTTTAACTATTGAGGACCATGACTATGAACTGGATATCATATTATATTAAGGAATTAATTTTCTTAGAATGATAATTACATTTTATGTAAGAAAATGTCTACTTTTGGGGAGATTAATATTAAAGTATGTAAGGGTAGAATAACATTCTGTCTGGAATTTCCTTTAAAATACTCAGCAAAGAATGAAAGAAAGAAAGAAAGAAAACAAAAGGGTGAAGATAGTATTAACAATCGGAGAGAATATTGAAACTGGGTGAAGAGTATACAAATATTTTTATATCTACACTGTTATTTACATTCAGAATTTTAAATAAAACTGAATTAAAAAAATAAAAAGTTCTTTAAAACTTGGCCTTCATAAAATAAAATTAAGCATATTTTATGAAGCACTAGAAGCATTTACTCACCTATGCCAAGAAATTTGATAGACAGTTACCTGGCCAATCAACTGGAAGAGATTCATATTTATACCCATTCCAAAGAAAAGTCACCCAGCAAAATTTTAAATTTATTAATAACACATGCAAGTAAAATTTTGCTGGAGATAATTGTGATACCAAAACCAAATGCACTGTCCTTGAGTTGATGCCGACGCATAGCAATCCTGTAAGATAGGGCAGACTGTAACTATTTTCCAAGTCTGTAACTATTTTCAGGTGTCAACTTGGGTAGGCCAGGATTCTTCCATGATATGATCTAACAGAGTGTGGTCAACTCCATGCTGGATCTTTTGGGAAACAGCCAAGCTGTTGTGAGAGGAATACTACTCTACCTCCTTAATTTGGTCATGCTCTGGATATAATTGAGGGAGGCTTCATTCAGGGAGTGTTCTACTCTTCACTTAAGATTGTCAGCTAGCTCACTTTCACTGCTGGATCTGGTTCGATGATCTCCTGCTGTATTGCTTGCCAATCGTAGGAACCATCAATGGATTACCAAGTGATCTTAGCCAGCTGATCTTAGATTTATTCAGTTCTGAATTCCCCAGCCTGGGGTCTTCCGGATTCACCTTCCTGTTTCCTGTTCATCAGCCCCTGCAGCAACAGGAGTCAGGAGAAGTCTCCAATTTATACCTGACCCACAGACTTGACCTGGACTGATCTACAACTTTGCGAGCCATTTTTTGAAATAAATCTCCTAACATATACCTGTGTCACTGGTTGGGCTTTTCTAAGAACCCATTCTAACGCAATCATTCAATAATTGTTGCAGCTGAACATTGGCAGGGAGCTGCCAGAAATTCAGACTGGATTTTCAAGAGGATGTGGAACGAGGAAGATCATTGTTGATGCCCAATGGATCTTGGCTGAAAGCAGAGAATACCAAAAAAAATGTTTACTTGTATTTTATTGACTATGCGAAGGTATTAGACTAGACGGACCATAACAAACAATGGATAGGCTTGAGAAGAATGAGAATTCCGGAACATCGTTGTGCTCATGTGGAGCTTGTACATGGCTCAACAGACAGTCAAGGACAGACCAAGGGAAAACCGCATGGCTTAAAAGCAAGAAAGGAATATGTCAGGGTTGCGTCCTCTCACCAACTTTATTCAATCTGTATGCTGAACAAATAATCAGAGAAGCTAGATTATCAGGAGAACGGGGCATTAGGATCAAAGAAGCCTTATTAACAATTTACTATATGCAGATGACACAACCTTGCTCACTGAAAGGAGGAGGACTTGAAGCATTTGCTGATAAAGATCGAGGATTGTAGCCTTCAGTGTGGATGGATTACGACTCAATGTAAAGAAAACAAAAATTCTCAGAAGCCGGACTAATAAATAACATCATGATAAATGAAGAAAGATCGAAGTTGTCAAGGATTTTCTTTAGCTTGGATCCACAATCAATGCTCACAGAAGCAGCAGTCAAGAGAGCAAATGACCTATTGCATTGGATGCATCTGCTGCACAGACCCCTTTAAAGTGTGGAGGAGCAAGGATGTCACTTTGAAAACTAAAGTGCACCTGACTCGGGCCATGGTGTTCTCCATTGCATCATCTGCATGTGAAAGTTGGATATTGAATAAGGAAGACTGGAGGAAAGCCAATGCATTTGGACTGTGCTGGTGAAGAATATTGAAAGTACCAAATACTGCCTCCCAAGACCCCCAAATTTGTCTCAGAGAAAGTATAGTCAGAAGGCTCCTTAAAATTGAGCATGGCCAAATTTCGTCTCACTTGTTTTGAACATGTTATCAGAGAGACTAGTTCCTGGAAGCTGACATCATGCTTCGTAAAGTAAAAGGGCAGTGCAAAAGAAAAGAGGAAGTGCCTGGATGAGATGAACTGACCAGGGGCTGTCACAATGGGCTCCAACACACCAATTGTGAGGACCACACAGGACCAGGCGGTGTTTCCTTCTGGGGTCCTTTTGAGTGAGAACGAACTCGATGGTTCCAGTTTTTTCAGAACCTTGCCAATACCTATGTGTGTGTGTGTGTAGTTATTGCCATTTTGTAGTTTTGAAAATGCTTTAAATTAAAAAAATAAACTTGTTCAGAAAAAGAAGAGCTCAGGTGGGATATATTCAAGATTGAACTTCACTGTTTCATGGACTTGTTTTGCTTTTCTCCCGCTTCAGCTTGAACTTGTATAAGAGCAATTGACGGTCTGTTTTGAAGTGCGTCCCTACCTTTGGTCCGACTGATGAAAATGGAATCTTTCCATTGTCTCTGTCCACAGATGTAGTCAATTGTGTATTCCATTTAGCAATAGCCACATATATGTTACTGTTTATGTTGTATTTTAAAAAATCTATTTTCAATAAATATGCTGTTGGTGTTTTCGTTAAAAAAAGAAGAAGAAAGCTTCTTGGTGTTACAGATTTTACTGGACTTTTGCCAGACTGGAAATCATTTTTTTCTTTGGCACAGTTTAATATTATTTAAGGAAGGAGCCTTCAAATCAAGGAGGAAGTGCACCAACCCCTCTGTAGCCACGTCGTCCCCACACACTGGGCGCAGTGGGCACACACTCAGTAGTGAGGCAGGCAAGCATGCAGATGTTTACTCTGGCAGCAGCAAGATTTCACAGTTATTACTCCCTAGGTCGGAGCCACATAGTCACGCTTCTACCAAAGAACATGCAGGCAGCCATCGGAAAGTCAGGCTTTAATCAAATTATACTTGTTTCTTTACCAGTAGCAAAGCTCTCAGCCAATTCATAAGCATCTTTTGATTTGATTTTCCTGTTGTGGTATGAGAGAGAGAAATCAGGTTAATCCAGTATTGAGGACGTGCAAATCACAGCGACTTGATCGGCACAAATTCTTGGCAGGCAACACTTCTCAGCACCTTTTCTTTTCTGGTGGAGGTCCAAGTGCGTTGACATTCTCATGGGAGTGACTGGCTCGTTGGTGGTCAATAACAACATCCGCAGATGATCAAAAGCTGGTAGATTGCCTCTCAGATTTTACTTTCTCCCTTGAAGAAACATTACCCAACTGGCTAACAAGTGTGCATGAGGACTCGTGCATTTTCCTCTGTCCCTTTTCCCCTGATCACTCAGGACATTCCTCATGTTGAGATGCATCAACTAATGTTGTCTAGAGTAATGAAAAGCAAGGGTGTTACTTTGAGGACTAAGATGCACACCTGACCCAAGCCCTGGTATTTCCCATTGCCTCATTTGAATAAGGAAGGGTGAGGACACATTGATCATTTGGATTGTGGTGCTGGCAAAGAAGATTGAAAGTATCATGAACTGCTAAAAGGAGAAACAAATCCGTCTTGGAAGAAGTATAGCTAGAGCGTTCCTTAGAGGCAAGGATGGTGAGACTTCGTCTTATATGCTTTAGACATGTTGTCAGGAGAGATTAGTCCCTGGAGAAGGACATCGTGCTTGGTAAAGTAGAGGGGCAGCGAAAGATAGGAAGGCCTACAGTGAGATGGATTGACACAGTGGCTGCAACAATGGGGGCGAGTTTAGGAACAAATTTGAGGATGGTGCAGGGTTTCATTCTATTGTGCATGGGGTTGCTCTGAGTTGGAACTGATTTGATGTGGTAGTTACATCATCTGTTGTCAATTTGAGGCTTACAAGTGAAGGGGTAGAGTTTAGCCTGTCAATCAGGTCGCAGCTTGATGACCTCATTTGGAGGCGCAGTGGAGATAAATAGCTCACTGGAGGCCAGGCACAGGCTCTCTCCATGAGAGACTTTCTACTGATAAGACACATGGAGCTATACTGATGGCAGCGAGAGCCCTGGACCTGGTGGAGCCATGTGAAGACCCACACCAGCACTGAGATGCTTCCACTGCCACTGGATCCACAGACTATCCAACCACTGGCCTGCGATCGCCCTGCATTTGGCATCATTGTATGTGTTTCATGAGTCTGAAGAGGACTTTATAGATTGGTATCAGACAGATGGGTTAATATCAGACTTATGGACTTGATCTGTACTGGGCTGGGAAGCTTTCTCAATATTCAGTTGCTCTTGTATAATGAGCTCTTCCATATACACATATGAATGTCTCTGAATTCGTTTCTCTAGTCTACACACTCAGTGACACCTGACAACAACCACAATTGTCTATCTGCTGTGCCACGTGCAAAAGACAGAGCATGTGAGGCATTTGTCCTCACTGAGCTTAGCTTACCCTGGTTGGTTGTATTTATACTTTTGTTGACTTCTAACCCAAATGTTGATGTGCTGTCCAACTACTGTGTACATTGTTTTATAAAATTATTTTTTTCTTTTACTTAATATATCTTGGATCGCAGTTCAAATCCACCAGCCTCTCCAGGGGAGAAAAATTGTCCATGCCAATAAAGATTTACAGCCTGGCAAACCCTGAAAGTCGAAACCAATTCAATGGCAATGAGCTTTGGCACCTTGGGGAGGGTCCCATATGGAAATACATGGAGACAGACGATTTCGCTGTGTGGGTGCATCAAAATAAACGCAATGGATGGATGTATGGATTGTGATAAGAGCTGTACAAGCCCCCAAGAAAATGATTAAAAAAGGAAAAAGGAAAAAGTTGAATGTGCATCATTTAGGGGCGCATTTTCTTTCTATTTTTTTTTCATGTCTTACACCAACTGCTCTCTCCCTTCACCCACTTTTCTGTTGTTCGTCACCCTGGGAAGGGGTTATATGTAGATCATTGTGATTGATTTCCCTTTTCTCTCTCCATAGCCTATAAACACCTGAAAGTTGAATCGTTGGGTTGTGTTGCAGAGAAAATACGCACTCGATATTTGGCAGCTGTTGCAATCAAATAATTCCCACCAAGACGTCTGTGCAGGCAGGAAGTTACAGACTCCCATACACACTCTCAGGCCGTCAGCCCTTACAGCCCAGGGTGCTCATCCGGAGAGGGAATCTCCACACTTGGTGAATCTTGCCAATCTAGAAGTGAAAGACTCACAGCTCTTATCTTTTGCTGTTTCTTTCTATAATGAGGGAGGTGAAGGTGAAGGAGATACTTCAGTCTATTTCTGGATTCCCCATTCTGTTTCATTGACCTGGGATCTGTCTGTTTCCGACTTGAGAAAGATGATTCTTAATTTAAAAAGAAGGTAGACAGTATGATTTCACTCTTCTTACTCAGTAGCTAGTGGTTTGATCTTGAATAAACTTCTTTGATCTTAGCATCTTCATCTAGCATCAGTGCTGGTTTCTTGTTAATAAATGAGAGCTCATGTATTCAGTGGATCTCTGTGGAAGGAGGAGTGGGCTTCAGTAGTGAAATTCTGGTCTTCCATGTGGGGGGGACCCAAATTTGATTGCCGGTCCAATACATTTCATGCCCAGCCACCACACAGCCTCAGCGGAGGCTCGAGCGTTGCTACGTACAATGCTGACTCCGTCTCAGCGAAGGTAGCAAACGGCCTGGCGATGGACTCCAGGAAACCGGCCAATGGAAACCCTGTGGGCAGCAAGGAAACATGGTTTGATTTGTAAGTGATCATGGGGATGGCTTAGGACGGGCAGTGCTTTCTGCCCTTGTGTATGAGGTCTCCATGAGTCCAGCCCACTCACAGGCAGGCAGCAGCAGCGTGTTTGTTGAACTTCAGACTTTGCGCTGGGTGCTGGGATGTCAAGGGAAGGAGCAGCCGCATTCTCTGCTGCCGAAGGGTTTTCAGCCTTGCACGAGGAGAGCACCAGGACGCTATCACTGCTCAGCTTGACCTTGCTACCAGATCCAAAGAAACCAGATGTAAATCCTTGAGAGTCCCTAACAGAGGGCTTCACAGATGTGGGAGAACAGGGAGCAGAGATGGCAGGACAGAAGCAATGAGAAAGCAGATGCCATGGGCACTGAGATCTAGCAGGGAAAGAGGAGCCGCCCGGGGAAGCCAGGAGAGCGGTGCAGAGGAAAGGCCTGCCAGACAAACTTTCTGGCAGGGGACGACTTTGCCCTCTATTTGTCTCCCAAACCAAACTTGATGCAAGTGAGTTGGTTCCTACACATAGCCATGGAGTCCATTTGAACTCATAGTGACCCTATAAGACAAGGTAGAACTGTCCCTGAGTGTAACTCTTTATGGTAGTAGAAAGCCTCATTTTTCTCCTGCGGAGCAGCTGGTGGTTTAGAACTGCTGACCTTGTGATTAGCAGCCCAGCCCAGAACCCACTACACCACCAAGGCTCCTAGTAGAAAAGTGACAGGAGAGAGGTAGGAGGTGAGGCACACACAAGGAGTAAGTAGATAGGAACAAGGCCATGAACAGCCTTAGGCAAATATTTTGGGTTTTACCCTAAAGCAGCGGTTCTCAACCTGTGGGTCGTGACCCCTTTGGGGATTGAACAACCCTTTCACTGAGGTTGCCCGACTCATAACAGTAGCAAAATTACAGTTAGGAAGTAGCAACGAAAGTAATTGTATGGTTGGGGGGTCACCACAACACGAGGAACTGGATTAAAGGGTCGTGCGGCATTAGGAAGGTTGAGAACCACTGCCCTAAAGCATTATCTTACCTGGGACTTCTAGGCAGTAAATTCTGAGCTAAAAAGAGTGCTACTTTATTACAGGGGTGGGTAATAAACGCTACTTGGATATTGATAACATCATCCTTGGCCCTTTACTGGTCAAACAATTAATTCACCCTGAATGTGATGGCTGGAACGGTGTCTCTTGGGTGAGGTGTGTGATGCTAGCTGGTATTGAGGATTGTGTGGGCCTTACATGGCCCGGAAGCTAGAAGTTCCCCAGCCCGGCTTTTGTGGGAGGTGAAAGCCTAGCACAGGGAGGGGGAGAAAGATGTGGAGCAACTTCAATGCTGTGGGTGATCACTCCGGTCCCTGTGTCACACACCCAGTCCCTGCAAAGAAAGACAGTGAATTGGTTAGAAGGCGTACTTCCCTGACTACTCCAGTATCCATGGCTCTCCAGGCAATCCCGACTGTTGGGGAGGCCCTGCTGGACAGAGTAGAACTGCCCCACACGATTGGGTTGCCAAGGCCATAATCTTTCTAGAAGCACACGGATGTTCCCCATGCAGCAGCTGGTGGATTCACACTGCCAACCTTTTGGCTAGCAGTCAAGCACTTAACTACTTTGCCCACCCCCGCACCTCCACACCCCCTCCCACCTCCATACCCCCCCCCAGCAAAACTCACCACCATCAAGTCAATGCTGACTCAATAGTGACCCCCTGTGGGTTTCTGAGACTGTTCACTGTTTGCAGGAGTAGAAAACCCAGCCTTTCTCCTGAGGAGCTGCTGGTGGTTTCAAACTGCCAACTGTGCAGATCACAGCCCAACGCGTAAGCACTATGCCACCAGGGCTCCTGTGAGGGGGTGGGGGGAATGGAGGGGTAGTCTATTTGCCTGGCATTCTCCCACCTTCCATTGCCCTTTTTCACTCTATGGGGAACCGAGTCCCCTGCATTTCCAGAACGCCTGTGGATTCCATTCCATCCACATGTGGAAAGTGAGAAGCGAGTGCTATACCAACCAAGAGAGAAAGGAGGATGTGGTCAAGGGGCTCAGAGAAGCACACAGGGTTTTAATTAATGTACAATTAATTAATTAATTAATGTGCCAAGGAGGAGCTCTGGTGACACAGTGGTTATGCATTGGTATGCATAGGTTATGCTAATGGTAAGGTCAGCAGTTTGAAACCACCAGTCCCTCCTCGGAGAAAGACAGGGCTTTCTACTCCAGTAGAAGAGTAACAGTCTGGAATACTCACAGGGCCAGTTCTACCCTGCCCTATAGCGTCACTGTGAGGCAGCATCGACTCAATGGCAGTGAGTTTGTTTGTTTGTTTCATCAGATGATTAAAGGATTGCATGCAGGAGAGGGCCATTGTCTGGCAGTGTGGTAGTTACATAATCTAGTATCAACTGGAGACTATTTGAGTGAAGGAGTGGACTTTCAATCAGGTTGCAGCTTGATGGCCCCATTTAGAGGAGTGACGGGGAGGCAAATAGCTCACTGGAGGCCAGATACAGGCTCTCTCCTTGCAAGACATTCCTGTTGATAAGCCACATGTAGCTCTAGTCATGTTTCTCTAGTCCACCCAGACTACCACAGGCAGCATCGTGGAGAACGGTGAGGGGGCGTGGGGGGAAGGATGGATATAGGAAAGCATTCCATTTGGGAGCTCATTGCAATGGTCAAGGAGAGAACAGAGAGTGCTCAAGGTGGGACAGTGGAGGTGGAGCCGGAAAGACATGAATAAATTTGAGAACTGTTTAGGAAGCAAGATTGCTAAGGCTAGAGGATTAGCTGGGTTTCAGAAATTGGCAAAGCTATCAGGAATGTCTGCGTTTCTGCGCCGAGCAACCCGGTGACTGTTGGTGCCATTTGCTGAGGTCGGAATAATCCCAGGGAGGGAACCAAAGTGTTAGGATGAAGACTCCTGACTTGGGATTTGGACTTGTGCCTATGAGAAACTTACTAGGAAAATCTGAGTGGGCAACTGAATATATGCGTCTGCTTACTGGCGCAGTACTGGGTATGAATACTAGGGATTGACTATAGAGCGAGGGGGTGGAGTATATGGAACCCAGATTGACACAGTGGCCACAACAGTGGGCTCAAGCATAGGAACAATGGTGAGGATGGTGCAGGACGGGGAGTGTCTTGTTCTGTTGTACACGGGGTCGCTATGGGCTGGAACCGATGTGACAGCATCTAACAGCAATTACATGAGCTTCCCTATCCTTGTGAGTATTGTCTGTGAGCTTCGTGTGACCATTGAACCCAGCATAGAAGTAGACTGCCGTGGGAGGAGCTGGTGGTGTCACAGTAGGTAAAGCAGGATGGAGCATGGAGCCATGTCTGACCCCCTGCCTCTTGGCAACAGGGAAGCCAGAGGAGGTCAGATCTGGCCCCCATGCCATTGGCTGCACTGCCAAAGTGGTAGGAAGACAAGAAAGGCTTTGGAACCTTGAAGCCAAAGGAAAAGGGTCCCAGAAAGGGTGGGATCCAGAAAGTTGCTGAGAGGCCAGGGGATGTGAGGGCAGAGACCCTTGCTTTCAGGTGTAACATGGTAATCATTGGGGATGTTCGCCAAAGTGATGAGGCTAAGAAGTGAGGGGCACCCGTGATGCACGGCGACCCATGACAGATGTGTCACTTGGTCGGGGATTGGGAAGAGATGGGAAGGGCCTGTGAGGTTGAGTGGTCTTTCTGTTTTTCAGGGAGACTTAAGCATGTTGGGAGTCCTGATGGAGTAGTGATTATGCATCGGGCTGTGATCCTCGTGGTGGGAAGTTCAAAACCACCAGCATCTCTGAGGAGAAAGACAGGGCTTTCTTCTCTGTTAACAGTTACAGCCTTGGAAACCCACAGTGGGTCACTATGAGTCAACATTGACTCAAGAGCAGTGTGGTAGTTATATCATCTGGTGTCAACTTGAGAATATTAAGAGTGAAGGGGGAAAGTTTAGCCCCGTCAATCAGGTCACTACTTGATGACCTCATTTGGAGCCATGATGGAGATAAATAGCTCACTGGAGGCAGACTGACTCTCTCCCTGCTTCCTCTTTGTGCTGACAAGACACATGGAGCTGCACTGATGGAGCCAAAGCCTTGGAGTTGGAGAAGCCACGTGGAGACCCATGCCAGTGCTGAGATACTTCCACTGCCACTAGATCCACAAGACTTTCCACCCACTAACCTGTGATCTTCCTACATTTGGCGTCATTGCACGTGTTGCATGAGTCTGAAGAGGAGTTTATAGTTTGGTATCAGACCTATGGGCTAATATCGGATTTATGGACTTGATCTTGACTGCGCTGGGATGCTTTCTCAATATTCAATTACTCTTGTATATAAAGCTCTTTCTTATACACATATGAGTGCCTATGAATTTGTTTCTCTAGTCTACCCAGATTGACACACTTGCTATTGATGTGTGAATGCCTATTGCAACAAATTGGTTGAAAGACTGGCTCGTGGAGTGTGTTACACTCAAGAAAGAACCTGGCCCAGTCACTGTGTGAAGCTTAGAGACTGCAAGGTCACTGCCTTCCTGCATTAGCAGACTGATTCCTAAGCTACATAGTAGGGGAGACAATTGAGAGACTGCAAGGTCGCTGCCCCTGATTCCTAAGCTCTGTCTTTGGAACTGTCATAAGGTGCTGAAGACACCCTCCGAGGGAGAAAGACAGGCTCTCTACTCCCGTCAAGACGTAGAGTCTCAGAAACCCACTGAGGCAGTTCTGTCCTGTCCAATAGGGTTGCTCCGAGCCAGACAGTGAGTTTTGTTTCGCAATCATGTTTAAATGTAAATGGGAAGGATTCCGGTGCCAAGGAAGGGTTGGTTATACAGGAGAGAGGAGACGGTTTACTGTGCTGCGAGGCTCTGAGGGCAGGAGATGTGGGGACCCAGGGGCCAGGAGTGGGGCTGCTGCCTTCTGGGCAGGAAGCAGCCACCTGGGGACTGCTGGAAAGGAAGGAGGATGTAAGTGGGTCGTAGCAGGAAGTGGAGGATCCCGTTCAAGGGCCTTACTTTTTGAAAAGTAGGAGGCAGGTAGAGATGTGTGGTGGGCTTAGGGAGATGTTTAAGGGGAGTGGAGGGTGCTTGTGAGACTTTGTGAGAAGAACAGCAACTCCCAATATCACTAGGTGCTGAGGGATTTTAAGCTCTGGGGCAGCGTGGAGGGGAGATACTTGGGTGGAGGAACGCAGACACAGAGGGGGAGGAAGGTAGGTGGGTCGTGTGCCTACCCCACACCTCCTGCCTCCTCTGGGTACACTCCAGCCAGACTCGCTGTTCCCCAAGGAGGAAGCAAACGAGGTGTGTGTGACATACAGCAATTTCCGTTTGGGGCTACTGGATAACTGAGAGAGTACCTTTTTTATAACTCACAAACATTAGCTTAACCCAGGAACCGATCCATTTGGGGGCGGGGGTGGGTGGGGGTGGGGTGGCTCAAACACAACCACCAAGCCAAACCCAAGCCCTTCTCTGATCATAGGCTGAAAGGTGATACTTCCCACAGGTTGAACCAGGAAAACCAACGCTTGTGAGCAGACCCGACACAGGTTACAAGTTTTTGCCTGGTGGATATTTGTTGGTTGGTTTTCAGCTAGGACAGGGCTTGTTTGGGCTGTGCTTCGGAGTTCTCTGTGCAGGGCGCCTCGCTAGGTGAAGCAGTGGATTTGGCACCTTGCCCGTGGAACAATGACCTGTCACTCCAGTTACAAATTGCAGCTGTATAAAATAACAGGAAACACAGGCTTTGAAAGATTCCGCTGGAAAGATGAAGTCTTTGGAAAAGGGTGCAGTGGCAGCTTCGTGTGTGTTATTTTTTGAGAAAAAACAGCAGCTTTAATAGAGCAGGAAAGAAAATCCTGCTATGGGTTAAGGAAGGGAACTGAGGACCTGAGTCCAGCCTTGTTCTGGAAGGGTGTTCACAGCACTTCAAAGCTTCTCTTTATTAGGAGATAAGCAGTTAGACGTGAAAGCCAGACGGAACCCCAGAAAGACTTGAGGCTCAGGAAGGAAACGATTTGGGCTTCCTCTTTCTTTCAGATGGCCTCCCCCATTTGTTGAGGGGTTTTTGTTTTGTTTTGTTTCCCAATTTTCTCCTCGTTACCTGCAAGGCCAGGGGTTCGTGCCTACCAGCTGCACTGTGCAAGAATGAGAGGGCTGTCAGTTCCTGTAAAGATTTACAGTCCAGGAAACATGGTACCAGGTGGCTGTGCGTTGGAATGGACTTGATTGCAGTGGGTTGGGTTTGGGTTTATCTAGCTTCCAGCTTGCCCATCAATTCTCCTTGCTTGTTCATTTTCCCGGAGGCAGGAGGGTGTTATTTGAATAGATCCATAACGCCTAGGAGGATGCTGGCACTTGTCTTAGCATCTACACGCCGTCTGGAGAGATCAACCGCTAAGAAGTTGTCGAGAGGTTAGTATTTTGGTGGGGAGGATGGAGGGTGGCGTTTCTGAGGCTCCTGAGATGTCCATCTGTGAAGGTAGATAGAAAAGGGATGTCTATTGTCATGCGAGTTCATCACTGGTCTTTGCTTGGCCATCACTCATGGGAAGTCTGCCCTGGAGAGAAGGGCAGACATTGTCTCTCTCCTTCTACAGCTGTCGGGTTTGAGCCCGAGCCGCCCCTGGCATGGGCAGAGAGTGGATGGTCAGGGTAACCCATGACTCGGGTTGATAAAGATCTGCCTTTGAAGATTTTGCCTGTGGTGATACGTCCCTCCCCACACCTGCTGGTGACCCTGGGACTCTGGGGGTCTGAGAAGAGCTGGGGGGGCTGTCAGTGCCGCCACTCCTCACCAGGAACAAGTCATCCTTCTGGAAAATAGAACCCCCAACCAGACGCTTTGCCTTGGGGTCCTTTCCATCTCACAGCAACTTGGGTCGCAACCTGAAAGGGGACCCCGCTCCAGGGCATCCAAAAGGCAGGATCAGCAGTCTCTTCCCCACCCAGACCTCAGTCAGACTCCCCCCTCTCTCACTCACTTTAAAGTTTCTCTCCTGCCTCGAGCTCAAAAACCCTCCATCTCTCAACAGCTGTTCTACTTTCCTATCCCGCTCACTTCTCCCTGGGGTCCCTCCAGGGTGGGTTGTGGGGAACAAAGCCAGGTGAGCATGGAGCCCGCCTCCCTGACAGGGTCCTTGTAGAGGACCCCTGCTTTTGTAGATTCCTTTGAGACCTTTCTCATGCTTTTGTAGATTCTTTTGAGACCCCAGATGGGTGGGGGTGGGGGTGGGGGCAGCTATGCATCCAGCGCTCCCTAGCAAGGGCCCTGCCCCTGCAGCCTCCCCCCTCCACCACCCCCAACCCCCCCTCTGCCTGCCCGCTACTCCACACAGCAGCCCCACATCCAGACTGCAGCTAGTCTGCCCTGGCAGACAGACCTCCTGCCCTTAAATGAAGTCTGAAGACAATGTCATCTAATTCCCTTTCCCTATGCCCTCTGGCTGCTTGGTGGGCATAGCGCAGGGGGCTTGGGCTCTGGTCTCTGCAGAGTCCCTCCCTGAGCTTTCAGGGGCAGCACTGTTAGCCCCTCTCGAGCTTTTCCAACTCCAAGAAACCCATGCCAGACACCCCGAGAACACCTTTTGGGATCTCCCTCCCTGACGTGGCTTAAGGGGACAGGGGTTCCATAGGGCAACTGTTCTTGTTTGTTTTCTAGTCCTGCCTATTACTTGACTAGGTGGTGGCCTCTGGGAGTCTCTTCGGTGGCAAGTTGGAAGGTTGTCCCTGGGCAATAGTCCTGGAGATTCCTCCAGTGTCTTTCAGACGACGAAGTCTGGTCTTTTAAAAATGTTTAACGTTGGATTTTGTTCTACGTTTTTTTACCCAGTCTAACCAGGCCCTCTGCTTGTGGTCTTGGTCAGAAAGGTTGGTTGAGGTAGCTGGGCCTGTGTTAGTCTGGGTACTTTAGAGAAACAAATCCACAGAAACTCGTATGTATGAGAGAGTTTCATATATAGAGTAAGCGTGCATCAAGAAAACTTCCCAACCCAGTGCTGCCCAAGCCCAGAAGTCCAACATTAGCCCATATGCCTGACACCAATGCACAAAGTCCTCCTCCATCTCACAAAACACACGCAATGACGCCGACTGCAGGAGGAAAGCCAAATCAGTGAACGTGTAAGCATCTCAGTGCTGGCAGGGATCTCCACACGGCTGCTCTAGCACCCAGGGCTACATCGGGGTAGGTCCATGTGACTTCTCCTCAGGATGTCTTGCAGTAAGTGAGCCTTGCTGGCTAAAGCAGGGAACTGGCTAAGGCAGCAGCACCCTGGTCCAACCATCAGAAAGCAAGAGACCCGAGAACTAGAAAGGCTCACTGAACCCCACATGTGTTTATCGGCCAGGTTGGCAGAATAAACTTTAACTGTCTCAGGGCCCCATCTAGTTGTTCTAATCTCAGAGTAGGGGGGACTATGATTCATGCACACAATCTTTATAAGAGTTTTTAATTTAATTTTAACAGTTTTATTGACATATAACTCACATGTCATATAATTTGGGGGTTTAAATATATATTTAAAAGAGTTGTGCAATCACCACCTCAATCCATTTTAGATTATTTTCTTCATTCTTGTACTTATTGTTATCTACCCATATCCTCTCAATCTCCCCTGCCGTAACCCTAAGAAGCTATTAATCCAGTTACTGTCTCTATAGATTTCCTGATCCTGGATTTCATTTAAACAAAAGCATACCAAAAACAAAACAAATCAAAATCCAACAACAATAGCAAAATAAAACAGAGAAAAGCTTCAATCAAAAAGAAGGCAGAAAATAACAAAAAGTAGAACAAACTTAAAATGGGTCATAAGGGAATCATAAGGTGTTAAATTTTAACCTTACTACCTCTACATTAGCCCACTTTCAAATGTAGTCTGTCTGGTAGCAAATCTATTCATATCCTTGGTCAATTGTCAGAGGGGATTCACCAGAGGCTTTAATCCATGTGAGACCTTGCAAATGGATTTTGGGCTTCTCACTGTTATCCATAGCCTACTTCAAACCGGGTGCTCAGAATTTAAGCTCTGATACAGTTCCTTCACGGGGCTTGGATTTTGTTAGCTATAATCCTTGGATCACACAGGCTGATGTGCTTCTTCTGTGAAGACTTATCTCTGTCACACACTCTTTAGATGAAGAAGCGGAAGCCCAGAGAGCTTCATGTACAAAAAGGACACAGAAACAAAAATATCCTTTAAGACGTAGAAATGTTGTGAATTAAAACGTTATTAAGAACATTGATGATATTTTATAAAAGGTTATTTTAAAACACATGGAAATATTATTAGTAAAAGAAACTATTTTTAAAGAGCCAGGTGAGCACACTTCCTTTTAATCCTTCAAAACTAGACGACACTCCTTTGAGATCACCAGACAAAAATTCAGAGGAGGAATAATTTAAACCTTTAGGGAAACAGGTTGGAATGGCAGCAGGGAGAAAGTAAAACAAACAGAAAAACCTCTCTTCCACTCTTGCCTTTCGTAAGGCACCGTGGTAGCTCAGCGTGCTCAGTAGTCAACACTAGCTGGCTAACCACCATTGGAGATTCAGACCCTCCAGCCATTCAGACCCTCCGGAGAGCTGTCAGGATGACCGTCTTGACAACCCTATGAGTAGTTAGACAATGTCACATGAGGTTGCTATAATTTGACATGATTGAGACCACCTAACAACAACAACAAAGGCAATGGCTTTTCATAACTCCCTGGCAGTTTGGGGGCTGCAAAAGAACATGATTGGATGCAACTGTTCTAGACCAAACCGTGGCTTGGTTGGTACACGTGGCTCTGAGATGAAATGGGAAAAACGTTTAAAGGGTATTATTCAGATCATGGTGCTTTCATTTGTTTGTAAAAATATATTTATGGCTCTCAAATACATTTCAAGTTGTTGGGAGGGACATGATTGGCTCTTCCATCTCAAAAGTGTGAGCCCCCTGTTCTAGACGAACTTGGAAGGTGAGCATGACTCACCTGGAAGAAGAGACTCAGGTCACTGGGGAAGCTCCCCTGTTGGAGCCCATTTCCTGCCCTTGGGGGTTCCCTCAGTCTTTTCTGATCCTTCTGTTCCTGCCACGCCCCTTACCTGGAGCTGGGGAGCTCTCAGAGCCCTTCATCTCCTCCCCCCACACCCACTCCCTTTCTCTAGGTTTATTGACAGTGGAATGCATTTCAGAAGTTTGGGAAAACAAACTGGGTTTGGATGGCTACCACTCAGGGATTTCAAAATCACATCCATGTGTGGACAAGACAAAGCCTGCAATTCTTGGCAAAGGCAGTGTTGCATGCCAGGCTTAACTGAAGGAAATATTGCTTCTGGGATAGTTCACCCCAATACAAAACAGAATAAACCATGTTATCTGAAGTCCTGGCTCAAGTTTTCTTTAGCATGCATGGACTCTGGAGTCAGACAGGCCTAGTCTCAAATCCCATTTCTGCTATATATTAGCTATGGGACTTTGAGCCTCCGTTTAAGAGTCTGTAGAGTCATGAAAATAATACCTACATGAGAGAAGTGCCCTGAGGAATAACTGAGAAAATAAATATAAAACTTCTAGAATCAAGCAAGCACCATAGTAGGTTCTCACCGGTGTGGACGTGATCATACCATTGCCTTTACCTTCCCACAGAGACACACAGAGAGATAGCCCTGTTCTTGATCTCAGGAGCATCTTCTTCTACCACCAATCTCACCCTTTGCCCAGGTAGAAGGATGGAGCAGAGACGTGGGACTGGGAAGTGGAAGGAGACCAGACAGTGGAAAGTTGCTGTGTTAGTCTGAGTTGACTAGAGAAACAAGTCCAGAAACATTCGTATATGTGTAGGAGAGAACTTTATATCAAGAGGCAATTATGCATCAATAAAACATCCCAGCTGTGTTAGTTTGGGTAGACAAGAGAAACAAATCCAAGGACACACATCTGTATATAAGAAAGATATTTATATACAAGAGCAATTGTACATTAAGAAAACATCCCAACCCAGTCCAGTCCAAGGCCATAAATCTGATATTAGCTGATATGTCTGATACCAATCTATAAAGTCCTCTTCAGACTCATGAAACACATGCAATGAAGCCAAATTCAGGATGATGTCAAGTCAGTGGGAAGAAAGGCTTTGGGTCCAGTGGCGTTGTAAGCATCTCAGCGCTGGCAGGGGTCTTTCTGTGGCTTCTCTGGCTTCAGAGGTCTGGTTGCATCCATGTGGCTTGTCCGGCTCAGGGCACTAAGGTAGTTCCATGTGTCTTGTCAGCTGCAATGTCTCCCAGGGAGTGAAGTAGAGAGTCTCCCACCTCCAAGAAGGAAATACCAGAATTCCCAGAATCCTAAGGGGAAGGCTATGCCCACACAGAAGCCTCATTGGCTATGACCTGATTGACAGGCTAGACTCCACCCTTACATGCTTAATCCTTAAATTAACAATTATATAACTACCACACCAGCCCAGTCCAGATTCAAGTCCATAAGTTCGATATTAGCCCCTAAGTCTGATATTAGTCCATGAATTCCTCTTGAGACTCACGCAGCACATGCGATGATGCCAAATGCAGGGAGATCACCGGCTGGTGGGTAGAAAGTCTTGTGGGTTCAGTGGCAGGGGAAGCATCTCCACGTGACTCCTCCAACTCCTGAGTGTGCTTCCTCAGCCGGAAAGGGAAGGGAGAGAGTGTTTGTGTGTCCTGCCTCCAGGGAGGAAGACAGGAGTTCCCAGAATCCTCCAGAAAGGGCCATGCCCACACGTAGGCACCATTGGCTATGACCTGATTGACAGGCTAGACTCCACCCTTTCTCTCAAGTTGACAGGAGATGATGTAACTACCATCGTTGCTTGCCACCTTCAAGTCAATTCTGACTCATAGCCACCGTGGGTGGACAGGGTAGAACTGCTCCATAGGGTCTTCAATGTGGTGACGTTTCAGACGGCCACTGTGCTGGATAGAGCCACCTGCAATCATAGTTAGAGCTAACATTCGTAGAGCAATTACTCTGGCTGTTTATGCTCTCATGTAGTCTTTATTGCAGCCGTTATGACCAGCTCACCGGGCAGCTCCTATTATTACCTTCTCTTGGCCCAGCTCCAAGGAGCTTTCCAGTGAGCCTTAGCTTCTGCTGTTCTCGCTCCTGTGCCATACCTGCCTAACATTGAACTAGGGTTGCTGCAGCCAATACCTGCCCAGGGCCCCACCCATGGGGGCCATGCTGGCACAGCTCAGCCTTGACACCCCCTTGTCCAAGCTTGTGGCACCTGCCCTACTGCTGTCGGCAGCAGACACTGGGACACTCCAGCCTCACCCATGGCCTTGAACCATCCCTCCGGGAAAGACAGACATGCCCTTGTTAGCAATCGAGGCAGGTGAGGATGGCCCTAGCTCCTAATCATATCACGGTGCCTGCAGATAGGGAAGCAAGGTACTTGAAGGAGACAACACCTTTTGTTCTATAATAGTGGAAGACGTTCAATTTAAAAGGCAAATCCCTGCCAGTGGACTCACCCTGAGACTAAAGGATTCTGAGAGCCGGAGGTCCCAGCAGGGAGAAACAAGGTTGAGTCTGGGGGTGGAAGGAGGGCAGGAGAAGACCCCACAGATGGAGAAGGGGCCAGGCAGAAACAGAAGGCCTGGTGTAATCCAACAAACAATCATTCCTTCAACTAGTCCCATCTGGAAGCGTTCCTGAGGTCCAGCTTTGGAAATCTCCAGACTCCGGCAGGAACAATGCCGGGCAGGTAGCTGGGAGAGGAAGCGGGTGGGTGAGATAGTTGGATGCATTTACCGGACACTGATTTGCCAGAAAAGGAAGTCGGGGGTGTCGGGAACAGTGTTCCCACTTCCTGGTTACATGGTCAAACATGGAACAGCGGAGTCCAAACGGGACAAGGCCACAAAGTAGGCGGCCACCTGAGGAGGTCCCACGCCCAATGGAGTCGAGGGTGGAGGATGAACCAGTCCTATTTTTCAGAGATGTGCCCAGCCGCCACCTCAGATCTGAAGGACAATAGTAGAAGAACCACAAAAATGACTTTTAAAAAGAATAACAAGGGGGGAAAAAGCCAGTTCCAAAAATAATTCCAAACAGATAATGGAGTAGATTACGACAAGATCACTAAAGCCCCCTGGCTGCTTTGTGTGCACTGCTAGGGCGTGCTCATCAAGATGAATGCGCAAACAGCAAGGGACATGGTAATCTCGGGAGGATGCTGCTTTTGGTATGGTATCTGCCGCCACCTTGACATCGAGCAGTCACGTGGCCTTTGTCATTTTGTGTTGCTGTAACAGAGATACTACCAATGGGCTGCCCTCTCTCTCTCTCTCTCTCTCTCACACAGTTTAGGAGGTTAGCAGTATGATTCAGCGTGAAGGTTCTAGAGAAAGGCCTTCTTAGGGTTGGCTTGGAGAAAGGACCTGTCTCTTTGAGCATCGGTGGCAAACTTCATGTGGCTTAACGTCTCTCTTCCCCCATCTCTGCTCGGCTCCCTTAGTTAGTCTATTTTCTATTTCAAAGAGATTGAATCAAAATACACCTGTGTTAGTCTGGGTAGACTGGAGAAACAAATCTAGGGAGACTCATATGTATATAAGAGAGAACTTTGTATCAAAAAGTAATTGTACATTAAGAAAACATCCCAGCCCAGTCCAGAGCAAGTCCATAGTCCGATATTACCTCATCTGTCAATACTAGTCCATAAATTCCTCTTTAGGAGGTACACTGGTACAGATAGGAACTGAAAATACAGGGAATCCAGGACAGATGAGCCCTATAGGACCAGAGGTGTGAGTGGCAAAACAGGGAGGGTAAAGGGAGAATGGGTAGGAAAGAGGGAACCGATTACATGGAACTGTGTGTGACCTCCTCC
>NW_022106471.1:7248383-7252445 GCF_000313985.2 Echinops telfairi | reverse complement strand
GATGTACAAATGCGCTTTACACAATTGATGTGTGTATGGATTGGGATAACAGTTGTATGAGCCCCTAATAAAAATTTTTTTTTTTTAATTAAAAAAAAAATTCCTCTTTAGACTCATGCAGCCTTGCGATGACGTTGAATGCAAGAACATCACAGGCCAGTGGGTGGATAGATTGTTTCCCTGAAGGAGAGCCCAGGGAGGTCAAGCCTACTTAAGGGTGACCAAGGTTAGGCTGTCATATTGAGTCTAGGGTACGCCCATCTTGTTATATGTACACCCTAACTCATCCCCTTCCTGCCACACATATGCCTATTGTACAATCCTTTCCTGTTATGTGCATGGTTACCTGTAATCACGGCCCCAAAGATATATAAGCGTTGGTTAGAAATAAGCTCTCTCTCCTTCCCTCTCATCTCCCATCTCTGCATGTACCACCAAGAGAAGCTGAGGTGAGCATGCTACCATGAAATGTGTCAGACTTCTTTATTTTACTCTCTCTCTGATCTCTCCCATTCTCTATGACTTTACTGTGATCTTTATATATCATAACCATATGGTGACGCCTACCAGACCTGTCATAGTTGTAGGGGCTGGTTGCCCTCACGCCACACCTGCACCTACACTAATCCTATCTCATTAACCCATCAAAGACAATGCATTCCCAACTAGGATTATAGCCACAGGCCAGAGGTTAGTATATACAGCGCGTATTTTAGGGGACATAATTCAGTCCATCACACCTATGAATTCCGTATATGCTCAGATTATCTGTAGAACACATATGAGTGTATGAGGGGTTACAAGATTACTATGGTGGCGGTTGACCATGATGAACATTTAATGTCATTGAATTGTACAGTTGAAATGGCAGTTTTGTTACCTATAGATAAAGGCAAATAAAAAAGTACCACTAGCAGGGTTCCAGTAGATACACGTGCAAGCTTGTTCCAAACACAATATGTTCAGACAAGTCTCTGTGATCGGCAGACGGCTCCAGACAAGAGCTCTCAGGAATAGACTTGTCTTAATCATGTGAGTGTGCCTTAAAAACGTACCACACCAACACAGTGGTTTCCAAGGGGGATCTGCTGGGTCAGTAACTGTAGGCAGAGAGTTCAGTTAATGGTGTGGGTTCTGAGCAAGACTGCAGCCATTTTGTCGGGGTCAGTGATGCTTTAGGACACTCAGTTTTTTTATATAACTGTTTCCCAGGGTTTTTTTCCTTTTTTTTTTCGGATAAGAAGCAGGAAGACGTTACACACCGTCCTCAGGGAGAAATATCAAATGTGTGTCAACCTCATTTTCAAATTGATCCTAAGCATTCCTGTTGAGGAAAGTTAGTTGGGCATTTGTCCAGGGAGTTCGGAGCAGTAGCCAAGATTCTTTCACACCTGGAATATATAACTTCCCAGGGACGGTGAAGGAAAGAGCCTGGCACTGATGAAGGCTGATTGCAGCCTTTGGAGTACAACTCAATGTCAAGACCCGTAGACCACATCATGACAAAAGGAGAAGAGACTGAGGTGGTCAAGGGTGCATTTTCACTGGGATCCACACACAAAGCTCATGGAAGGATCAGTTGAGACATCAAATGACTTGAAATAGTGGGCAAATCTGCTTCACAAGACCTCTTTAAAATGTTGAACAGTAATGATGTCATTTGTCTGACCCAAGTCATTGTATTTTTTAAAATTATTTTATTGGGGGCCATACAATTCTTATCACAGTCCATACATACATCCATTGAGTCAAGCACATATGTACATTTGTTGCCCTCATCAATCTCAAGACATTTGCTCTCTACTTTAGCCCTTAATATCATTTGCTCATTTTCCCCCTCCCTCCCTCCTCCCCACTCCCTCATGAACCCTTCATAATTCATAAATTATTATAGTTTTGTCATAAGTTACACTGTCTGACGTCTCCCTCCGCCCTCTTCTCTGCTGTCCATCCCCCAGGGAGGAGGCTATACTTAGATTCTTGTAATTGGTTCCCCCCTTCTACCCCACATCCCCCCACCCTCCAGGCCTCGCCCCTCTCACCACTGGTCCTGAAGGAGTCATCTATCCTGGATTCCGTGTGTTTCAAGTTGCTATCTGTACCAATGTACATCTCTGGTCTAGCCAGATTTGCAAGGCAGAATTGGGATCATGATATTGGGGGGGAGGAAGCATTTAAGAATGATATTAAGGGCTAAAGTAGAGAGCAAATGTCTTGAGATTGATGAGGGCAACAAATGTACATATGTGCTTGACTCAATGGATGTATGTATGGACTGTGATAAGAATTGTATGGCCCCCAATAAAATAATTTTAAAAAATACAATGACTTGGGTCAGACAAATGACATCATTACTGTTCAACATTTTATGCTTCCTCTTAAATGCTTCATTTATGAAACTTATATGTTTCATCGTTGCTACCCTGCACCCTGATTAGCTCGTCTCCCCAAAAACCCTCAACAGGGGGGTGTTCAGTTGCCAACTGATGGACTCTGAGTCTCCACTCTGCACTCACCCACCTTTACAATGATATGATTTCTTGTTCCTTGATGCCTGACACCCGATCCCGAGTCATTGTATTTTCAAACACTTCATATACATGTAAAAGTTGGACTATAACTGTGTTAGTCTGGGTAGACTAGAGAAACAAATTCATAGACACTCATATGTATATAAGAAAGAGCTTTATATAAAGAGTACTAGTATATTAAGAAAACATCCCTGCCCAGTCCAGGTCAAGTCCATAAATCCAATATGAGCCCATATCTCCATTGCCAGTCTATAAATTCTTTTTCAGACTCATATGGCACATGCAATGATGCTGAATGCAGGAAGATTACAGGCCAGTGAGTGGAAAGTCCTGTGGAGCCAGTGGCGGTGGAAGCATCTCAGCGCTGGTGTGGTTCTCCACGTGGCACCTGCAGCCTCAGGGCTCTGGCTCCATCAGCATAGCACATCTGGCTTGTCAGAAGGAAAACAAAGACAGAGAGCACCTCCCGCCTCCAGGGAGGAAGACAGGAGTTCCCAGAATCCTCAGGAGAAGGCCGTGCCCACACGGAGGCCTCATTGGCTATGACCCCTTCGCAGGTTGACAGGAGATAATATAGCTGCCATGATGACTGAGGAATCGCAAAGAACTGATTCATTTGAATAACGGTGTTTTGCTGAAGAGTATTGAAAGCACCGTGGACTGTCAGAAGAACAAAGGCATTTGTCTCGAAGAAATCCAACCAGAATGCTTAGATGTGAGCATGGCTAGACCTCACCTCTGGTACTTTGAACTTATTTTCAGGAGAGACCAGTCCCTGGAAAAGGACATCATGTTTGGTAAAGTGGGTGGAGCCCCATTATGACAATGATTGTGATTCTGCACAGGACCAGGACCTGCTGTGCACAGAGTCACCGTGAGTCGGAATCAACTCAGTGGCACCCGTCAATAACAACTGTATGAGAGCTTCAATTTTGAGTGATGAAAGCCTAAAATCTGTTTGCAGAGTCCCCACATGGAAGAAGCACACCCCAGACTGTGTGATCACGAGGTGTCAAAGGGATCAGATATCAGGCATCAAAGAACAAAAAATCATATCATTGTAAATAAGGGTGAGTGCAGAGTGGAGACCCAAAGCCCATCTGTAGGCAACTGGACATCCCCTTACTGAAGGGTTGCCGGGAGGAGATGAGCCAGTCAGGTTGCTGGGTAGCAACGATGAAACATACAACTTTCCTCTACTTCTTAAATGCTTCCTCCCTCCACTATCGTGATCCAAATTCTACCCTACAAATCTGGCTAGACCAGAGGATTTACATTGGGACAGACAGGAACTGGAAACGCAGGGAATCCAGGACAGATGATCCCTTCAGGACCAGTGGTGAGAGTGGTGATACCTGGAGGGTGGAGGGAAGGTGGGGTAGAAAGGGGGAACCGATTACAAGGATCTACATACTGTATAACCACCTCCCTGGCGGATGGACAATGGAAAAGCCGGTGAAGGGAGACATCGGACAGTGTAAGATATGACAAAATAATAATGATTTATAAATTATCAAGAGTTCATGAGGGA
>NW_022106471.1:7218764-7248283 GCF_000313985.2 Echinops telfairi | reverse complement strand
GATGAGCCCTACAGGACCAGTGGTGTGAGTGGCAAAACAGGGAGGGTAAAGGGAGAGTGGGTAGGAAAGAGGAAACTGATTACAAGGAACTAAATGTGACCTCCTCCCTGGGGGACGGACAACAGAAAAGTGGGTGAAGGGAGAAGACGTCGGACAGGGCAAGATACGACAAAATAACAATTTATAAACTATCAAGGGCTCATGAGGGAGGGGGGAGTGGGAAGGGAGGGGGAAAATGAGGAGCTGATATTAAGGGCTCAAGTAGAAAGCAAATGTTTTGATAATGATGAGGACAACAAATGCACAAATGTGCTGACACAATGGATGGATGGATGGATCGTGATAAGAAGTGTACGAGCCCCCAATAAAAAAGAAAGAAAGAAAAAGCTCTGCTGTCAGCATGATTCTCTTTTGAGAACTCTACAGGATCAAATTGACGACAGTAACTTGAAAGATTAGGTAGGAACTTTGTACTATTCTTTGTCCCAATAAAACTTAAAACAGAACAATAGTAAGTGCAAGGAAAAAAAAGGAAGATTAAGCAGGAACGTTAGGGGGCAGTCATTTTATGTTAATGAGAGAGGAACAATTCAAAAATACTCTGAGAATGGTTGTATATCTCAGATAATGCAATCAGCTTTGCTGAATTGTACATCTAGAGACTGCTGGATGGTTTTGGTTTTGCTGTGTGTATTCTCAATGACAAAAATAAAATAAAGTATTGAACCAAAAACAATTTGCATGTGTCTCTGAAAACAAAGCCAAGTCTAATTACTCTTTAGATATGGGTTCCAATCAATATTGATTGAATGGTTAAGCAAACTTTCCATTTACACTAATGGTAAACAAAAGGATTTTTCCTAATAAGCTAACCATGAGAAGAGATTGCAAGAGAGTTTAACTTAATTAAGGGATGGCTTTCTGACCTTTTGTTTTATCTATTTCTAAATAACAGGCTTACTTAAAAATTCCAAGCAAGCCTTGCTCATTTGTTGAAGTGTAAGACAGGACTTCCATTAAATAAGATTTCAAATTCTTTTTTTAGGCACTTAAAAATAATAGTGGTGTAATGGTTTTGCATTGGGCTGAGATCCTTATGGTCGGCAGTTCAAAACCACCAGCAGCTCCACAGGAGAAAGACTAGGCTTTCTACTCCTGTAAACAGTTATCATCCCAGAAACCCACAGGGGTCTTTGTGAGTCAGCATTGACTTGATGGTAGTGAGAGGTGAGAAAAATAATAATAGTGAATGCCTTTTAAATAGTCAATGTCTGTAATTTGTTTTTAAAATCAATTCAAAATTATCTTTGCAAATTCTATTCACCCTATAAAGGAGACCTGTTGACACAATCATTGAATACAATGTTGTTAACTGTTGGCCTTTCCAACCCAGCAGTGTCTCTGTGACATGAACACCTGGCAATCTGGCTAGGAGACCCGATGAGGGCAGTCCTGCTCTGTCACACGGGGTCACTACGGGCTGAAATGCCCTCAATGCCACTTCACAGCTGTTCCCAGGGCTTAATCTTTACAGAAGCAGACTGCTACATCTTCTCTGCGCGGCAGCAGCTCGTGGGTTCAAACTGCCAGCCTATTCGTTACCGCGTGCATACTTAACCACTGCACTCACAGAGCTCCTTCAAGAGCGCCTCGTCTACTTCTGCCATTGAGTCAATTCTGACTCCTTGTGACCTGTCGGTTAGCAGTCCGGTCTGTCTGTAATCTACCCTCTGCCCCAGGCTCCTTAAAAAGTGGCCTGGCTAAGAATTTAAAAATTTAAGAATATAGTTTTGTTTCTTCACCTGTCATATTTAATGCACCATAGAGTAATCTTTGAGAATTCAATGAGATTGTCAAAGGGAATACTTTCTTTCTTTCTTTTTTGGGTAATTATTAAATTGGAGTGAATACATATATCATTCCATAGCTTAGTCACATCAAGCAGTATTGAACAATTGCTACTAGTAAGTTTCCAAACATTATTTTTCTTCCTGGATTCCTTGCCTGGAAATTTTTTCAAAGTGTCCCCCCACTTCATCCCACCCCTATCCCCGCCAATTCTGTTTTTGTTTACTGGAATCCTTGGTGGTACAGAAAAATAAACACTGAATTGCTACCCCAAAAGTTGGTGGTTTGGATCCATCCAGAGCCAACTAAGAAGACGGGCCTAGCAATCTGCTGCCAATAAATCCCAGTCTTAGAAATCCTGTAAAACTCACTGCCATCTTAATAATATGCACAGAAAACAAGACAGAGCAAAACAAAGCAACAAAAGAAAACAAAACAACAACAACATAAAAAAACCACCACCAACAACAAAATTCACTGCCATCAGAGTTGATTCCAACTCAGCAATCCTGTGAGGTCCCGCCGCTGGGTTTTAAGGCTAGAAATCTCTATGGGAGTGGGCACCCTTGAAAATCCTAAGGGGCAGTTCTATTCTGCACACATGATGTCTTCTTGAGTTAGGATGAACTTGATAGTAATTCATAACAACAACATATTTATTTACTAGATAGCTATGTGGGCTCTGAGTTGGACTGCTAACTGCAAGGTCAGCAGTTCAATACTAGCAGCTACTTGTGGGGAGAAAAATGAGGCTTTCTACTCCAATAAAGATGCACAGTGTCATCGAGGGTGTCCGTGAGTTGGTTTTTTGGGTTTTGGCTTGTCCCCAGAGTCCTGAGGGTGCAGTGGGTTTCAAGTTGTGCTGCTAAAACGCAAGGTCAGCAGTTCAAGAACACCAGAAGCTCTACAGGAGGAAGATGAGGTTTCCTGTACTCGCAGAGATTGACAGCCTCAGAAACCCAAAGGGGGGCGTTCTACTCTGCCCGATAGAGTTACTATACGTGGGAATTGACTTGAGTTCTGTCTTTTGCTCCCTAATGCTCCTCCAGTCTACAGTATTTTCTTATCTCCTTTCAGCCAATAGCACTGATTGCCCCAGGAGAGGCGTGATAAGGCTGGAAAGCAGTAAAACAGCTGAGGAGAGCTAGGAATGAGGGCTTCGGCCCTGCAAACGTGCAAACTGTGAGTACGGTAACTGAAGGCCGAGTTCGAGCCATAAGTAGGAGAAAGAAAGAGTCAATGACACTTTCTCTAGGCTTCTGAGCAATCATGGGACTATGGGGAGGGGCTGGCACCCTGCCCTATCCCCCAGGGGGCCGTGGCAGCAAAGGGGATGTGAGAGCAGAGGGGGCTGCTGCCTGGAGCCGCCAGGCCGAGGAATGTCTTCCCAGAGGTCTATGCGGGAAGGTTGGACCTCAGTGGGAACCCTGGGCATCCGGGACTGTTCTCCGTGCAGTGTGGCTCCCTGGTCTACATTTCATCCAGCCTTCGACATTGGTCCACTCTAAAAATGTGCACCTGGTGCCTGATCTATAACACGTGCTCAGTAAGTACTAGACCCAGACCAACCCTGCTGGCCACCAGTCGATTTCCAGGAAAATTGCCCCTGCAGGATCTCCAGTGCTGTAATCATGACAAAAGCAAGGGTCGTACTTTTTCCCCGTGGAGCAGCTGGTGGCTTCAAACAGCTGACCTCTTGACCACTTTGCCAGGAAGGCTCCTCTGATAGACACTAAAACCAAACCCATGGCGACCATTGAGACCCTGTCCAGGGTTCCTGAGACTGCACATCCTTCCAGAAGCAGGCAGCTGCATTGTTTCTCACTCAGAGCAGCTGGTGGGTTTGAACCGTTGGCCAATGCCTGTTCCATAGAACCACCCAGGCTCTTGACAGTCCTGGAGAAAGCCCAATTACCTCCAGCAAGTGAGTAGAAGCCATACACAAGAAAGTGTCGGGAAGGTTAGTACTATGAACTGTTTTGAAGAGAGGATTCTGGAGTCTCAGTGTTTGGTAGGCTAGGTCTTGTGTCTTACACGTCGATGTTGCTGTTTATTGGACCTATACAAAGACTGCTAAAGGAGCCCTTGGTAGCACAGTGGTTCCCTGTTCAGCTGCGAACAAGCTCAAGGTAGGTGGTTTGAACACACTAGCACAGTGGTTCTCAACCTTCCTCATGCCGCAACCCTTTAACAACACAGTTCCTCATGTTGTGGTGACCCCAACCATAACATTTTTTCGTTGCTACTGTGTCACTGTCATTTTGCTACTGTTATGAATTGGGCAACCCCTGTGAAAGTGTCGTTCGAACCCCCAAAGGGGTCGTGATCTGCAAGTTGAGAACCGCTGCCGCAAAAGAGAGGGGTGGCCGTTGCTTCCATAGATTTCCAGCCTTAGAAACAGTCTGGGGGCAGTTCTGCTCAGTCCTCCAGGTGGCCATGAGTTAGAAATGGTCATGGATTTGGGTTTGGGTTGATAGAGACTATAAACGAACCCTGATGGCTAAAAGTATTGGTTACAAGTTGGGCTGCTCACTGCAAGTTCAGCGGTTCGAAACCACCAGCTGCTCTTCAGGAGACAGATGGGGCTTTCTACTACCATCAAGTGTGACAGTCTTGGAAATTCTCAGGGACAGTTCCACCCTGTCCTGTCCAGTCGCTATGAGACGGCAGTAAGTGAACTAGTTATAAAGGAGCCCTGGTAATGTAATGGGTAAGCACTCAGTAGCTAACCGACATGCTGGTGATTTGAACTCACCCAGCAAGTCCACAGAATAATATTCCCTGCTAATGATTGCATGCTGAAGCTCTGAGTCTGTGGAAGACACTGGTCTACAGCAGGCGCTCCAACTCTCTTTTGAGTCTTGACACTGACATTGAGTTATTTCGGGTTACTTCCCCGCTGCTGGCTGACCATGAAGCTAGCACCGAGGTTCAGCGTGGGCAAGCTGAGACAAGCCCAGGGAGGGGCCGTTTGTCCTCTGGAAGAGTCTGAGTGAAAGTAGATGAACCAGTACGCAGGAGGTGCGCACCAAAAGGACTAGAGGACTTGCCTGGGTATTTACCTGTCAGAGCACGTTGTCTAATTTAAGTGAAAGGTTGAGGGTCCTGGTACTATCGTGTAGTCACCTGTGGCTAGGACTCAGAGTCCCGTGATCTCCCCATAGCCAGGGCGCAGAATCTCCAGAACCAAGTCTGTCCCCTGTTTTAAATTGTCATTATTTAAGTTCCCTAATCCAGACTGCCCTCACCCCCACTTTTGTAGTCCTGTCTTTGACAGTGATGGATTGACCTGCCACCAACCCAATTGCCTGGTGATTTCTTTGCTTATCGATCAATCTAGATGGAAACCATGGATTCCTCCAGTCTCTGTACCGAATACATGCTCACAGTTTCCCCCATCTGGGATGATGACTTGTTTTGTTTTTGTCCTTACTTAAGGCTTGTTTAATGAAAAGATCTCTAAAGAGCACATTTGAACCTGGGGTCTTTTTACTCCTGGCACATTCTGCAAAGATCACCCGCAAACCAGACCCATGGCTTCCAACTCAATTCCAACTCGTAATGACCAGAGTCAGGGCATGTTGTTATCAAAGAGCAAACTGGAGCTTCTGTTACATCCAAGAAACAAAATGATCTGGAATCTCAAAATGCTCCACCAGAAGGAATTTTCACAGAGCTTGAAGACAGACGATCCAAGAACTTACAAGATCAAAAGTCTGGTGGGTTGACATTAACAGCGTCATGCTTCGATGGCCACAGGACAACAGTGGAACCCCATAAGCGCTGTTTGGAGTCATCTAACAGTGTAATCTGTGGATATTTTGAGAGCCTGCCTGAGTGACAGCTCTCTCAGCGAGCATGCTGCCAATGGAAGGGGGAGAGGGGAGCCCGCAGGCTTCCGGTGGGCTGCTGGGTAGCTGATGTCTGAAGGTCAGCTCAGAACAAGCAGAAGAAGGGGAAAAGGGCAGAGTCCTGCTTGCAGCTTTGGCAGAGGTCTCTGTTGATACCAAGCACCTCGTTCTTTGAGCTCCTTCAGGATGCTATTCATTGTGGCCAAGTCGCATCTGACTCATGGCAACCCCATGTACTACAGAGAAGATCTGCTTCATAGGATTTTCTTGGTCCAAATGGGTGGGGGTAGCCAGCCCCACAACTAATCACGGGTTCAGTAAACGCAATTCTATGGTTAAGATATATAAAGATTATAGTAAAGTAGTGGAGAATAATAGGAGAGAGACACATTTCATGGTCGCATGCTCACCTCCAGTTGGCCACGATCTCAACAGCCAGGTCCACACACAGAGCGGGCAGGAGAGAGAGAGCGATTTATATCTCTTTGGGGGAGTGAAAGCCCCCTGATTACAGGTAAAGACACACGTCACAGGAAGGGGCTGTACAATAGGCAATATGAGCAATAAGAGGGGGCTATACAATGGGCATAAGTAACAGGAAGGGGATGAACTAGGGGTGTGCACGATAAGAAGGGGAGGGACTAGATGGGCAAACCCTAGGTTCATGATGGCAACCTAACCTTGGTCACCCTTCAGTGGCCTTGACCTCCCTGGGCTATCCTTCAGGGAAATAACCTACTACTATCCTTATCAGAAGGGAGTGGGCCCTACTTAGGGTGGGATAGACTATAAAGTCTGATTGCTCTAGATGAGTGATAACCCTTAGGGAGAATAACCTCTGACCTACTTCTGTTGACCTCCAAATGTATAGTCATTTGCCACATGTAGTAAGCAGCTAAGTTTGGCATATATTTTGGGGAGACAACTTGGGAGAAATCTTTCTGTTTCCCACACAAATGGTCACATCCATTATCTGGGGATGGGCCCAGTGGACCCCTGGCCACCTGCCCCTGCCCTGTTGAGTGATGAAAGGACGCAACACGGCTTGCCTGGGGGACATGAGGAGATCACAGCCAATGATATCATGTTGACCCGTGATTCTCTTCCTCTTTGCCAACACGCTATGCCACAGCAGTGGCACAGCTGAGCACGTGACGCTGGGCCTTCAGTGATGATCAGTCATGTGCTTGGGTATTGTGTGGTTGTGTAAGATGAAGGGGGTTCCTGAGGATGAGACTGATGGGTCAGAGCTCACCCTTGTCCCACCGAGGTTTCTGGGAGACATGAACAGGAAGGTGGGATCCTCCTGTCCCACGGCTCTGCCCACCCTTGAAGTTCTTGGAGACTTTGGCTTCCAGTTGTACAGGGGCAGGTGGACAGTGCAGAGGATCGTGTGAAAGATATTTAGGAGCCCGGAAATAGCACACTTCCATTCTGCCTCCTTCCCCTGGTCAGAACTAGTGCCGTGGTGCCCCTCACCTACAAAGGAGACCTGAGAACAGTCACACTGTGTGGCCGGGAGCCAAAGGAAACCGGCTTTGAGAACACATCGCAGTTGTGTTCTCAAAGGTATATCTAAGTTATACCTCAATTTTAAAAGGTCAATAGGAAGCTTAACCCCAGGAGAGTCCAGATTTAAATGGTTTGGAGACTGGTTCAAGGCCCCTAGGGGGTGCAAATGGTTTGTGCTCCTTGTGTTAGTCTGGGTAGACTAGAGAAACAAATCCAGGGAGACTCCTATGTGTATAAAAAAGAGCTTTATATACAAGATCAGTTGAATATTGGGAAAACATCCCAGCCCAGTCCAGATCAAGTCCATAAGTCCAATATTAGCCCATATGTCCGATACCAATCTATAAAGTCCTCTTCAGACTCATGAGACACATGAAATGACACTGAATGCAGGAAGATCACAGACCACTGGGTGGGAAGTCTTGTGGATCCAGTGGCGGTAAAAGCATCTCAGCACTGGCAGGGGTCTCTACGTGGCTCCTCCAGTTCCCAGGGCATGGGGTCTATCAGCGTAGTGCCATCTATCTCGTCAGTAGAGTGTCTCTCAGGGAGTGAGCACACAGAGAGAGAGAGCAGTGTCTCCCACCTCCAAGGAGAAAATACCAGAGTTCCCAGAATCCTCAGGAGAAGGCCATGCCCACACAGAGGCCTCATTGGCTATGACCCAATTGACAGACTAGACTCCACCCCTTCACTCTTAATCCTTTCAAGTCCCAAATTGACACCAGATTATGCAACTGCCTCACTCCCCTACTCACCTGAAGGTTGGTGGTTCGAATCTACAACACAGTGCTGAGGAAGCAAGGCTTGGTGACCCTCCTCCACAAAGACAACAACCAGGAAAATGCTGGTATTGTTCTACGCTATAACCCCTGGGCTCCTTTAAGTCAGAACAGATGGAACAGTAATGAGGTTACTTTGTTTTGCCTGCAGGTCAGGCATCAGTACTTTAAAAAACTTTCCAGTTATCTTTAGTACATAACCAGCATTGAGAGACTCAAACGTGCTCCTCACAAGCCTATCTGTGGGGGCTCTGGCTAGTGACTGGCCTCTCCTTGCGTTAAATGGCAAATTCTGGAGTCGAATTATAAAAACTGAAGCTGTTATTTGGGAGTAAACCAAATGGACAGGGCCAGGAAGCCTGGCACTCAGCGGGTAGGGAAGGCCTCAGCATGAGAAACTGGTTTTGTTTCAGAGGAGGGTCGTCGGGACAAAGAAATCGGTTTTGGAACGCTGTCATTTAAGCAAAGACAGATCCTTTGGAAGTGGGAGCAAAATTGTGATCGGGCCACATGTCCTTTCTCCTGTTTGTAATAGCTTCAAGGGTTCTTGGCTTTTACTATGATGATGCCTGTGGTAGTTAGGGATTATGTCAGCGGTTCTCAACGTGTGGGTAGCGACCCCCTTGGGGATTGAACGACCCTTTCACAGGGGCCGCCCCATTCATAACAGTAGCAACATTACAGTTATGAAGTGGCAATGAAAATAATTTTCTGTTTTGGGGGGTGGGGTCACCACAACATGAGGAACTGTATTAAAGGGTCGTGGCCTTAGGAAGGTTGAGAACCAATGGATTATGTCAAGTAGAGTTGAGTCCTGGCTAGGGGTAGAGTCAAAACCGTCAATCAAGCCACAGCCTGATGACATCTCCTTGATGTCATCAACCTTTTGAATAATAGTGAGGGACTCTAGGAAGCTTCTCCTCTCTCTTTCTACTCCTCTGCCTTCCTGCCTATAGGTACTCTGCCTGCCTCAAGGGGTAGTCAGTCCCATGTGGGCCCCCGACCTGCAGACACCCTGACACATTTCCCTCAACCTTGAATCCATGTGACTCTGCTCCCACCACCTGTGGCCTTCCTGCTTCACCATACTGCATCACAGACATGAAGCTGTGTGAGTCTGAGGGACTTACAGACTCGCATTGGACTTACAGACCGGAGTTAGACTGGGATGGGATGCCTTCTTTTGATACAAGATTATCTGTTGATAGAAAGAGCTTTCTTATACATAGATGAGTGTCACTAGGTTTGTTTCTGTAGTCTACCCGGCCTAGCAACAATGTCTGGAGAAAAAAAAAAGATGGCTTTGTAAAATACCAGTTAAGCAAGGTTAAAGATGGAAGCCCCGGGAACTGGCTTAAAGTGATTATGATCTTGGTCTTTCTGCCTGACACTTGTTCTTGGGTAGCAGAAATGGCCTGCGTGAACTAAGCGAGTCCTGAGGGCTCATGGGGTGGAGAAGAGAAACATTACAATTTGTGAGCCAAGTCTCCTCCCTTCCCCTCCACCACCCTTCTCAGACTTTCCCTTCTCTGTACAAGTCAGCTATGCAAATCCACCTCCTGACCCGTAGGAAAGGCCTGAGAACCCTCCCTAGTGCAAGCTGAAAGCCCAAAGCTCTGGGCTCTGGGGCCCTGGCTGGAACATCACCACGTGGCCAGACAGAAAAATATAATAGCGCCTAGAGCTTCAGCCTGGTGTCTAGACAGGGATGCTGGCCCAGCAACGCAGGCGGGGAGGTGGTGGGAGGACCCGATGGTTCCATGGGCCCCGGAGAAGAATGAGCGAGAAGGTTTTGGCTGGGGAGGCCTGAGTAAATGCAGTGTAAAAGCTTTGTGACTATGGTCTGGGGAGTCGTTGGAATGAGTATTTACAGTCGGTTTTTTTTTTTTTTTTTTTTTTATTGAAGCTTGGCTGGGAGGCTTTCAGAAATGAAAGATTTTTTGGCACCAGAAGCGTTGCACCAGCAAGCCTATCTCTAAATTAAGCTGAGAAGCTGACAGCCTGTGAGTTACTGGACACTAAATTCATGCCCCGGCACGCAAATGCGAGCGTCTCGGAGCACGCTCTAGCAATTAGACATTTAGAAATAGCTAATGAATACCAATGAAGAAAGAGAAAAATTGAGCAACGTCTACTCAAGTAGCTGTTTAATGGCAGAGAGCAAGCAAGAGGGAGAGCGTAAAGTTCTCCGGCAGGGCGGCCCGGGGCACGCTCCCCTCTCCCTGTCTGAAAAGGGCACAGCCTCCTGAGTCACTTCTGGGTGTCCTGCATGGCTTGCGGCCTCCTAAGAAGCCAGCAAGGAGGACAGAAACGAGGAAGAGAGGCTACAAAATGCCTGAATGGGCCCAGGGTGGTGGAGGGGATGCATCTTGAGCCTCCCCCATGTCCCTTCTTTCTGAAGAGCTGATCCTTCTGGCTTTGAGTTCTCTCAAACCCTCTGGCATGCGCCCACCCACCTCTCTTCCTTCATTCCTATCCTTTCCTCTCCCTGCTTCAGGGTACACAAGAGAGCCCATTCTCATATGTCATTAAGGAGAACATTTATTAAGTCTTACAAGAGACAAAAACAACACAAAGACACTGATGTAGCATCCAGACGAGGGTGGCCCCTGGCTTGAGCGCAGGATGGCACAGCTGGGGCGCCGGCTAACCAAGGCATGGCATGAAGGAAACAGTCACGCATTCATGGTTGGTGGCAAAACAAAAGGTCACATTATAAGGGGACTAGAGAAGCAGGGGCGAGGCCATGATTGGGACACGTTCGTTTTGTTAGGTAGAAGGGCTTACAAGATTGGTCCAGGCCCTTCAAACCAAGGTGGTCAGGGCAAGATAGAGAGGGCAGGACTCATGACTGTGCATGCCTCTATTCTGTTCCCAAGGAACCCTGGGGGTATAGTGGCTACAGACTGGGCTGCTCACCATAAGACGGGGGGTTCAAAACCTCCAGCTGCCCCCATGGGAGAAAGACAGGGCTTTCTACTCCCATAAAGAGCTACAGTCTTGAAAACTTCCAGGGACAGTTCTATCCTGTCTTCTAGGGTCAGCAAACACTCGATGGCACTGAGTGAATACTGTCCCCAGTATGGTGACCTCCATCAAGGATACGTCCAGCAAGCCCCTAAGAGACTGGCCTTCCCTAGGCTGGCTGGAGAAGAAGGAAGGTAATCTACTTGGCAAGGCTTTCTGACTGAAGGCAAAATGATCGACATCCTTGGTTAATGATCAGGAACCCTGATGGTGTAGTGGGGTTATGCATTGGGGTTATGCATTGGGCTGCCAACCAAGAAGTTGGCAGTTTGAAACCACTAGTTGCTCCTTGGGAAAAATGAGGCTCTTTACTCCTACAAAGAGTTACAGTCTGTGAAACCCACAGGGGCCCTTCTCCCTGTCTTAAAGGGTTGCTATGAGTCAATATTGACTCGGTAGCAGTAAGTTTGGTTTTTGGCTTTGGCTAATGATCAGAAAGAATTCAATGGAAACTGAATCAATGTGGGCATCCTGCAAATGGATTTTGGGCTTTCACTACCATCCCATCCATAGCCTTTTGTAAACTGGATGCTCAAAATTTAAAACTCTAAAACACACCTTTGCCTACTTAGTCTTCTCGAATTTTATCTAATTTTGCCTATCCAGGCAAAAATCACTATAGTGACATAGAAATGGCTGGATGATTTGAGACTGTTTTATTTCTTAATTCTCTTTTAAAATCTTAAATCCAATTATTTTCGAAGGAGCTTTCTATCAGTGGAAAACCAACATCACATAAAACAGTAAAATAAATGCAATGAAAACCGCTTTAAACAAACAAACAAACAAACCATTCAAACTCGCTGCCACGCCATCAGATCTGACTCATCGTGATCCTATAGGACAGCGTAGAACTGCATGCTGGCTACTGGAGTCAAAGCAAACTCACTCTACCTGAAGCCAAAGCCTTTCTTGTATTACTGGTCAGAAGAATGCAAGGAAGGCTGAATCTGTACGGAGACCCAAAATGGATTGAGGGCTCCCAATGTAAACCACAGCCTCCCACACACCTGGTGCTCGGGATGGAAGCTCTACCGCAGTACAAACGTACCATGGGAGATTATTCAGTCATTAATGAGAAATACATCCCTGATGCATGCTACAAGCTTGAATATTGAGAACATTGTGCTGAGTGAGATAAGGCAGACACACCAAGGGAAACATTGTATGATTCCACTTATATAAAATATCTACAACAGGCACATGTGTAGACAAGCAAGTGTATGAGTGGTTACCTGGGGTGTATGAGGGGAATCAAATAGAGTTGAGTGCCTGTGAAGTGTGGATACAGACAGTAGTCATGGCGACATAACATGGTGAACGTAATTAATGTCGATGAGACTTACACAGAGACATGGTTGAAATGGCAAGTGTTATATGTATTTAACAACAAAATGGAGAGTTATTTTGAGAAGGGGGCATCCAGACTTGACAGATTGGCGTCCAAGTCTCATCAAATTGATGGACCACACCATCAATTGCAAGTTGTACCATTTTTTTATGCACTTTAAAAAAGAGAGGGTGATAGTTACATAACCGGGTGCCAACTTGAGCCTAGTAAGAGGGAAGGGTTAGAGAATGGTCTGTCAATCAGGTCGCAGCTTCATGTCTAGATCAAGTTCATAATACCTCAGTAAGAGCTCATGCCCAGCACCTATGAAAAGCAGAATGGCCAACGGTTGGCTTGGCGATGGCTGTGTTCAAGCCTCAGTGCTGTCACTCTGAGCTATGAGTATTGTTGGAGCCTGTGAAGACTTGGTTTCTCCCACATGCACCTTGGGGCTGAGGGGTCCATGTTGCATCCATTCTGGGATGCACAGTTTGTACATGCGATTTCCATTTGCTGAAAGGCCCACATCTGGTGTGTGGAACTCAGGCATGGCCACGTGACTCTCTCTGGCCAATGGTGTGAGAAGGGACATGCCCTGCATTACTTCCAGGTTGAAGCTTTCAGAGTGAACTTGTGGTTCACCCAGTGGTGGGGTTTTTTTTTTGTATTTTATTTTATGATTATTCTTTTTTAACATTCTATTAGGAGCTCTTGCAGATAGTACTACAATCCATAGTTCCATCAGATCAAGAGTAATTGTACAATTGCTGTCATCATCATTTTCAATACATTTTCTTTTTTATCCACCCGAAGGCTCTTCAGGGTTCTAGACAGGCTCACTGACCAGCCTGGACCCCACAGTGACATGAAGCTGCAGCCAATGGGCACTCAAGGGGAGAGCCATAAACTTCTTTATGCATTGAGATTTGGGGCTTTTTGGTCTGTGGGTTTTCTGAAAGCACAACGTAGCATATTGACTAGTGCTGCATCTGTCTTCAGCAAATGGACAAAATATCATCTGCCTCTTGTGTTAGTCTGGGTAGACTAGAGAAAAAAATTCATAGACACTCATATGTGCATAAGAAAGAGTTTTATGTACAAGAGCAATTATATACTGAGAAGATATCATAGCCCAGTCTAGATCAAGTTCATAAGTCCAATATTAGCCCATATGTCTGATAACAATCTGTAAATTCCTCTTCAGACTCACACAACACATGCAATGACACCAAATGCAGGAAGATCACAGGCCAGTGGTGAAAAGTCTTGTGGATCCAGTGGCAGTGGAAGCATCTCAGCGCTGGCAGGGGTATCCATGTGGCTCCTCCAGCTCCAGGGCTCTACTGTAGCTCTATGTGTCTTGTTATCAGGAATACCAAGCAGAGAGTCTATATGTGTATCTGGCCTCCAGTGAGCTGTTTATCTCCGTGGCACTTCCAAATGAGGTCATGAAGCTGCGACCTGATTGACAGACCATACTCTACCCCTTCCCTCTTACTAGGCTCAAGTTGGCACCCGGTTATGTAACTATCACCCTCTCTTTTTTAAAGTGCATAAAAGAATGGTACAACTTGCAATTGATGGTGTGGTCCGTCAATTTGATGAGACCTGGCAGTTCCTCCTCAGAGAACGAGTTACCCCACAGTCACTGTCTTAGTTATCCAGTGCTGCCTTCACAGAAACACCACCTTAAAGGATAGAAGTCCATTTTCTCCAAGTTCTGGAGGGGAACATTCAAATCAGGGTCTGGGCCATGTCAATTCTTATTATCATATATATTTTTTTCTGACTGAGGTCTTCGAGCAGCAAGAGGGCTGCCCTAGATAGCCCTGCTCCCCGCTAGCTCAATGACTGTGGTTAGAGGACACTGCGCCTGAGTTGGGGGCGGAAACATATGGGCACGTTGGCCTGCTGCAGAAGCAAAGGGAAGTTCAGAAGGTTAGAAGGAACCATTTCCTTGGTTCTAATCCTCCAAGAGGATCCCTGCTGGCTTAGTGATTACGAGCTGGACTGCTAAGTGCAAGGTCAGCAGTTAGAAAACCACCAGCCGCCCTGCAAGAGAAAGATGAGGCTTTCTACTCCCATAAAGAGCGATGGTCTCAGAAACCCACAGGGACAGTGCTACTCTGTCCTACAGAGTCGCTATCGTCAGAATTAGTGGCGGTGAATTGGGTTCGCTTTTGGTGTTCCCATAGAGAGTTTCAGTCCCGGAAACCCACAAGGACAGTGCTACCTTGTCCTATAGGGCTGCTCTGAGTCAAAGTTGACTCGTGACAATGAGTTCTGGAATCCACTGACAGGAAGGACATTTCGTGACCCAGGCAGAGTCTGAAAAGGTTGGAAACCCAGAGCCTTGAGAGACTCTGGGCTCTGGGGAAGGAGCTTTCTAGGGATGGTGGAAGATGAGGCCTCCCTGCAGGCCCTGGTAGACATCGCCATAGTAATGCCAAGAGTGGGTTGACTCTGCCTATATGTGTGTGTGTGGAAGGGGGGCATTTTCTTTCCTCTGTTCTGGTGAGGTTCAGGTGACATGTGGTCTGGAGAAATGAGGCACAGAAGAAGGTACATGCGTTGCTCCTCCAGGGGTGCCCAGAAGTTCTTGGGACAGCTAGCCCTGGAACCCTCATTCCTTTGCTAGCCATACAGATGGGGCCCACTCTGTGCAGACCCAGCCCTGGTGATGGGAGCCTGGATGCAGGAGGTCTCTGACCTGTGGGGGATGGTGGGTCATCACCAAGGACACAAAGAAGGCTGTGCCATATTTCACCGATTCTTCTATTTCCCTTCTCCGTGTTTTACATCTCTGAAATCCAGGCGAACACCTCTTGCAGTCAGTGCAGATCTTGAAAGCATCTTTAATCTGTTAGGGAGACATAAATCATGCTGCATTTTACAGTGACAGCATCTGAGGTCTAACAAAATATTGTAGTATGATCCAGGTGACAGCGTTCTGACCTCCTCGATATTGACTTATTTTTTCCTTACAGGCAAGTCACAGTCACCCTAGCCCAGTGGTTCTCAACCTGTGGGTCGAGACCCCTTTGGGGGGGTCAAATGGCCCTTTCACAGGGGTCACCCAATTCATAACAGTAGCAAAATAACAATGATGAAGTAGCAACGAAAATTTTTTTTTTTTTAATCATTTTATTAGGGGCTCATACAACTCTTATCACAATCCATACACACATCAATTGTGTAAAGCGCATTTGTGCATTCATTGCCCTCATCATTCTCAAAACACTTCCTCTCCACTTAAGCCCCCGGCATTAGGTCCTCATTTTTCCCCTCCCTCATGAGCCCTTGATAATTTATAAATTGTTATTTTGTCATATCTTGCCCTGTCTGACATCTCCCCTCACCCACTTCCCGTCTGTTCATCCCCCAGGGAGGAGGTCACATACAGTTACTTGTAATCGGTTCCCTCTTTCCTACCCACTCTCCCTCTACCCTCCAGTATCACCACTCACACCACTGGTCCCATAGGGATCATCCGCCCCGGATTCCCTGTATTTACAGCTCCCATCTGTACCAGTGTACATCCTCTGGTCTAGCCAGACTTGCAAGGTAGGATTGCAACGAAAATCATTTTATGTTTGGGGGTCACCACAACCTGAGGAACTGTGTGAAAGGGTCACGGCTTTAGGTTGAGAACCACTGCCCTAGCCTGTCATAGACAATGCTTTCTTTGACTAGTTGATGCTTGGGACATCTTTAACTACCGTCAGCCCCCTCAGTGACAGTGCTGCCAATCCGCTTTCCTTTGAAGCCAACGAGGATGCTACCCTGGTGGGTCCAGAATTCGTGTAAGTGTGACAAAAAGGACACTTGACCAGCAGTGGTTCACACTGAGTCCGATAGATGACCCGAGGGCTGGCCCAACTGCTCGCGGAAGTTGTGAAGAGTTCTGTTCACCAGCTCTACTGTCCTCAGTAAGGTCACCAGTGGCTGTGGCACTTCCTGGTCTCAGACCCATGTTCCAGCCAGAACAAAGGACAAAGATGAACATATGCCAGTCTTTTTAAAAGAAGAAAGCACGCTTTTCCAGAAGCTTGGCTGATTTGCCGACATTCCCAGTGCGGTATCACACCCTGTCCTCCACCTGAAAGATGACGATGAAGAAGGGGGTTGAGGGTGAAGATGAGAAGCCAACAGAAGACCCTCTGCTGAAGAATGAAGACAAGGTCCTCCTCATGCTTGACTATGGGGTGCCCGTGAACATGGAGGTGTGTGATGACCTCAGTGGTGGGAGCAAGGGTCACCGTTCTTATTCCTCCAAGTAGGGAAATCTCTCGGCAGATTGGCCTCACCGCAAAGTCTGACAGACGCCAGTCAGCCACATTGAAGTAAAGCCTGGGTGTCCTCGCACTTGGTCTCCAATCTCATGGACACTGGATGTGTGTTATTAGACATTTACTGACCCCCAAATGGGAGGGAAATAAGTATCCTCAAATCCCAGGCACAGAGCAGAGCGCTGATTTTTCCCAAAGAGCGGAAAAGACTCCACCGAGAAGACAAATGGCCTCTGGGGAGCAGGGGAGCCAGAGGATGAGACACGCCCCTCATCAGAGGGCGGGGACTGAGGGGAGCCATGGCGGAATCATTGCTGGACCCTGAGCCATCCGCAGGGTCTGTTCCAGATCAGACCCTTGAGATCCACAGGGTTTTAGGGTCCGCATTGGCTGATTTGGGGAAGCACATTTTGGGGCTTTCTTTCAAGTGTGGAGTAGGCCTTTCTTTGAAGCTGCTGGTGGACAGACACCCGGGGCACCAGTTCTAGAGAAAGGTGTCTTTATTGGCCCTCGGGTCAGTCCCTGTCTCTGCAGCTTCTGTTTCCTGCTTCCTCGGAGAGTTCCAGGTGTCTTGGCATTTATCCCCACTTCCCCCACTTACTTCAGCTGCTCCATTTACAGCTTGTAAGAGATTGATTCGAAACACACCTTACCTTAATCTCGCCTCCTTAACGTAATAGATAACACATTCCCAAATGCGAGTGCAACCACAGGCATAGAGTTTCGGGTTTATATTTTTGGAAGACACGATTCCATCCCAAACACCTTCAGTGTGCAGAGACGGTGCTTGGGGCAAAAGGAGAGCCCATCCCACCCCTCGGTTTGGCTTGTTCTTCCATCTTGAATGTTTGTCGACCCATTTGTTCCAAGGCGCTTTTAGGCTCTGGCAAAGGGACCAGGTACTCCATGATAACTCCAGAATTATGCTCCTTGGGCTCGTGGGTGGTGGGTGGGTGGTTAGAAAGGTAGCACTGAGCATTCTAGTTGAAATCCAGCCAACATTTTCCTTCCCAAGCAGCGTTTTCAGGAATGTTTTTGCTACCCTTACGCATGACATGTTCCTAGACTTCAGGGACCATGGCATGATCGTGGATCGCACACAGGAGACCGTCCTAGGCCTGCAAGGTTCCAGGGGGTTTCTGGGCAGGCAGGAGTGGGGGGTAGGTGGAAGGTGGTGGCTGAAACCCTTGGTGGGATGGCAGTCACCATAGCAGTGGGAGCAGTAAAGGCCAGCCTGGGGCAGCCTCTGCTAAGGGAGAAGGTGTGAGCTCATGCAGGTGTGTTGCAGGCCCGGAGAGTCACACACGGGGTCCTGTGTCAGGATCAGAGGCACTGTTCGCTACGGCCCCTTGAGGTAACAGACACTCATTCAAAGTCCAGGCGGCTGCCAAAAGATAATGGCCCTCGATGTGGAATTACAAATCATTATGGGTAATGCGACACAAATCGCAATAAAAGCATTGGCAGTGTTTTACTCTGGCTTTTCTTCCGCGGCCAACCTTGTCTAAAGTTGCTGCCAGGGAACTCTTATTCATACACCGCTGACCCTTCGTCTGTGGCATTGATATTGTCTACTCAAAGATGGAGTGAGCAGGAACCAAGAAACAGACGGTACAAGTGCCTTCCCATGCACCCCCACCCCCACTGTCGTTGGTTCCAAAAGAGAAAGCCAGATTGGACTTTTCCAGAATCCACCTCTTTCCTCATGCTCTGGGCAGTGCATGGGACATTCAATGTCCATTCTCATGATGAATCCAAAAGAAATCCTTCACCCAATGCTGAAGGATGTCTTATCAATAACCATGTGGCCAGATTGCCCAGGCAGCTCTCCTTTTCTATCTATGGGCCTCGGCTGGAGGAGGAAACATTTCTAAATCCCTTGGCCCTTAAATAGCACAAAACCCAAGTAGTATGTTCACTCTTCCCAAGGGACACAGGCTCTCAACCACTTCCTTTGATATCCATACTACTCCATTTAAGATCTTTCTCTAAGCAGCATGTGAACAACTAAACCAGCAAAGAAAAGAGTAACAGCACAGTCAATTGGGAGCTCTAAAGCCTACTTTCTCCTTTATCCTGGTGAGCGGATCAGACGAACATTCGCCATCTCAGCATTTTCCTCACGGACAGGTCCATGACATTAATGATGCTCATTGTGTTGTACAGTGATCACCACTTCCTGTCTCCAAATGCTGTCCTCACCCATCAGAGGAGCTTGGTGCTTCCCTGCAAACGCTCTTTTGAAAGGTTTTATGGTAACTCTTCTTACAAGGAAGGAGGCTCAGGGTGTTGGGCCAGTTGGTCCCTGAGAGAAGTCCTCCCTAATGTCTTCCCAGTTGAGATCTCACAGGTGGGATTTCAGAGAGGACCTTGGCTCAAGGTTTCCAGAGTCTTCGGGTTGAGAGCTGTCTATTTGGGGCTCTGCAGGTCTGGTTTCATCTTCCCCCTTTCTCAGCTCCCCTGTGGCCAACTGTTTCCGAGGAGCTCAATGCTTGTAATGACAAGGAAAACCCAGAGGCTGAAAATAGAGCTGATTTCCCAGAATCTCAGGTACCAAGAGGAGAGAGGGTGGGGACTTCTTGGATTTGAGCTCACATTAGCTGATGAAATGCAGCTGTTCTGTGCCTGCAGCTCCTTCTAGCTCCGGCCCAGGGAAGGGAGTCAGATTTGCTGGAAAATACCGCAGAGGCCCTCACCTTACTGTCACGAGAAGGCCTGGGCTTCTACGCAACAGCTGGGACCAGACTCAGGAGCCTACGGTTGGGACCTGTTGTTTCTAATGAAAGTGCTCCATCAGCTCCCAACGGTGGGAGCGTCATCAGATCAGTAGCCCTGTCACTCTCATTCTGGTGTGGGTCGCCTGAGCACCTGAGGCCATCCGTGAAGACGTTGGCTAGCCCAGAGACCCAGTGACTTGGGAAACACACTGCAGATTGGTTTGGAATTCATCGTTTCAAAGGCAGTTCTGCAGCTCAGTAGACTGAGGGCCATCAGGCCATCACAGTAGAGACAACTGTGAGGGATTGAAGTGGGTCTCTCCCTAAATATATGTTGGAATCTTAACCTCTACATCTGTCTGGAAATAAGCTTTTCTTTGTTACGTTACACCCCCCATTGGCCTTGGTGACCCAAACCTAAGCCCTTGTGGGTGATAAGGAGCAGCATAGACATAGAAATGCGTTAGCACCACTGGGGGCCGGGGTAGGGAAGGCTAGAGGCCATGGAAGCTAGCCAAGGATTGAAGGAAGTCTGGGGTAACAGACGGATCTTCCTCTCATGATGACAGCAAGGGCCCTCAACTTGGTCTTTTAGCTTCTTAAACTGGGAGGAGATCATGCTTGGTAAAGTAGAGGGAGAGCAACCAAAGAGGAAGGGTGTCAACGAGATGGATTGACACAGTGACTGCAATGATGGCTCAGGCACAGGAGCAGTGGTGAGGGCAGCACAGGACCAGGTAAAGTTCCTTCTGGTGTCAATAACAGGGTCGCTATGAGTTGGCACTGACTTAATGGCATGTCACAACAACCACCCAGCAAACTTGAGAAAATAATTTTCCATTCATCTTTAAAGCCACTCCCTTGTGACACGTCTCTGAAGCACTGCGACGTGGCCTACAGCCACTCTCCTGTTCACCTCATTCCTTTGTAGCTTCTGCTTTGCTCAGGGATATTGACTCAAGAAAATAATAGTAGTGAGTAATGTGTGTTATTTTTGGTAATAAGGAATAAATCAGCCCCAAAGATAGGGCTTAAAACAACAGTAAACATTTATTAGCTCCCACAGTTTCTGTGGGTCAGGAATTCAGGTGTAGCGTGAATGGTCTGGTTCAGGGTTTCTCGTGAGGTGGAGGTCAAGGTGTCAGCTGAGGGTCCATCATCTGAAGGCTTGACTGCGACTGGCAACATAGCCGACACATTGGTTGCGGCCTCATTCTTTGCTCCATGGGCCTCTCTACAACGTGTTGGCTGGTTTCTCCTTGAGAATGATTGTGTAAGTCTGAGTATATTAGAGAAACAAATCCACAGAAACTCATATGTATAAGGGAGAGTTTTATATAAAGGGTAATTGCACATCAAGAAAACATCCCAACCCAGTGCTGCTCAAGCCCACAAGTCCAACATTAGCCCATATGTCCAACACCAATCCACAAAGTCCTCCTCCATCTCACAAAACACACACAATGATGCCGATTTCAGGAGGAAAGCTGAATCAGTGAACGTGTAAGCATCTCAGCACTGGCAGGGGTCTCCACATGGATGCTCCAGCACCCAGGCTGCATTGGGGTAGGTCCATGTGGCTTCTCCTCGGGGATGTCTCGCGGGAAGTGAACCTTGCAAGCTGAAGCAGGGAACTGGCTAAGGCAGCTGCACCCTTGTCCAACCATCAGAAAGCAAGAGACCCGAGAACTCGAAAGGTGGGGGTCAATGATCCAGAAGAGAAAGCAAGTTAGACAGCACACTCTCTTTTTTACCTATCCTTAGAAGTCATACATCATTAGTTCTACAATACTCTATTGGCTATACTCCAGTAAAAAACAGAATCCCAGAACCCTAGCGACTTGGCACTACAAAAACTTACTCTTCATTTAAATTACAGTGGTTACACTGGAAAAAACAAACAAATAAAAACAGTTAAGTGTTCTATCATTCTTTGATTAAACCCACCAATCAACAAACAGCAGTACAAACCAGCTTTTTAGTACTTTATCTTACATATCAGTTGATCTCATAGATCTAATATATTTAAGAGAAGTCTCACACGTGAAGGATGTGAAAGACACAAGACACCATCAACCAAGAAACAGCACCAAAGGAACTTAGAGAAGGCTGAGAACCCAGGGCAATGCAGACAGTAGATGTTACGGTTTTAGCGGTATCCAAGAAAGCGTTGCTGTCATAAAGACAGGATGATTTTCTATGTCTGAACACACACAAAATCGAAAAACAAAAATGAGCTCTGAGAAATAAAATCTGAGAGTCCAACAGAAAACGTCCATAGAAGGGTTGGGAGATAAATGTGAGGAAGTCTCCCAGAAAACAGAACAACAAAAGTTGGAAAACAAAACCACACCTAGAGGAGCAATGGGATCTCACAGAAATGATCCCAAAGAATAACACGTGGCCAGGAAAAGGCCAAGAAAATTGGAGGAGAGCAAATTACGAAAGAAATATCGGTTCTGAACATGGAAGAGCATGATGGGGAAGACTCACTGAGTGTTGGAGATAATGACAGGGGATAGAGGAGGGGCGTGGGCAGGCCTAGAGAATCCTCCCAAGGCCCCCTGTAGAAATACTGGGGAACTCATAAAACTCTCTGGTGAGGGAGGAATAGATTGCGGTTTAATAGCTCTTGGGGAATAAGCTAGCAACACTGAAAGCCAGAAGACAGCGATTCTGAGGGGAAATGGTTTTCAACGTGGACTTTAGTTGCCGTCAACGCCACTAGGAGCTTGTAGTCTAGTCTTTCTCAAAGATCAAAACATTTATCTCGTTCTGTCTAGTGAATGGCTTATTGTGGCCCTTGTTGGAGTTATTCGTGCTGCTCTAACAGAAATTTGTAAACAAAAATCATTCCCTCGTGGGTTAAAACTAAAACAACTCGGCCATCGAGTTGATTCCGACTCACAGTGACCCTATAGGACAGGGTAGAACTGCCCATCGGGTTTCTGAGACTGTAAATGCTGTGAGTTCCCAAGACTGTAACTCTTCATGGGAATAGAGTGCCTCATCTTTCTCCCGAGGAGCAACTGACGGATTAGAACTGCTGACCATTGCATAACCACTATGCCAGCAGAATTCTAGACTCAAGAGCCCTGGCTCGGGGGGAAGGCTCTCTCTCTTCAGCTTTGGAAAGAAGTCCTTGTCTATTTTCAGCCTCTGGGCCCAGCATTCCTTGGAGATCTCTGTGTGCCTTGGCGTCAATCTTCCCTGGTATTTAGGAATTTCTGAGTTCAGGGAACCCGAGTCCAAGAGACATACTCTACTCTGAGCTCTTCTTTCTTGGTGGTAGGAGACTCCCCCTTTCTCTTCTCGCTCCTTCTCTCTCTTATAAAAGGAAAGAGATTGTAGGTCACACCCAAGGGAAACTCCCCTTACATCCGATTCAGGCTGGGATGGAATTGAGGGTGTTGCTTCGGACCTCTAATATTTTTATTGATTTAGCACATCTGCTTAGGTCCTGGTGGAATCACTACATAACTGCAATATCTCACCATGTCAGAACTGTCAAACCACTGAGAAGCATTGCGCCGTAGCCAAGTGGATGCATGTTTTTTGGGGGAGGGGGGAGCACAGTCCAACCCATGACGATCCTTTCAGTCCTGTAACTTCTTCCCACTGAGTCGGTGGGACCAGGCAAATCAGGTGAGGAGGTTGGCCAGCTTTGCCATTGCACGATTGGTAAAAAAGTCAGCCAATCCCAGAGCAGAAAGAGAATTGCAACCACAGGGAAAGCATGAAACGGTAAGAACTGGTAGCAGCTGTGACTCAGAAGGGCAGCAGCAGAACCAGGAGCGTGGCAGCCCATGAAGGACATGAGTGGAGTGCCTTTGGGCAGGATGCTTGCTGGCAGGGTGGGGCCCCTCCTGGCCCTTAACTGCAGAGCTAAAGTGCAAGGCATAGGCCAGGCTCAAGTACAGTCAAGGGCTGAGGGCCAAGAGAGGAGGCCTGTCCTCGGGAGGCCAAGAGGAGGCCTGCTTAGATGAGAGGAGCTAAGAGAACCGTCTGGGAGCAAAGAAGGAAGACATGCTTTCTGCTTCTGATCCCGAGTTGCAGCTTGTTACTTACATGTGATGTTAACAAGTCACTGTGAGCATGTTCTCTGAGTTCTGTGTGGCCATTGCAATGAATTGTCAAACCCAGCAAACAAGTGTAAGGTGCTAAGGGCAGGGTGGCTGGTGTCAGAACTGGTCAAAAGGTTCAGGAGTGCGGTCTGTTGCACGTCCAGCCTTGGGCCGATGACCTTGATCTCTCTCCTACAGTGTGGGAAGTTCAAGGAGGTCTGACTCAGCTGTGCCATTTTTACGTGTTGCTTCTCAGAATGCAAGATGCACTCCACCAACATGAGAAGGTAAAACAAGAAAAAAGCAGCACAGGGATTGAAGATTGAGGATTTGAGTCCGGAGAGCAGCAAAAGGAACCCCCAAAACAGCTTTAGGTCAGAGTGCACCCAGTCCTGGTAGGGCAGGGGCAGAAGACCCCACAAAGTGAATTTCCAAAAGGAATCCATGGAAGGAATAGATGATTGATGTATTGGACACGTGGACATAGTACTGAGAGGATTGTATAGGCCTTTGGATCATGTTGGTAAAGTTAACAGAAATAAAATACAATAAATAAACTCACTGTCATCGAGTGGATTCTGACTCATAGCAACCCTCTAGGACAGGGTGGAACTGGTCCTGTGAGCTTCCGAGACTGTTAACTCTTTACAGGGGTAGAAAAACACTGTCTGTCACCCAAGGAGCAGCTGGTGGCTTTGAACTGCTGGCCTTGCAGTTAGCAGCCCAACAAATAACCAGTACGCCACCAGGCCTTCTTTATACTCTCTATCAAACCCAGGACCAATTCTAACTCAAGTCACTCGGGCTTGCAGGGCTGTAGTCTACAGAGAGGAGACTGCTACATCATTTCCCACAGAGCAGTCAGTGGGATGGAACCAGGGACCTTTCCGTGTGTAGCTGAGCACTTAATCACTGCACCACCAAGGCCCCTCTCACCAAAACAACAAAACCCAGACCCACTGCCATTGAGTCAATGCTGACTCATAGCGACCCTATAGGACAGGTGGAACAGCCCCTGGGGTAGAACTCTTTCTGGGAACCCCCAGACCACACTGGACTCTGGGCCATGTACATGCTCAAAAACAACAAAATACATTCCACATTTTTTAGGGAATTGAAAACAGGTGTTCATACAAAAACTTAAACGTGAAAGTTTGAAGATAAATTCACAGAGCCAAAATTTGGAGACAACTAAAATGTCAACCAATTGATTAAAAATAATAAGGAAAATGGGGTATCTTCATTCACATAATGGGACATGAAGCATCCAATGAAAGGGTAGAAGTACTGCAGAGCTTAAAAAGTGTCAACATACATGTAGAAACTGCTGGTGTGTGTTCTTTGAGTTGGGCTCCACCCCAGAGCAGTGAATGTGGCTGTTGGTTTGGGGTGGAATAGGGAAGAGTCCCAGCAGGGTGGGATGGTGGGGTGCAAGTAGTTCCCACTCTTGGTTACTAATGGAAGGTCCCTGGGAAGAAAGGCCTGGTTATCTACTTAAAAAAAAAATCAGCCATTGAAAACCTTATGACTTGGTTAAATAAAATATGCTTAGAGTTTAAATAAAAAAAGGAGACCCTATGGAGTACCATTCTATTTGGATACCTACGGGGGTCTCACGAGTCAGAGTGTGACTTGCTTATATCTTGTTGATCTGTTTCAGCACATCGCTGTGGGAGGGCATGAAGACCACCCTTCCTGGAGAAGGCGGAAGGTCGTGTAAGACAGGAAAGAAAGGGTCCACGAGGACGACAGAAGAGACTGCAGCCTGCTCTCGCTCGAGGAGCAGTGAGAGCAAACGGAAGGAAGGATGAAATCGAAGACCTGCGGAGAAAACTCCAAAGGGAAGCTCAAAAGACAAAGCTAAATCCGAGGAGGAAATGTGGGGAAGACCTAGAAGTCGAAGACCCAAAGGGAAGAGCAGGCTCAGCGAGTCTTAAAGGGAAAGAACTCGAGAAACAAGTCAAGCTTCAAGTGACAATATTTAAAGATTCTGTGGGCAAAAGAGTGAATGACGCAGGCAGCCTCAAAAGACGGTGGGAAGACTACAGAGTCGCTGTGCCAAAAAGTCGACACGCCGCCATTTGGGGAGGCAGCAGAGGAGCAAGAACCAACGGTGCTGAAGGAAAGCATCAGCCAAAAACACAGTTCCAGGAATTGATGGAAAACCAACTGAAATGCTTCGACAAGCTGATGAAGCACCAAAGCACTTCCTTGTCTATGCACAGAGTAGAACTGCCCCTGTGGGTTTCTGAGATTGTAACTCTTTAAGGAGTAGAAAGCCTCATCTTTCTCCAGAGGAGCGGCTGGTGAGTTTGAACTGTGGGCCTTATTAAGGTGACCAGACGTCCCGCTTTGGGCAGGACAGTCCCGATTTTTAACAATTTTTCCTGCGTCCCGCGGCGTTCTAAAAAAAGTCCCGATTTTTGGAAAGAATGCACGACAAGCTAGGGTATACGGTTTTCGGCTACCATGTGGTGTGGCTATTTTGCCAAGATATGAGTTTTATCAATGGTGTCCTGCTTTACCAAAGTTAAAATCTGGTCACCTTACCTTATGGTTAGCAACCCAATACGTAACCCTTTACCCGGCCTTTCCCAACAAGTAATAATTCTTTCTCTCTACAAGAGAGAAATAGCAACAGCAGAAAAACCCAAAAAACAACCCACTGCCCTTCAGTTGGTTCTGGCTTACACTGACCCTAAAGGGTGTGCCAGTTTGTGTGCCCCTACTTAGGCTTTCTTTAAAAAACTAAAACACCCCGCAAAACCCTCATTGTCATGGAGCCCATTCCCCATAGCGTGGAGTAGAGCTACCCCGTGGGGTTTGCCTGGCTGTAAATGCTTACGGAAGTGGACTGCCACATCTTTCTCCTTCCGGACAGCTGGTAGGTCTGAACTGCTGACCTTTTCAGTTAGTAGCCTGCTGCTTTAACTGCTGCACCACCAGGACCCTCTAAGAGAGAAGTGGGGAGACGGCACAGGGGTAAATTCCGAATTTTCCTCAGTGGGTGGAAGCAGAAGGCTAATGAGCCTGCTCACTGTCTGGTAAGGCATGTGCAAGCCTCTCTGGATGCAACCAAGATGCGAGGGAGAAAGCACCATGACAAGGTTATCAGAGCTATCCCTGGGTCGCGGGATTATAGGTGATTTTCCCCCCTCCCTTCTTCATATCCTTTGTCTGAATTTCTTTTTATAGCACATGTTCTACTTTGATATTCAGAAGGGAAAAAAAAGTGCCTTTTAAGAAGAAAGTCCCTGTTCTGTGGCATATTTCTTTCATTGCTGCCCCCCTCCCCCCACCCACCCTTTCTCAAGATCCAGGAGAGGAGAAAGAGAATGGAGACACCAAACCCATCCTCAAAACAGTTCCCTTTTTTCCTTTAATTTTAGAACTTTTTCTTCAAGTCCCACCCCTCCATACATTACAAGTCCCATGAATAAAAGAACATCCTTTTGTTGGCTGATAGATTTTGCACACAGCACGCTCCTGCGGTGCTTCTTTTAAAAGAAAGCAGGCGCAGGCTGAGTTAGAGGGCAAAGACTGAGGTCACTGTAGGGGTCAACCTGAGAGGTGGGTGGGCGGCGGCTCAGCCCCTGCAGCCTCCCTGCAAACAACTCTTCTTCCAGTGAGAGCTGGCCCATTCAGCCAGAATGGGGATGGCGTTCCCACAGCCCCTGCCTGAGCCTCCTGGAGGTCTGCTTGGCCTTGGCCGAAAGCACACGGAGGCCCAGCCCCTCTGCTGAGGGAGCGTGCTGGGGTCTGAGCAGGGTGAAAATTGCCCACCACCCGCCTGTCTCGGCCGGCCTGCCTCTTCCTGCAGGGCTCCTCCCAGGGTCCTCTCTGGCCAGCTCCGTGTCTGTGTTTGGGCCAGGCAGCGAAGGGGGAGAAAGCATTTGGCTCCCCTCCCGCTTTGTCAGGAGGCCAACATTACCAGGGGTCTCGCCCGGGGCCTTTCCTTGCTGCAGTCAAGTTTCTAGCCAGGATTTCTTGGCCCTGGGAAAAGATGGAATGCCTGCCTGAGCCTTCGGGGCCTGGGTTTCATTAGCAGCTGCCTGGCTCTGTGCTGGGTGATAGTCCTAGGCCCTCTCTGTCAGCCCATCCCCACGGCTTGGCCAGCAGAGGAGGCCTTTGTGTTGGTTGTCCTGGTGCTTGGGAGGGAGGCCGGGCAGGCAGGCGGGAGGTGGCTCCTTGTTTGCGTCCTCAGACTTGTGTCCTGGGTTTACTTCAGCCTCGGCCCAACGTCAGAGGTGACACTGCCTTCCAGGGGCAACGGTTCGGTCTGTGTGCTAGGCCAAGCAGAGACAAGGACACCGATGTCCCCCCCACCCCCACCCCCCAAGAGCCCGGTCCCTGACTGTTTCTAAGACGGGGAAGCTGCTCAGCTCCCCCACACTTTCCTGCTAAAAATTTCCAGCTGTTCTGGTCTTTCCCACAGGGCTTGGCAATGCTGAAGAAGTCGGGAAGACAAAGAATTCAGGGGGCCTGCAAAGCGTCAGGTTCGGGCTGGAGGGTGCTTCTCCCTCCCTGAGTGGGGACCCTTCTGTGAACTCCTTGGTCCCTTCCTTCCTTGGGATACTTGAGGTGGAGGTGGGGTGCTGAGGTCCTGGTGGGGCTGCCAGGACCTGGAGTCCAAGCCCCCAGGGCATAGGGGGCTTATCATTATGACTTTATGCCCCAGGCAAGGTGCCCACCGGTTGTCAGCCAGTGCAGGGCGGGGTGAGTGTGAGCCAGGGCTGCAGGTGCCGGGAGCCACTTCCAGAATCTGCTCAGGGCATAGACATGGGGCATGAAGGATAAGGGAGTCCCAGATGTGACCCCATTGCCCCTGCCAGACAAGACGGGGCTGGGCGGGGTGGGGTGGTGTATGGGGAGGGTGAATGCCCAAAGACCACCCCTCTGATACAGGCTTCCTGTCTTCCCTCCTGCTAGACTACACTCTAAGTCCTAGGTTCTCCTTTGCCATGCTTTTCAGTTCTGTGGCCAAAGACGAGGATTAAATGCGAGAAGCAACATGCTTGGAAAGATAATGGCCAGGATGAGTGTGTGTGGCCGTCTGAGCGGCACAAAGGCATTGTGGTCAAGGTGCCCCCTTTATGCTTGCTCTCGCAGCTAGTTGCCATCGGTTTCCACCCCTAGCCACCCCACTGCGTGCAGTGGCTGCATTTCACCGGCCCTTCAGGTGTGGCCTTCAGCAGACGGCCAGAGCTGTCTGAGGTGCTTCTGGGCTGAGGAACAGCCCCTGCCACCCACCTGCAAGTGCATAGACGACAGAGTTGAAAAAAGGGCTCCGTTTATGTTCTGCCCTACCAGCCCAGGGTGCCTTTCCCACCTCAGGGTCCCTCTAGGATTGCTGCAAGATGCCGGGGTGCTATGGAAAGATAAACAACACACTAGGCTTCTCCTTAAGGAGCCCGCGGGTGGCACTGTCACCGGAAGGACAGCAGTTCAAACCCACCAGTGACTCCCTGGGGAAAAGATGAGGCTGTCTGCTCCTGGAACGTAGCCTCGGAAACCTCATATCGTCTCTATGAGACAGAATCCACTCGATGACAACGGGTCAGGCTCCTCCCTGGGACCTAAGGAATTCCTTGAGTGGTGGGCTGTCCCCGTGTGTGGGTTTCCTTGTTAGAAATGGATTCAGGGCAGGTTCAGGGTGGGGAGGAACTTCGGGCCTGCAGCAAGGCAGACACTGTCCGCTGCAGACTGTCACTCTGCACGGGGTGCCCCTCCCCCTCTGGGCAACACGGGAGGCCTTTCACATCCATCACCCTTCGTGGTCCTTATGTCACCCCAGGCATGAGGGGGATGGACACGCCTCCCCCCCCCCCCACCAGCAGACGAGGAAACCAAGGCTTGGATATTCAATGAGCGTGCAGTTTCTCAGCGATGAAGGACGGGACTGGGCCAGAACCCAGGTGCCTGAGTGGAGAGGCCACCTCGGTGCCCAGGGTCCAACAGCAGTGACCTCCGGGCCTAGGAGCTGAGTCTGCTTGGCCCAGGGCTCCACCCGCCCAGCACTCAGGGTGGCTGGCGATAGAGCTGGACCTGCTGTGGCGGAGCTCTGGCCCAGGGCCATTGGCTGCTCGAGCTAGGCTGGGG
>NW_022106471.1:7204329-7218645 GCF_000313985.2 Echinops telfairi | reverse complement strand
TGTGTAGGGATCCGGGGTGTGTGTGTGTGTGTGTAGGGATCCGGTTACCCCGACTCCATGAGGGGAGGGGAGTCCCTGGGCTACAGGGAGGGCGGCTGCGTGGCTTCCGGCCAGGGTGGGGGCCTCAGCTGGCCGGCTGCCCTCTCCCATCTGGGCAGGCGGGCCTCATTCTTGGCTGGGATGAGCAGTCAGCCTCATTTCGATCCACAAACATTTGTTAAACGCCCATTAAGTGTCAGGTGCTGTGGGGCGCTCGAAGGGGTGCACACAGAGAGATACACCTGGGGGTCCTGCCTGAAACTCAACGTCTTGTGGAGGGAAAAAGAAATCCACACAGCACAAGGTTGCCAAAGGCACCAGGCAGCTTATCGGATGGGGTCTTATGAGAATGACGGGCAGTGGCGGGATTCTGGCCTGGTGGGTCTGTGGGTTAGGCTTGGGGTGGCCAACTGCAAGGTCAGGGTGTCAAGCCCACCAGTCACTCCATGGGAGGATGAGTCTGCTTCCCTAAAGATTTAGTCTTGGAAACCCCACAGAGGGTCGCTATGAGTCTGTGTCTCAATGGGCAGTGGTGGGCTGTTTGTTCTCCAAAAGCCACTTCTGGGACTTCACCTTCCTACAATCTGGGATGCTTCCCGCAAAGTGCAGCTTCCACAAGTTGGGGGCCTGCTACCTACCCTGAGGTCTTCCACAACCAGGGAGAACAGCATGCTTCCTGTCCCACTCATCTCAGTGCCCAGCACCTACCCCACCCACACTGCTGAAGGTTCCAGCCTAGGGCCAGCCGGCCTGCGGCTCCCGGGCACCCCACAGCAATTTCAGTAAGCACTTGTGGCTCTGAAGTCAAATGGAAAACTTTTAAAGCATATTATTCAGATAATGGTTCGTTCATTTGTTTGTAAAATATCTATCTATCTAAATATGGCTCCTGACAAATGTTTAAATGGTTGTCAGGGGCAGGATGGGCTCTTCTGTCTCAAAAGTTTGCTGACCGTTGGTCTAACCCATCCCACCACCATCTCTCCCCATCCATCCCGACACCATACCTTCCTTCCCACGACACCTTCTCTATGCTCAGTCTCCTGCAAGACAAGGCCCCGTTGTTCTTCTTCCTGAAACCTGCCTGTTCCTCGAGGACACAGATGCCCAGTCCTTTCTCCAATAGGCCATGCACCCCAGGGTCCGTGGGTGACCTTCTCGATGACTGTGGAACTCACCGCCCATTACCCTGCCCTGTGCATGTCCGCCCCAGTTTCCTCGGTCACTTTCCCTTGGTGACTTGACGACTTTATCTCAGGGCACGTTTCCCTCCATGATCATTATTCTTGGCAATTTCAACATCTCTATGGATGACCCATCCAACACCTGCCCCAAGTCCCTTGACTTCCAGCTCAGAGTGACACCATGAGACTATGAACTGTCCACGGGCTTTTCCAAGTGGATTGCCATCAGGAAATCCAGAGTTGTGGCCCAGCGGCAGTTAGGTTGCTAACTGCAAGGTCCGCAATTCCAAACTATCCTCCACTCCTCAGGAGAAAGATAGGGCGTACTACTCCTGTAAAGAGTTGCAGTCCCAGAAACCCACAGGGGGCACTTCTGCCCTGTCCTGTAGGGTCACCAAGAGTTGGCACCAACTCGTCAGTGCGTTTGGTTTGAGAGTTTCTGCCATTGGGTGGCTTTGAACCACCAACCATTTGGTTAGCAGACTAATGCTGAACCATTGCTCCACCGCCCAGGGTGCCTTTGACTTCCACAGCCCTAGCAGTAGAATCCTTCTGGCCTGCCTCAACCTCTGGTCATCTTGTAGACCTAAAAAATCCTATCGTCTCGGAAATGTTTAGATGTACCACCTGCCCACCTTCTAGTTTGCTTGTTCTAGGACTTGGACTCCAGCCCTTCTTCCCCAGAGCCCCCCAGATGGCCTCTTTGCCCTACTCACTCCACCTCCAGTCTCCACTTCCCAGCCAGGGAGGATTCCGTGGCTAGGCATACGGCACACGGAATTGCTCCTGCACACAGTCATCACTCCCTACACCGGTCTCTCTGCATCAGACTCACCTGGCACCCACCCAAGTGGGCTTAAATCAAACTGCTTACTTCACACCTGCACTGAAGCACCATTGAGGAACACCACACAGCTACTCTGAATGGATTCACTGCAGAGTGACGGCCGGAAATCCCCAATGGGCTTTGGAACTTCTGGACAAGCTTACTAGAATTCCTTAGAACATTCACGTTCCCTTTCCCCATGCTTTCACCTCTCTCCACAGCACCCCTTGTCCCTTTCTCTCAGTCCAACCGCAGATCATCCTGCACAGAGAAAAGTGGCACAATCCAACCGGTGGCCTCATCTTCCTACCAAAGCCACCGGAAGGCTTGCCACTCTGCCATTCCTCGCATCGGTCAACGACCCCTCCTCCTCTTTCCCCAGGCCACGATCTCCTCATTCCTGCAACCATCGATCTCTCCTTCTTTAAATCAGGAAGTGAAAGACAAACAGCCATCGAGCTGACCCCAGTTCATAGTGGCCCTATGTGCCGCCAGGCTTTCCATGGGCTGGGACCTTTGGGGAACAGATCACAAGACTTCCTGCCCGTGGCTCTGGGTGCACTGAAACCACCAATAGTTGGTTAGTGGGCAAATGCCTAACCCTGGCACCACTCAGGGACGTCCAAACAGGACTTCATAGCTCCCAAAGTAGACCTTTCCTCCCATTCTGGCTTCTGTACTATTTTGGGAGCCCCCTTTTCAGAACACATATTCTGAAAAGAGTTGTTTAGATACTGGCATTTCGAGTTCTTCATCGCCCCATCTTGCCTCCACCTACTCCAAATGGGATTTTAGCTCCACTAGTCCGTTGTAGAACCTTGGCCGTGTCATGATTACTCCTTGGGCCAAGATCCACAAGGGCAGCGGTTGGAAACCACCAGCCCCTCCATGGGAGAAAGATGGGGCTTTCTACTCCCATAGTTACAATCTCAAAAACCTCACAGGGGCACCAATGGCAGTGAGTTTTGGATTTTGTTGTAGAAAGGAGTCCTGGTGGCATTACGGGTTAGGCATGAGGCTGCTAACCACAAAATCCGCAGTTCAAACCCACTAGCTTCTCAGCAGGAGAAAGGTGAGGTTGTTTGCTCCTGTAAAGAGTTACAATTTAGGAAACTCCGGACAGGGTTACTGTTGACTCAGTGGCAGCCGGATTGTGTTTCCCTCTTGCTATTCTGCTGTAAAAAGAGCCCAGGTGGCACAGAGGTAGAGTGTTGGATTTCAGCTGCTAATCCAAAGGTCAGCAGTTCGAACCCACCAGCCACTCCACAGGAGAAAGAGGCGGTAGTTCTACCTCTGTAATGATTACAGCCTTGGACACCCTGTCGGGCTGTTCTACTCTGGCCAAGGGAGTCGAGAGGAGTTGGAATTGACTCAATGACAACAGGTTTGGTGCTGTTCTGTTGGGAAGTCTTACCAAAACCACCAGAGACTTACATCTTGACTAGATCAGAGGCCCATTCACTCCTCATCTCATCGGGCTTGGACGTGACGTTGAATTCACTTTCCCATTCCTTTTGTGGTAGACTGAATTATTGGTCCCAATTTTGGTCACTCCTCCCTGCACCTGTGTCCCTTTCTAAGTGACTCTGCAGTCCCTCCCACTAGAAGCAGAGCATACTTGCACACCCCTTGGCTTGGGCTGTGCTGTGCGACCTGCGTTGGCCAGTGGATTCTAAGAGGAAGTCACACTGTGCCAGTTCCAAGGTTGGGCTTACGGAGGCCTGGGGTATTTCCAGCTGCCTGCATGAGCCTGTGCAATCATCAGGCCCTAGCTGGCTTGCTGGTCCAAGGGGAATGAGGGACAGATATGCAGAGCAGACTCAGAACCGGAGCTTAGAGTTCCCCAGGCAAGACCAGCCTACTGTAGCTGACCTCCTCTGAGCGGCAGATAAATAAGGACTGTTGCAGGTCATAGGGGGTGGGGGGTGCTTGTGGTTGTTTGTTTCCCAGCAATAGCAGACCTATATAGCTTCCTTCTTGAAACCTCTTCTCTGCTCACATTTCCTTTGTAACCACCATCTTTGGATTTTTCTCCAACCTCCCAGGCAGCTCTCGGCCTTTTGCTGGCTTTCCTTCCAACAGATCTTTACAGCCCCAGCACTCTGCTCTCTTCTGTTCCACAACGTGGAATTACAGCTCTGAATGCTATTTACTTACTGCTTCTCCGATGTGAATCCGAAGGTGAGGCTCCCCTGAATTCCAGACCCAAACCGTCACCTGATGTCTCAGAGGTCTTGGCATGGCCCCATGGCAAACTAAGGATTCTACAGCATGCATGCCTAAACCCACCCAGTTGGCCTAAACATGGAAGTGTCATTCTTGACTCTTCTCGTTAGTCGTAGGTCAGATCATCAGGACGGCCTGTCTATTCACCCCCAGTACCATGGACTGCCAACAGGACACGCAGATCTGTCTTGGAAGAAGTCCAACCAGAGTGCTCCTTAGAGGTGAGGATGGTGAGACTTCATTTTACATATTTGAGACACAAGTCCCTGGAGTAGGACATCATGTTCGGTAAAGTGGAGGGACACTGAAAGAGAGGAAGGCCCTCAGCCAGACCAGTTGACACCGTGGCTGCAACAGTGGGCTCAAGGCTAGCAACGCTGACGAGGATGGTTGGGAAAGTTCCTTCTTGCTTCCGTGATTGTGCTAAAGCAGGTTGTCAGATGCCAACAATCGCTGTACAACCCTATGTACAACAGAGTGAAATACTGCCCGGTCCTGTGCCATCCTCACAAGTGTGATTGAGCCGGTGGTTACGGCCAAGGGTCTTGTTCTTCTTTGCTGCCCTCCACTTTACCAAGCATGATGTCCCTTTCCAAGGACCGGTCTCTCCTGATAACATGTCCAAAGTCTCGCCATCCTTGTTTCTAAGGAGCATTCTGTCTGTACTGCAGGTGTCAGCATGTGAAGTGTTGGGCTTTGTCTGCTCCCTACTGTCCATTAATTAGACTGTCCAGTCCTTACGGGCAGGTCTCTGCCATGGCCTTGAACAGATATTCAGGGTTCAGCGCAGGCCTCACAAAGGAAGAGACAGGTTAGAGTGGCTAGTGTTAGAGCTCAGAGAGAGGGGTGGGTGGGTGTGGATCTGCTTGGTGGGGGCACCTGAACATCTCTCCAAGTCACAGTAGTGGGGGTATTGCTGAAGATTCAGGGTCAAGGGCATGGCACAGTCAAAGGAATAGTTTTAGGATGATTAATAAGGTTGTTTGAGTGTTCTTAACAGAGTGCTGTCCCGAGAGAGCCAGGAATGGTAGAAGACAAAGACCTCTAGAAGAATCTGGGAGCCCAGGGAAGGTGGAGATAGATCCCCTTGGATTTCAGGTGCTGGAAAAACCTAACCTTTTAGGGACCATTATCGAGTTCCCAGCTTCAGGAGGTCTCCCAGGGCCCAGAGGATTTGAGGAGAGAGCCCAGCAGGCACTCCCAAACGCACGTGTTAACGAGCTGGGGGCCCTGCCCTAGGGGTCTCCTCCCGCCTTTCCCCACCATTAAACTGTTTTCATTCACCCAGGGACTGAACACGAGCCTCTCCCCCACCCCCTCCAGGCCCACAGAGACACCCTGACCCAGCTACTTGCCTTCCCAGCCCCCCTCCACCCAATTCCATTGTCAGGGCTGAACAAAAGGCCCAAGGCATCCTGGGTTAAAGGATTTTTTAACTCTGCTAATCCCAGGAGGCTCCAAGGAGAAGCGACTGCAGGATTGCCCGCCCCAGGCGACAGGGTGGTGTATTTTTGTTTTTGAAAACCGGAAACCTAGCGGGCCAGCGGACACCGTCCCTCTCAGCCCCAACCCGGGTGACCAAGAGACTTCTCCCCCAGCTGCCAAATCATGTCTTTAAGGTCATTTCCCCGATTGCTCCCCGCAGGCCGCTGTCACGTTAGCTCCCGAGCAAGCCCAGGGAACAGCGCCCCCGCCCCTCCCCCGGGGCTCCGGCCCGCGCGCCGCCCCGCCCCCAGGAGGCGCCGCACGCGCGCGGGCTCCCGACGGCGCCGCGCCGGGCCCGCCGCCGAGCGCCGGGGCCTCGAGCCCCAGGCCGCTTTCCCGCGCGGAGAAGGCCCCGAACGCAGCCCGGCTCCCGAGAGCAGCGCCGGCGGTGTCGGCCCTCACCGGGAAGCTGGTCCCCGGCCCCTGGGACTTCCGACATGAAACGGCAGTTGGTATGTCAACCCCGCTTCTGCCCGCCCGGGAGCGAAGGGAAAGGGCGCGTGGCGAGGGAAGGGATGCACGCCGACGAGTCGCTGCCCCCGCGGGCGAGCGGAGATACCGGGTCCGTGAGAAACGCCAGCCACGCCGGTGTTGAGGCGACGGGAAGGTGCCCGCGCCCGGCCGGCCGCACGCCCCGACGGCGCCGGCGCGCAGCTGCGGCGCAGCGCCCCCTGGCGGCCGCGAGGGGACTGGGGGACTCGGCCGGCCCGACCTAGGCCCCCAAGTCTGAGCAACAAGGACCATTTGGGGGCGGGGGGGGGGGCATCAAAGATGCCCAACGCCTGAGTACTGGGGAAGGCTGTCCGTGGTTTCGTGGTTGGCATCTGGGTCAATAATCAGGGAAGGGGCTAGCTCGCGTGAAGGGAACATCTTTGTTCCACGTTTGATGGAGGCCTGCCAACAAGCCCTCTCACCTGCAGGGTTTGATTCTTATAAATTAACATGCCTCAAGGATGGACAAGCCTTTAAAATAAGGGCGTGTGAGGAGCTGCCACCCGGAAGGGCAGCGGTCCGAAACCACCAGTAGCTCCACGGCAGAAAGAGAGCCTTTCTACTGCTGTAAAGAGTTACAGTCTCAGAAACTCACAAGGGGCAGTTCTAACCTGTCCTGTAGGGTCACTTTGAGTCAGTATTGACTGGAGGGCAGTGAGTTACCTTCGTGGATAAAAGTATCCACTTCATCGACTTGTTGTGAAGATTAGCTACGTTATTTTAATGCATGGCTGCTTAGAACAGAGACTAGCACATAATCATGTCTCAATACAAATCAACTGTTATTTTTCTTAATTGCCAATATCACCCAAAAGTCAACATGGACACATGAAGGGGCTTCAGAAAGTTTGTGGAAAAATAGAATGAAAAGATAATGAACTTTTCCCATTAAAAGTTTGAGCCCCTCATATTATATACAGCTATGATATTTAATAAGCAACGCCGAATGTTCCGTCCCCATCCTTATTATTCAGCCACTCTGCTAAGATAGAATCCGGCTATCTCTTCCACAGAATTTCTGCCCAGAACACTCCATGGGGACAGTTTCACTCTGTCTATAAAGTCCCTTGAGGGGAGCCTTGGTGGCGTAGTGGGTACAAGTTAGGTGGCAAACAGAGAGATCAGCAGTTCGGTCCCACAAGCTGCTTCACAGAAGGACCAGGATTTCTACTCCCTTGAAGCTTACAGTGTTAGAAACCCACAGGGGCAGTGCTGCCCTGTCCTACAGGGTCGCTGTGAGTCAGAACGGCAGTGAGATAAGGTCACTCCCTCCCTGAGCTGCACTGACGCAGTGACTGCAACAATAGGCTCTGGCATAGTGACCATTGTGAGGATGCCGCAGGATGGGCAGTTTCCTGTTACTGTGGATCAGAACCGACTCCATGGCAACAGTAATGGGTTAGTGTGGGTGAGGACCCACTGAAGAACATACCCCACCACCAGTTACCCCAGGCATCCTTTTGCACTGTAAAAAGCAGGGCTATTTTAGACAGGCCCCCTCTCCAGTGACCACACACTCTAGTCCAGGTGGTTCCAAGCTTCCCCCAGTCTCTCCACCTCTCATTCTCCCAGGTACTACTCCATTTGATTGTCTACACCACCGTGGTGCCCCACTAGGAGTGTCTGCATTTCTTCCAGAACCCACAGAACCCCAGGGAGACCAAGGGGCCCTCTCAAGTCCTCTTGTCTAATGTGCAACACTGTGGTCACTGTGAGCTACTCACAGGTTGCTTCTGTTTCCTGCTTCCTCCCGTTCTCTGTGGAGTGTTCCTCCTTTGGCACTCTTTCATCTGTCAGAAGCTGGAGGAAATGGGGGAGCTGGGTCTCTGAGGGACCAGATGGTTCCTGCCCGTTCACCCTTTCCACTGCCTGAGGGGTATCTACTTACCTGCATTGCCTAGTGAGAGTGCTTCCAATCCACATCTTCCCTCTGTGAAGGTATCTACAGCTACTTAACAAGGCATCCCCAATCCATTGTCTTAAAGCAGTAACATTAGCTTTGTTGTTGCTTGCTGACTCTGTGGGTCAGTGTGTGGTTCTCCTGGCCAGAGCCAGTCTGGTTAAACTCAGCTGAGCTTACTGCATGACTGCGTGTCATGGGGAGGTGGCCGGTCACCGGGGCACGCTGGATGGCTGAGGGTGGCCTCATGGACACATCTGATGGTTGGCAGGCTGTACACTGGGGTGAAGGGGTGACGGGGCCACAAGCCTCTCCAGCAGGTTGGCTAGCCTTGGATTGTTACCAAGGCAGGATGGGAAAGTAGAAGCTAAAAGGCCTCTTGAGGCCTAGTCTTGAAACTGCCCTCACTTTTGCTGCCTCCTATTGGTCAAGGCTTGTCAAAGGCCTGGCTAAACTAAAACAATCAACAAACACACTGCCAGGCAATGGATTACAACTCTATACTGACCCTGGACTGCAAATCTCAGAGATCCGTCATTGTAAATCTTTATTGAAGCAGATCCAAACCCCAAACCAAATCCACTAGTGATCCTACACAGGATCTCCGAGGCTTAAGCCTTTATGGGAGCAGACAGCCTCTCTCGAAGAGTGGGTTTGAATCACTGGCCTTGCTGTTAGCTGCCCGATAACTTCTCCCAAAGCATCACAAGGTCTTTGGGGGCAAACACAAGAACTGGGGTGATGCACCTTCTGATGGAAAGCACATCAAAGTACTGTGTCCATTTTTGCTATCTGCCCCACTGCTCTCTTCTTTCCTGGATAACAATACCAATCAAATAAAGTACTTGCAAAGTTTAATCGTTCTCATACACAATGGAAGCATAGCATAGCGCTTAAGCAGGGACACTCAGTGGTCAAAGTGCCAAACTAAGATAAAGATGGTCCTATCAAAAGGAACAGACTTTGGGGGGGCGAAGGAAGAGAGGGGAGGTAACACAGGAAGGCAGACTGCTGATGGGAGTTAACTTGGGTGAAATGGAGGACCTAGTCCACAGAGGGAGACAAGAAATCGGGGCACAGGTACAGGATTGACTCTTGGGAACCTTGATCAGTGGGTAAAACTGCTGAGTACAAAGTTGATGATCTGAAATGTAAAGCCCCACCTAATGAGCAATAAAAACGATCATTTTAAAGAGGCAGTCAAAGTGCATGGGTTCGAATCCTGTCTTGGGGTTCATCTGGTATGTGACTGTTAGCAAGCCTCGGTTTCCCAGTCTGTAAAATGGGGGGAAGGGTGATCATTGTGACTATCATCAAGTTAACGTGTATCAAGCCACAGGCAGTGACTGGGACACAGCCCCATGACCCGGGTGTGTGGAGACCTGGGAAGTAAACCACTAGATCTTCCATCCCAGGAGCTCCTGGTGACTGTAACCAGACCATCACGCCGTCACTGCCAGCCCCCAGGCTGTGCGCCCTGCCAGTGGCACCTGGCATTGCAGGGCCCCACACAGGTGGCCTTTCTGCTGTGGGCGTCCATCAAATGGCCTGTAGCGCTTGTGGGGTTCCCTAGCTCCTTCCCAGAAGCTCTCTCGCTAGCACCGGGACAGGGTGGTGGCTACGAAAAGCGCTCTGGAGTCAGACAGCCCTGAGGTTGCGTTAGCTCCTCCTTCAGGGGGCTCACAGCCTGTGAAATGAGAGTGATAGCCCAGCGGCCCACACAGCCCACAATGTGCTCAGGAGGTGCTAGGTGTGGAGTCCATAGGGTCCCCGAAAGTGCCCCTCCTGTGTGGCTGTTGCTGTTGGGTGCCCCAAGGTTGGTTCCAACCCATAGCGACCTTGCTACGCACAAGAGAAGGAAACCCGCTTGGTCCCGCTCCATCCTCACAATTGCTCCTAACCCTGAGCCCATGGTTGCAGCCACTGTGTCAGTCTATGTCAGAGAAGGCCTTGCTCTCTGACTCTGTCCCTCCAAGAAATTCCCCTGTGTAAATAAGCCCTTCCTGGCCCTGTCCACCAGGTGAGCCTGAAGCTCAGACACAAACCGACCTCTCCCTGCAGTTGAGAGTTCTTGTGACTCTCCCCGCCTCCGCCTGCAGTCTACATTGGCTTTTCCCCTGCAGCCCAGTTTCTCGACAACATGGGGAGACACTGCATGGTGGTCAGCGGCTAACCTGAAGGCTGGAGGTTTGAGTCCACCCAGAGGTGCCTGGGAAGAAAGGCCTGGTCATTGTCTTCAGAGAACCCTGGCGTGGGAAATCCCGGGGAGCACGGTTCTACGCTCTCACACCAGTCACCCCGAGTCACAATCAACTCTGATGGTGCTGTTTCTTTCTTTCTCCCCCCCCCCCCAAAAAAGGAGTGCCCTGGTAGCCTAGTGGTTTATGCACTGACTGCAAACCACAAGGTCAGCAGTTTGAAACCAACATCTGCTTCGAGAGAGAGAGAAAGAGTAGGCTTTCTACTCCCATAAAGAGTGACAGTCTCAGAAACACACCAGGGCAGTTTTGCCCTGTCCTATAGGTCACTCATAGCAGTGAGTTTGGTTTTTTGAAAAAACTTAGTGCAGGGTCTCATACGGTAGGTGTTTAATAAATATTCGATGGACGAAGAGATGAATGCCACCCCCACTCCCATGCCCTTTCAATAATCATTGCTGTCTATAACTTTAAGCAGCTTTTCATTGTGTTTATTTCTTGTCTAGACTTTCTTTTTCATAGGGGAGCCTGACTTTGAGGTGATTTCTAACCACCAACGTGTCCCAAACCCAGTCAGCCACTGGCGACAAAGGGAAGCCACCCCTCAGAGCTGCGAGTGGGACAGTCAGGGGTGGCCGGGTCTACTGCCATCCAGCCTGCTCCCATGTGACTCCCTCAGAGAAGACAGGGAGCCCCAGGAGCACAAGCCCATCACTTCCCTAGCTGCTCCCCCAGAACAGAGTCTTCTAAAGCTGACAGTGAAGAGCCCAGGGCCCTCTTAGGGTTCCTGTGGAGGTCACAGCTCCAGGTATCCTGCTAGAAGGCTCTGTGCTGGTCAGGATCTTGCGGCTGTTGACACTGATGGCTTTGGGTGGGGGTCCTCTCTGTGAGGAAGGGGCTGAAATCCGTCCTATGAAATGAGCAAGCTGAAGAAGGCAGGCACAAGGCTCCCCCGGGGAAGAACGCAGACTTGGCCTGCCAGCCTTTGTCCCTGCTGAGCCTTCAGTGTGGCTCTTTGAGGATGGGCCTGCACACTCACACATGCTGGCCCAGAGGCTGCTGGCAAGTGTGGAGAGAGGGGGTAGGGCACTGGGGGGTGGGTGTGTGCGAACACACACACACACACACACACACACACACAAGTTGGAGGGGAAGGGGTCCTTCCCGGAGGGCATAGTACCCGGGAAGGGGTGGGGTAGCAAGAGGATCAGCTTCAACACGTTGGATTTAAATGTAGGTCCTTGGTGGGGAGTGTGTGTTCAAAGGCTGAAGGGGTCAGGCAAAGGCTCTGTAGCTCCTGGGTTGGATCACAAGTCACTCTGTGGTGATCTGTGGCTGCTCAGTTGCTAAGGCATCACCTCTGAAGGTAAAGGCTAACAGTTGACTATTCACAGTGGGAGAGAAAATGCTTTCTACACCCATCAGGAGTTCCAGTCTATAAACACACAGGGGCAGTTCGTCTCTGTGCTGTAGGGTCTCTATGAGTCACCATTGACTCGATGGCAGGAAGTTTGATGTTGGGTTAGGTACAACAAATTGAAACTCTGCCTGGTCCGAAGCCAGCCTCACGGTGATTATGTTTGAGCCCAGTGCTGCCACCCCTGTGTCTGCCCACCTCACTGAGGGTCTTCCTCTTGCCTCTACTTGACCAAGCCTCATGCCCTTTCTCAGGGGCTGGTCTCTCCAAATAACACATCCAAAGAACATGAAACCTCTGGACTCTTTTCGGGGTCCTTCTGAGGTGTGGGATTGGCTTGAGATCAGTGTGGGGGTGGGGAGGGTACTTCAAGGGACCTGAAGCTGGAGAGGAGTGCGCACAGCTAAGTACTTGACTGCTCACCATAAAGCTGGCAGTTCAGGTGCACAGAGGTGAAAAATCAATGCTAGAAGGCCCATGAGCATAGTTCTAGGCTAACACACAGGGGGGCGCCATGCATTGGAACTGGACTCAAAGGCCCACAAGGAAGCACTGTGGGGGCCACGTCTGACCTCCTTGGGCCACACAAAGGACAAGGGGACTCCAGCTCCACATCAGCCCAAGGCCAAGTGGCAGGAGGCAGGAGTCAGACATGCTTCCACCCTCCGCCCTTCTCTTACCACCTGCTGACACCCACGGACTGCTCCTCCCATGTCACCCAACTTCTCTGCCCGGTTCGCTAATTTGCTGCAATGGCCACAAAAAGCTCACTGACACCACTCACAATTCTAGGGGTTGAATAGGGATGTTCTGGGAGCCCCGGTGGCACGGCACAGTGGTTACATTGAACTGCTAACGACAGAGTCAGCAGTTCAAAACCACCAGCCACTCCAAAGGAGAAAGACTTTGCCGGCTGTGGTCGGGACAGTGGGCAGGGAGGAATCGGGCGACTGGGGCCCATCGCTCACTGACTGTGGGTGGATGCACCAGGGGAAGCCTGCTTTTTGTGGAGCCTGGCATAGCCATGGCTGACCTTGAGGGGAACCTGGCCCTCATCCCTCATCCAAAGGTACCTTCCTTTTACTTGACATCCCAGATGTCCTCTCCCTACCCCCAATACACTGGGATTCATGACCTGCTGAATATCAGCATCAGGGGTCTGCAGGACACAATGACGTTCATAGATGTTGGTAGGGCCTTCTTCTCCTTCTCCCTTTGCCTTTCCCTTCTTACTCTCTTTTTTTTATTAGGGAAGTTAATAGGTTATAATTCAAGATCAGAAATGTGCAGGATACAATTCTTGTAGTCACTAGTGAGCCTCTTCTTGGCCATGCCCTCATGCTTGCTTCTCCTTTTTTTTATTTTTAATCATTTTATTAGGGGCTCATACAACTCTACCTTCTTACTCTCTTGTGAGAATGCAAAGCTACATGGTTTTGGAAAACTCAGTCTCATATCACAACAGCCTGAATACAGAAGCAGATAGGAAATGCCATCTGTCTTTTATTAAGTTAGATTGAAAAAAACTGCAGAAATACAGTGTCACACATGCCTCTAACATTTTTTGTTGTTTGGGAACATGGTTTCTTCTTCCTTTTAAATGTTATCTGCGTTAACATGTAATGGGGTCCATGATAGTAATTTTAAGTGAAGGAATAAGTACGTTTTACTTGCTCAGATCTAATGTCTAATGCGTTAAGTGTTGATAGGTAAAACCCACATGGTAAACACCTCTTTGAGGGCCTCGGTGATGTTTCAGAGTGAAAAGGAGAAGTTGGAGAACCAGTGCCATATTTCTTCGCCAACGCCTAGCTGGTCCCGCTTAGCCCCACCCCAGGGTTTACAAGCCCTGTCCGGGGCCATTCCCATATCAGTTGCATATGAGAGGCGTATTAAGCTATGTGGTTTTCGTCGGCTAGTTTTGCCATGTTGGGTTGCCAGGCCTTTCTTCCTGGTCTTAGTCTGGAAGCTCTGCTGAAAGCTAGTCATCACCCTAGCCACACAGTGACATGGCTGTGCATGTGGAGTACTGGCTGGGAATGGCATGGGAGGTGAGGACTCCCCACTGAATGACCGTCGCTCCTTCTCGTATCCATCACAAGTTCAGCAAGGGCAGTACCTGATACAGCAGTGGTCACTCATTGGGCTTTCTACTCCCGTGAAGCGTTACAGTCTCGGAAACCCACCGGGGCAGGTTCTACCCTGCCCTGTAGGGTCACTGTGAGTCGGAATCGACTATTGTAACACCTTAGGGGAGATGGAAGGCCTGGGTACAGTGCCTCCAGATATGGGACCAGCCTTCTTGCTCCATCACACAGCCCAATTCCCGAGAATCAGCTCGGCCCTGACCCCTGGTGGCCGGTCCGTGCCTGCGCCGTCTGCCTGCGGAGCTCTTGGGATGCACATGCGCCCCAGGTGAGACCAAAGTCTGGGGCCCCAGGACGAGGAAGACTCTTGGTCCTCAGCCCCCCCTTCCTGACCTTCTGTGCACGTTTATACCTGGGCGGATTGCAGCTTTTCCCCTGCCTCTGGGCTTACCTTTTTTTTTT
>NW_022106471.1:7201822-7203419 GCF_000313985.2 Echinops telfairi | reverse complement strand
GGTTTGATATGTTGTTCCATGTGGGCTTTGTTGCTTCTGAGCTAGATGGCCGCTTGTTTACCTTCAAGCTTTTAAGACCCCAGACGCTATTTGATAGCTGGGCACCATCAGCTTTCTTCACCACATTTGCTTATTCACCCGCTTTGTCTTCAGCGGTTGTGTCAGGAAGGTGAGTGGGCTTACCTTTTAAGGATTCTGGTTTCCTCCTATCCAACCTGGTCGTTGTTGTCGCTTGGTGCTGCCCAACCCTCCCCTGTACAACTGAATGCAATACTTCTTGGTGCTGCGCCGTTGTCATGATCTCATGAGTGGGCAAAGGAACCTTGGTGGCATAGTGGTTACGTGTTGGGCTGCTAACCACAAGATTAACTGTTCCACACCATCAAGAGAAAGCTTTCTAAACACTCAGAAAACCACAGGGGCAGTTCTGCCCTGTCCTATAGGGTCGCCATGATTTGGAATCAACTCGAGGGCAGTGAGTGAGTGAAAGTTCGACACAGTAGGAATTTTATGTAGAATGATTAGACCTAAGTCCAGGGAATTCAATGCTGAATTTCACCTTCTTACTGATATGCAAACAATCTATCGCACACAACCAAGTCCTGGACTTGGGCGAGGGGTAGATGTTCTAGGTCAGTGTCACATTCCTTCAGGACCTCTCCTGAAAAGTGAGCGGCCTGCCTGCTGAGTGTTGACTCTGGAACATAGGTCGCTGTTAGAATGTGGGGGCATTCTGATATAAGAAACAGCACCCCAAACTGCCACAAATTCTCTGGAGGGACTGAGGGGCCCGGCCTTTGAAAACAAACTGTCTACTATAAAATCCTAGAATTATTCAAAGTGAGTATGCAGATTCACTTCGACCTGCTGGAAACAATTGAGGAAGGGAACAAGAAAATGCCTTAATATGAATCAAACCCTAGGCATTCCACATGACATGATCCTTAAAATCATAATAGTCCCCCTAAGCCCCACCCCAGCGTTTACAAGCCAGAGGGTGGCTCAAAGACTGCCAGGAAAAAGGGTGCCCATGGGACCCAGCCTGAGGGTGTCTCCTACAGTTCTGACCCAGAATCCATTAGCAGAAACCTGGCTGCCCCCCAAGCAAGCCCAACCCTTTAACTCAGTGGTTTCCATAGTAACCATCGCAGAGTGGGCCCCTGCCTTGTCTACAGATGTCCCTCCTTCCCCATCCCACCCATCCTTTTCAGGCACCTCCTACAACTGGAGTCCACATAAATTCCAATTGCAAATGTATTGTCCTTATTTTTTAACTCTTCTCAATTAATTTTTAAGAGAAGACAACCCCTTCCTTCAATGTACACAGAAATTTATTTATTAGAAATAAATCAGTAGTATTGGTTTGTAAGAGGCACGTGAGGGGTCATTTTATTATTGAGTCTACTTTTGAATAGACTTACATTTTTCTCTCATTAAAACCTATTTTATTTTATTATTATTATTTTTAAACATTTTATTAGGGACTCATACAACTGTTATCGCAATCCATACACACATCAATTGTGTAAAGCGCATTTGTACATCATTCTCAAACATTTTCTCTCCACTTAAACCCCCGACATTAGGTCCTCATTTT
>NW_022106471.1:7182135-7200568 GCF_000313985.2 Echinops telfairi | reverse complement strand
CCACTCAGGCAGCAACCAACACGAGGCACAGCCACGGAAGTTGCCATGCCGACGGGACGGGGAATTCAGCTCTTAAAATAGTCGACTCTGCACAGGCATTTTCAGGGTGGGTGGGTTTGGAGGGAAAGGGTGGGGAAAGGTGTAGGGGGAGATGATCAAGGAATGAGTCAGACCCAACGAGTGACAGCTGTCCCATGTCCTCCTGGCAAGGTGAGGTGGGGAGGGCATGCTCTCGAACTCGGACAAGAGGTCTAGCAGGGCCAGGATGCACTCGGAGGAGGCCCAGTTCAACCGCCTGGTGCTGGTTTCCCCGCCCCACCTTTCCTTCAGGTGCAGCTCACAAAGAGCCTGGCCTTGCTTCCAAGCACCTGGGGGCTTCTGTGATTCACCATAGGGAAGGGGAGGGGCCAGCTGCCTCTGTGGGAGTGGGGGAAGGTGGACCAATGGCGGGGAGCATGAAAGTGGATCCTTAATGTGTGTCTTTAATCCACATCTCCTGATCAATCCACACGTGCTCCTTGAGAGTCCTGTCACCTTTCTGTTTTGCCTTCAAGGTCTGGCCCCCTCTGGCCTAGTCTGTTTTTCAGAAGCATGAAAACCCTGCCTCCCCTGTGCCCCACCTCTGCCTGAGCTCCCTTGGAGTGCAGAGGAAGGAAGCCAGACGGGATTCTCCCACCTTCTCCATCCCATCCATCCTGTCTGTCTCAGGTGAGACTAAAAGAGGATGCCTTCTGCCCTGGCTGTCTACCCACTGACTGCTGTGAGGTCAAGGGCCCCAGGACCAGGGCTCCCACGTCTACCCTCCAGGGCAGTGGGGAGTCCTGTGACATGTGATTCACCCTCACTCAGCCTTCAGAGCTGATCACCACTGAGCTAAAACTTTCTGCTTCTCAAAGCAACTGCACCTTCTAACATGATTCGACTGCGTTCTTTCTCTAAGGACCTGTTTACCATCGGGCCGAGACAGAGGGTTTGGTGTGGCTCAGAATCTTCCAGGGTCTGGAATGGATGCATGGGGCCCATTAGGCGGTTCAGACTGAAAGGAAGGAAACTTCGGTCTGATCCCCGGCAAGATATGGTCCCGCTTTCTCTCTGCAAGAGCTCCTCTTAGAGCTGATCGAAAGGAGGCTGGGCTGTGGAAGAAACTGGGGCCTGGGGAAGAAGGCAGGGCTGAGAAAACAGGCCCTGCTCACACTCGGAGAATTTAAACACCTGGGATTGGCAGGCCCTCTTGGCCTAGCTTTTCCCTTCCCAAAGGAGCCCCGGTGTGCTGCCCTGTTTGTGTTGGATTGCATACTGCAAGGGCCCTGGTTCAAACCCACCAGCAGTTCCGCAGGAGAGAGAGAGGCTCCTGTAACCATGCTCCTGTGAATATTTCAGCCCTGTGCACCACCAGGGTACCATAGCCCCAAAGAGCCTGCATGGGGATTTAGTTCTTCACCGGGACTCTGCTCATCCACATATAGTGCTTAGCAATGTTCTCAACAGCATCCTTCCAGTAGCAACAAAGGGCGCTTCCCTGAACACGACTCTGTGGTCTCCTGCAGTATGGGAGGCTACAAGTTCCCCACTAAGGCTACAGAGGGTATAGCCGTGTGTCCTTATCACCCCGCCTCCCCCCAGCATCAACACTACCATCTTCTCAGCAGTTTTAGTGCCTTAAGTCTGTCACTGGCCTTAATAAGGCATTTCACACTTCTCTTACAGCCAATGTCAAACGGAGGCTTCCTTCCCCCTGAGATCTGTACAAAAACACCTTGACAGCTCTCCTCACACACAAGAACAATGTCTAAAGTCAACCTGAAGATAGCCCCCCCTTTCCCTTCCGTGTCTACTCATGGGTGGGGTGTCAGAGACGTGTTTTCATTTCTCAAGTACTTTCATGCCTCTCGGGGTCCCACTTCTTTTATTATTATTTTTTAATCCTTTTATTGGGGGCTTGTACGGCTCTTATAACAATCCATAGATCAATTGTGTTGAGCACATTTGTACATATGTTGCCAGCATCCTTTTCCAAAGGGCTCCCACCTCTAAGAGTAGTTTAGTTTGTTCTGCAAAGGCACATCAGACAGGAAGTTCCGTCCATCACTGGTTCCCCCCAGAACCAGCCCTTCACACACCCAGTTCCTGGTCAGATGGACCGCTGACCCCTCTGCCACTTTGCACACCTACTTTCCCGTCTTATCTCAGCTTTGCAGGGGAGCGCCCTTGGGATGAAGGATCAATGTGGTAAACTGAGGAACTGGATGAGAATGTAATGCAGGTAAATCATCCATGCTCATCATGGTGGGTCTGGAAAGCTGACTCTGGTGGGGGAAGACTCTCACGGTAATGAGATATAAATAAATCGGAATATGCATCCTCATGACTGAACACAGTCCCTCCAGTAACCTCCCCATAAAGGAACTGTCATGAAGGAGCTACCATATAAGATGAATCATTCCTGTGTCTGGCTACTTCACAATGCCTGAAGGTTATCTGTAGCTAAAGGCAATCAGGTTCTATAGCCAACCCACCATAAATGTAGCAGCCCCTGGGGAGGGCTCAGGGGGGTTCAAGGTCAACTAGCACTAGGTCAAGAGGATGACTCACTTCATTGCTTGTCTTTGATGTTCTTCATTTATGATATCACCCATCGACTTTGTACGATGTTAGCTGTCTGACATGCATGACTTATGAAAGATCTGTACGCCCCATTATATAGACCCATTGGAAAATTACATTCTTGCTTCAGTCCTGACCTGGGACGAGCAGCCCCTGTGCCCCGCAGTCTGTCTTTAATGTTTTGCACAATTGCAAAGGCGCACCTCAGGACCTGTTTGAGTGTTGGGGACCCTCCTCACCCTGACAGAACAGGCCACCCATGTTCACCCCTACCTGGGCACATCTGCCTCCATTAGGGAGCCCGGAGCGGCCACAGGCCTCCACTGGACACAGTCCAGTTCCCCGAGGACCGGTGGGCCATCAGCAGTGAGCATGCCCTTCTTGTTGCCACCCTGTGAGTCTGCAGCCCTCGGTGGTGTGAACACTCAGCTGCTAAGCAAAACGTTGGAATTCACACAGACGTGCCCAGCAAGAAATAACTGGTGTGCTCTTCCCAAACACTCAGCCATTAACAGACTCTGGGTCAGAACTGTAGGAGACACCCTCTGGATGGGTCCCAGAGAGACCCTTTTTCTGGCCGTCTCTGAGCCACCCTCTGGGACTGATGAGTTTGAGGATCGTTTCATGTGGAATGGCTAAGGTTTGATTCATATTAAGGCACTTTCTTGTTTCCTTCCTCAATTTTAGGAGTTCATATTGTGTCCAGCATGTCAAAGTGAATCTGCATACTCGAATAATTCTAAGATTTTATAGTAGACAGATTGTGGGCTGATTTTCAAAGCCGGGGTCCCTGAGTCTCTCCGGAGAACTTGTGGCGGTTTGGGGGCACTGTTTCTTATATCAGAATGCCCCAATACTCTGCATTCAGTCAGGGCAGAACCCTTCCCGAGTCTCCTCGGACACTGTGGGGTCACCAGGCGTCAGAGATCCCGGGTCATGCTGAGACACCTGCACCCGGCTGTCAGGTGGTTGCCCTGTGGTACCTTGTGTGGTGGTGTGAGGCCGGCAGCTACTCGACGGCTATTCCAGATGCCAGCAGGGTCCCCATGGGCTCAGTGGCGCATCCAGACTAAGACAGACCAGGAACAAAGGCCTGACAACCAACTTCCAAAAATTAGCCAATGAAAACCTTGCACATCGCAACAGCATATTGTCCAACTGTCTGCTAGATCATGCGGCTCCCAACCCCCACCCCAGGTGGACACGTGCTCAGATAAGAGCTTCAGCCAGGGACTCCGAAGAAGGACTGGGCAGCGTTTCTGTTGTACATAAGGTCACCACGAGTCAGAGCTGACTGGACAGCTGCTCCCAACAACAGCTGCCGTCACCTATGACAAATGTGTGCATGCCAGTCTTCTCTCCCACCACGCCTGGCATGGTGCTTGGCACATGTGGGCACCTTGTGAAAATGAAGCCATGTCCCTACTTGTTCGGGGACACCTGGGCACAAGCTGCATAAATCCCCAGTGTCCTTGGCAGAAGGAGAGGCTGAAAGGACACGGACTCCTCGGTGGCTCCTTTGCATGGAAAGACGGAGGAAGCTCCCTGGGAAGTGATTTCATTTGCTGAGCGTGGAGCCTGGTCCTGTGGCCTGCAGAATGAACCACCCATCCCAGAATTGAGGGGGAAACATACAGTGGGCCGCCAGGCAGAGGACCACGGCGAGTGTCACTGTATGGATGAAGGGGTCCAAGAAGGAATGAATTCTGCTGCGTTATTTTCTTTTAAATTGCTGTGAAAAAAACTATACCTGCTGCGGTGTCGTCGTGGGCTACGAATTGAGCTGCTGGCTTGAATCTATCAGCTGTTCCACAGGAGGAGGAGGAGGAGGAGGAGGAGGCTGTCCACCCCTATGAAGATGTAAACATCTCGGAAACCCACAGGACAGTTCTACCCTGTCCTGTAGGGTTGCTCTTTGGTTTGGTTTGAATGGAAACATAGGCAGCAAAGCCTTCATTTGTTACACACACCCAGCATGCAGTGACCCCAGCGACCTTCCTGGTGTGCTCCCTTTGTGACTGTCCTTTCTGAGTCATTGCACTCCCACGATGCTTTCTGCTTTGGGGTGGGAAGGTGCGTAGGGTGGCGAGATTGGTCAAGGAAGGACTTCCGGGATACTTCACTGGGCTCGAGTGGAAAGGTGTGGAGCTGCCTGGAGCCCCTGTCTGGTGCAACCAGCTAACACGTGTGGCTAACACACTCAACCACTATCTGAAGGATGGGAGGTCGGAGGTGGGGGTTGGGGGGAGGTGGGGTGTTCACATCCACCCAGAGGTGCTGCAGAATAAAGGCCTGGCGACCTGATTCTGGAAAAACCAGCCGCCAGAAACTGTGCTTCCTAGATATAAAGTCAAGGAAACCTTCTTAACCAGGGTGGAATTCAACCTGTCAATCAGTGGTCCTTTGATGACACCTCTTTGGGGGCGTGGCCTTTTGTACCAGAGCAAGGTGGACTAGAGATGATTCCTCTCTGCCACGTCCGTCACCTTCCTCTTCACTGGGATGTCCCTGGGATCTGTGTCTGCCTCCATGGGTGACCCCAGGTGGGATTCCCAGCCCTGAGAGCTGTGGCTGCCCTGTCCTGCTGCCACTGACCTTGGATCCGAGTGACTGCACTCACCCGCCTGGGATGGCCCCACTCTCCCGCCTTTCTGTGTCATGCTGGGCGTCATGGGCGTGCAGCTCCGTGAGTCGAACGAGGGCCCAGCTGGCACTGCACCCATGACCCTGAGTTGGATGAGGCCGGGTGCCTTCTTAATGTGCAGTTCTTTCTCGTGCAGAGACCAGGGTCGCTGGTTTGTTTCTTGAGACAACACAGCGTCACCCAGAAACCGCCCTGGAGCAGGGCTTTTCTTTGATGTGTATGGGGTCTCGAGGGTCAGAGTCCATGCCGTGGCAACTCGACTGCTTGGTGGGGCGTGGGGGGGCGTGAGGGCCAGCCGAGGAGAAGGCATACTGTGGAAGACCAGGGAGTTGGGCTGTTTTCCAGTAGACACTGGTTGGACCTCTTGGAAGGGTTTTAATGTGGGGGTTGGCATGGTTCCTCCGTGTCTACTCCCCTGCCTCATCCTGCAGAGGGAAGCACTGGGTGGGCAACGCGTGTGAGTGTGTGTGTGCATGTGTGTGTGCGTGTGTGAGTGTCCTCATGCTGCCCTTAGTCAGCTCCCAGGCTGCTGGCCTCCAGCTCCCTGGAGTCGAGGGCCCCCCAAAACAGCTGCCTCTAACTGAGAAAAGACTGGTGAGCAGCAGTAAGAAGTGGGTGGAAGTCCGACTGTCCATTGGCGGTGGAGTGACCACGTGAATAACAGTCCTCAATGAGCCCCTCATATGGTGCTAATCGCATTTTCAGCACGGCCACCTCGAATAGGTGGGATGCTCACTGGTACATTCCATCAGGGGCATCTGAATACTCCACGGTCTCTGCCACCCACCCTGGTACAGCGCTGTGCAATTCTGGTGATACTTCTTGTGTTAGTCCGGGTAGACTAGAGAAACAAATTCATAGACACTCAGACGTGTACAAGAAAGAGCTTTATATACAAGAGCAATTGAGTGTTGAGACAACATCCCAGCTCAGTCCAGATCAAGTCCATTAGTCTGATATGAATTCATATGTCTGATACCAATCTATAAAGTCCTCTTCAGACTCGTGCAACACATGCAGTGACGCCAAGTGCAGGAAGATCGCAGGCTGGTGGGTGAAAAGGTCTTGTGGATCCAGTGGCAGTGGAAGCATCTCAGCACTGGCAGGGTCTCCACGTGGATCCTTCAGCTCCAGGGCTCTGGCTGCACCAGTGTAGCTCCATCAGGCTCATCATCAGGAATGTCTCGCAGGGAGTGAGCATGTGTCCTGCCTCCAGCGAGCTATTTATCTCCTTATCACCTCCAAATGAGGTCATCAAGCTGCGACCTGATTGACAGGCTAAACTCCACCTCATTCACTCTTAAGTCTCAAATTGACAATAGATTATGTTACTACCACACTTCTCATCGCACATATTTTGGGCATGTTATCTGGAGAAACTAGTCCCTGAAAAGGACATCATGCTTGATAAAGTAGACGGTCACTGAAGATGAGGAAGACACTCAATGAAATGGATCGACACAGTGACTGCAACCACGGACGAATGCAGGAAGGCTTGTAAGTATGGCCCCGGACTTTTGCACCAGGGTCACTGGGAGTTGAACCAACTCGATGATGTCTGACAACAGCATGTCTAAGTGGAGTCTTGCCGTATGCGGTCTTTTGCAACTGGCTTCTTTCAGCTAGCACACTGTTTTCAAGTGTCTCCCATTGTGTTGCGTGTACCTGAACTTGTCTCTTTATGGCACTGAATGGCATTCCAGGGCAAGGACATATCAGATTTTTTAAGCCATTTATCAGCTGGTAGACATTTGGGTTGTTTCTCCATTTTGGCCACCATGAGTAATGCTGCTGAGGTCATTCATGGACAAGGCTGGCAGAAGCATGTTCTCAGACAGTCCCAATTCTCTAAGAGTGGAAGTCTGTTGTTAGCTGCCTCGGAATCTATTCCGTCCAACTCAGTGTCTTAATGTGATGGAGTGGAACTGCCCCACAGGGTTTCCAAGAACTGTAAATTTCTTTTCCTTTTTCTTTTTGGGAAAACTATTTTTTTCCTTCTTTTTAAACAGTTTTATTGGCAGATAATTCACATGTCACACAATAGTTCAATCATATTAAAAAGAGTTGTGCAACCAATGCAGCAATCAATTTTAAAACATTTTCTTCTTTCTTGTACTCATTTTTTTGGGTACTCACGGTTTAATTTGCCGCCCCCCCCCAACTTCCCCTGCCATACCGCCAAGAAACCATTAATACAATTACTGTCTCTATAGATTAACCTATCCTGAATTTCGTACCCAGAAAAGCATACAAACAAACAAACAAAATGCACCGTCAACAAAAGTAAAACAGAAAACCATCAGTAGAAATGAAAACTGAAAATATCCAAAGAACTACAACTAATGTAAAACAGGTTAAAGGAAAATCAAGTGATAAAGCTTTACATTTTAACCTAAGTGCACCTGCAGTAATCCACTTTCCAAAATACTCTGCAGATAGGGCTATTCACAATCCTGGTCTGGGGTCAGGGGGTGTTCCCCAGGGGCTTAATGTCTTACCTGTCTTTTCCCATCTTTTTTTTTTTTTAACTGTAACAATTGGTCAAAAGGGAGATCAAATGATAAGGTATTATATTTTAACTACATCTGTCATGATTGACTTTACAGTGCTCTCTGTCTGATACCAAGGCTATTCACATTCCTCCATTATGGTCAGAGGCTTAATCTATGTGAGGACCCTGCAAATGGATTTGGGGCTTCCACTGTCATCCATAGCCTTCTGCAATCCAGGGATTCACAATTTAAGCTCTGATGTCATTCCCTCCTTCGGTTTTAGATTTCTTTATTTACATCCCTTGGATCACACAGGCTGGTGTGCTTCTTCCATGGAGACATAGTTGACACCTCACTTAGATGGCTGCTTGTTTGAAGACAAGCGTTTAAGACCCCAGCAGCTATTCTTTCTGCATAGCCGGGCACCATCTAGTTTCTTCCCCACACTTTGCTGTAGCACCCATATCTTCAGCGAGCCCTTCATGAGGGTGAGCATCACTTCACGCAGGGGCATCAAAACTCTAATCTTGATGGGAGCAGATAACCAGCTCTGTCTCCTTTGGAGTCACTGGTGGGTTCAATCCACTGACCTTTCTTTAGCAGCCAAGTACTTGACAACTGCACCACCAGGGATCTTTGGGGTGGGTCAAATGGGAATTCTTTGTTTAACTTTTGTGAGGAACTGCCAGGTCCTTTCCCCACCAGAAATGTACTAGGGTCCCAGTTGTACTCTGCCGCATGTCACGATGAGTATAAAATCCAATGGCAACCACCGAGGATGCGAAGTGTCTCCCTGGGATCATCTGCTTTTGTACCAGGAAAATGGCCACCCTCTTGCCTTTGCTCCCAGAGGTGAACCCTACGCATTCTCTGTGTAGTCCGGCTAAAATGAGGTGGCCTCTGACCCTTGCTCTCATGTCCTCCTGTTGGCAGGTAGAGAAAAGCCTGTGAGGTCCTAGAGACCGGTCCTCCTGACCCAGCACCCTGTACTGTAAGGTGGCTTCAGGGGGTCAAATGTATCAAGTTCAAATCCCAGTTCTGCCACTTACTAGCTAGTTGACCTTGACAACTTATTAAACCTTTCTGAGCCTCATAGCTAACACAAGACTAATTTGAGCAAGTACTATGGCATTTCAAGAGTTGTGAGATACACCTTTCACCTCTTATCAGCTCTGAAATTGGGATGTGTGGCTGAAAAGGTGTGTGTATCAGGCGGCTGACAGTGTGAGAGCGGTCACTGCCTGGGCATGCACATCAAAACTTCCAGACAGAGTGTACACAGCTTGGGAGGTAAAACCCAAGCATCCTTTTTATAGCAAGCCCTGGTGGCGCAGTGGTTAAGTGTTGAGCTGAGAACTGCAAGTTCGGCAATTCAAAACCAGCAGCTTCTCTGAGGCAGAAAGACAAGGCTCGCTATTCCCATAAAGAGTTACAGTCTCGGGGGCAGTTACAGGGGCAGTTCTCCGCTGCTTCATAAGGTCACTCTGAGTTGGAGTCCACCCAATGGCAGTGAGTTCCTTTGTTTTTTGTGTGTGGCCAATGCTCTTGTCGGTGGAGGAGGGGAGAGCGCAGGGACTGGCCATCTCAAAGGTGGTCCTACCTGGGAGGATGTTTGGGGCACACCTTACCCAGTTTATTCCACTCATGTTTTCTTCTTGTCTACACACAAGAGTGCTATATGGCAAATGTCTATGTTTGAAGAACTCTCAAAGGCACATACCAGGCCTGATTGCCCGCTTTTCCAAAAGAGCCAGAAATCAGAATTTGCTTGCAAAGAAAGAACATCTGAGGGCCAGTTCAGGCCAGGGGCCACGGGTTGAGGCCCAGGTTCTACTGTTGTCCTTTCCTCCAGTCCCACCTGCGCCCATTGCTGTCTCTGGCTCTTGCGAACCTCGAGTGTGTCAGCGGACAACAGTGCATCATTGAATTTCCGGTTCGCTGATTTTTCTGGAAGCGGATCATCAGGCCTTTCTTTGGAGGCACCTCTGGGTGGGCTCAAACTTCCGGTCTTTGCACTGTTTGCCCCACCCAGGTCTCCTCTCTCTCCCCAGTACCCTCACTTGTAAAAGAGGGGCCTCTAGCCAGTGTGAGCCTGTGAGATGCTTCTTGAGGAATTAATTAGCCAAGACTCCAGAGACACTTGATGCAAAGAACTTGGCTTTATTAAAATGCTAAGTTGGCCTGAAGGAGAAAGATTTAAAGTTCCCAACCCCTGGTGCTTCATCTGTTAAAATGTGCAACAAACAAAACTAACACGCAGAAAGACCTTCCTTCCGGTTTCAGGCGCCCCGTGGCCCCTACAATCTGATTACAGAGAAATGGTCTTTCTTGCCAAGAGGTTGGCAACAAAGCCCAGACATGCCCAACCCACTCACAGTTTTGAGGAACTGGCTGGCAAGCTAAATGAACCACATTGGTATGATCTCGGGCCTGCTCCTTCCTGCAGAGCTGCCTCTGAGCCCCTGCCCGGGCACTGCCCGGCCCTGAGGCCCACGAGCCAGGCTGTCAGCAGAGCTGTCGAAGTTCTGGGAGACAGCACCCCTCACAGCCTGGGCAGAAGGGGGAGAGGCACACAAGGACCTGAAACACTTTCTCCCCTGGATCTGTGCTCTAGTCTAGGCACGCCCTGGGCATGTGATGAATGATTCCCCTGAGACACAAATAGAGCCACATTGTTTTTACTGTTCCAAGACAGTCATCTCTTAACTTTACACACACACACACACACACACACCCCTCTTAAAAAAAAAAAAACCCCAGATAAAGCACTCCTTGGTGGAGCGCCCCTGGGATATCCACCCCACCTTACCCCCAAGACGAGCATCCAGCAACTTCCTCTGAGTTAGTGTACCCAGTGGTGTCACCTGGGAAGGTTCTCGCTGGTCACAGTGAATTTTTTTGTGAGCAGTTTCACTCAAACCTTGTTTTCTGTGGTGGCCAATTTAAGAGAACAGCGTGAGACTGTGAAATTTTGTTTCCTGGGAAAAATGCTGCAGAAACTGTTGAGATATAAAACACAGCTTACAAGGACAACGGCTATGGGAAAATCTCAAGTGTATGAGTGGTTTTCTCGTTTCAAAAAAGGTGAAATGTCGATTGATGACAAACCTCTTTCTGGATGTCCATCAACTTCCTGAATGGATGAAAATATTGATTCGTTGTGCATATGGAGTTCTTTCCACCAGGTCAGACTGTTAATTAAGTTTTCAATTTAGAGTTTCTGAAAAGATTGCAAAAGTGTATGACAAAAAAGGCCTGATTTGTGGCAGAAGGGGCACTGGTTTTGCCTCCACGACAATGCACCTGCTCACGCAGCCATCTCACTGTGCCAATTTTGGGCATGCCCTCTCATCTTACTCACCTGACCTTGCTCCTGCGACTTCTTTGTGTAGTCCTGGAAGGAAGAGGGACATGAAAGGACAGCGATTTGATGATGTGAAGAAAAAAACGAGGGAGGTGCTGTCAGCCATCCAAACATGAGTTTGAAAAATGCTTCCAAGAATGGAATTGCAGATTTGACAAATGTATTAAGTGTAATGGAGCATACTTTGAAGTTAATACGGTTATTTTGTTGAAAAAAATTAAAGTTCATAGTTTAATCATTTGGGGGGGTATTCCCTCAATTTGTGTGTGTGTGTGTGTATATGTGTATGTATTCTCATATATATAAGGAACATCTGCCAATTCCATCCACTGTTATAAGCTGGAAATCTAATCATCAACCTTTGGAACCATCCCTTTAAGCTTTCTAAAATCTCCAAGTACGGAGTGGAGAGTCAGAAGTGGTCAGGACTGCTTGTGTGAGCCTGTGGGAAAGCCTAAGCCCGCTCCCCCACACTGTTGTTTCAGTTACTGCCACAAGGTTCCGCTGTTGAAGATCGTTTTTGCAAAGGTGGCTGAAAGAGTAAGTGTTCAGTTACTAACCCCAAGGTCAGAAGTTTGAAACCAACCAGTCGTTCTGTGGGAGACAGACCCATAAAGAGTTATACTTTCAGAAACACACAGGGACAGTTCTACCCTGTCCTGTAAGGTCGTTATGAGTTGGAATTGACTAGAAAGCAGTGGGTTTGGTTTCAGGTGGGAATGCTCTTAAACAAAGTAGTTGGATGCTTGCTTAGAATTTAGAATCACCGTCAATGGAACAAGGAGCCCTGGTAGCATAGTGGCTTACACCTCGAACTGAAAGGCTAGCAGTTCAAACCCACCAGCTGCTCCGATGGAGACAGATGAAGCTTTCTATTCCTCTAAAGATTTACAGCCTCAGAAACCCGCAGAGACGATTCTACTCTGTCTTAAAATGCCACGATGAGTCAGAATCGACTTGATGGCAGTGGGTTTGGTTTTAGTTTGAGCACACACTTGACCTATACTTTGTTTTTGTTTCGTTTTTGTTTTTAACTTCTTATTGTAAATTAGGCAAAGGTTTACCGAGTAGTGCATGCGTTTCACATTTTAAAAAAAATTTAAATCCATGCGCACCGTGTTGGGAGGCCTCTGTTGCAATTCTCTCAGTTTCCTATCGCTTATCCCACTTCCTCTCTTCACTTCCCGGTTCCATTCCTGCTCATTCCTAGCCCTCTGAACTTTGTCCAGGGGTCAACCTTTTGATCTTAAATGGTTGGTTTTTCTCCATACCTGTATGGGGACAAAGGAACACCATCTTGGGGATTGCGTTTGTCTCTATCCAACCAGTAAGCCCAGTCTCTTTTAAGACTTTGAGTTTTGCCCCACAGTGTTCTCCCAGTCTGCCCAGGACCTTCTTCTGTGAGCCTTTTCGGAGCAGTGGGTAGTGGTAGCTGGCTGGCCCGCTTCTTTGGTGATGCTGATGTCTGGGTCCAGAGCCCGTGCCAGCTCACAGTGATGCTACCTGCTAAACTTCGAGATGCGTGCACTCGACCTCATTCCACAAGTCTCATTCTGTGCCCGTGGGGCTGGGTCTGTGGGGCCGTTATGCACTTGTATAAGGTCTTCATTCGAGAGCCCTGGATGTCTCCTTTGTGGGCCCCAGTGTCCGTCCTGTTGGAAGACTTTGGTCAGTGGCAACCGACAGGTTTTTGTAACATTAAATCTCAGAGAAGCAAGGGTGAGAGTCTTAGCTCCTTCCCTCTGTTAAGACTCTCTATCCCTTCCTTTCAGCGTTCTGTATAACAAGGAGGTCTCAGTGAGGGATCTCAGTTATCTCTTGCAATGGTCAAAGCTAAAGAGCCCACTGGCCTAATAGCTTTCTAACTAAGGGCTGTATAGCAGCTCAACAACAGCAAAAAAAAAAAAAGGCTTGTTCTAACAGGACTTTCTCTTTGTAACTATTTCGAGAAGCAGCTGGTAACTGGTTCCTTCAGCGTTAATTCTGACCTTGTCTCACCAGGCACCTTGTCATAATTGGTTGGAAAGTAGATGGAAAAGATTGCAGCTCCGGGGAGAGAAATAAAGTCCTGAAGATCATACAGGGAGTGTGAGCATAAAACAAGAGAGACCCGAGCCTGTCTGTCTGGGCCCAAAGCCCACACATTCTCCAGCGCTCTACTTCCTCTGCAGGGGGTTCTGCTGAAACAGAAAGGTCGGCAGAAGTTGGGCTGGTCAGGAAAGTCTTTAACGAGAAGTCAAGTCTGGGCCTGGGGGCAGAAATAGGGGGTGGGATCCTCCCAGAGCATTACAGGGGACCGATCCCTCACTCTCGGGGGGGGGGGGGGGGGCAGGGCCTGCCAGACAGCTGGAGTGGGCTCCTAGAGAAGCACCTGCAGACATGCCAGAGACCCCTGGGGGCCTATCTTCCCCTGTGCACCCCCTTCCTTCGTTGTAGGCTTCTCAGAATAATGGTTATTTGTCCTGTCTCCCTTGTGGCCCCGTGGGACTGTGTGGCTAGGTTCTGGCCAATGACATATAAGTAGAAGTGTTTCTATGGGGACTAATTGGAAACCTGCTTAAAAGGGAACAAGTTCCCCATTGACCCTTCTTTCCTCCTTTCCCCTCTTCCGATACCTGGGACATGCATGCGGTGGCCAGGGCTCCAGCTGCCATGTAAGTTGACCTTCACTCAAGTTTCAGAGAGAGGCTCTACCCTGGTGGCATCATGGCTACATGGGGTTCTCTCTCTCATACAACTGTATCTGTCTCTAACCGGCGTAGCCTAGATTATGCAGCTGGGTGGGGGGCATGAATGCCGGGCCAAGGGGTTTGGTCTTTATCCCTTGGACCAGTGAGGGAGCTGGGGAGTGGTGTGCTGGCAGCTGTGTTTTAGCCATGCCCCGCTGACCCCCAGGTATACCTAGCATGAGGTAATTCCAGGCTGTGGACCAGCGGGAGGGTTTGAGTGGCTGGGCAGACCTAACAATGTGACAATTGGTGGGATGGTGAGGGTGCGAGAGGTGTCTGACAGGATTTCTCAGTTGGCGACTCTGGGCTATCAGGCAGCCCTTAAGTTCTGTTTTCATAAAAAAAAAAAAAAATCAGCGCTTCATGGGAGGGCAGCAAACTTTGGGGATGGATGGTCAGGTCTTAGAGGACCAGAGTTAGCCCTCAGGGATGCAGGGAAGGCATCAGGCGGTGGCTACAAGTATAGGTTTAAAGTCAGCTCTCCCTTGACTCAAATTTTGGTCCTGCCCTTTCATAGAAATATGATGTGGGGCAAGTTCTTTAACTTGTCTAGACTTTGATGTCATAAGACAAAAACATCAATTTCATAGGGCCAAGAGGGCTAAGCTAACCTGAATGTACGCCATGCCTGAGACACAGCTGAAATGGCCACAGTTACATTTTGGATTCGCCTCTCTGCTACCCGGGGACTTTGATCAAGTTACAGATCCGATTGTAACTTGATAACTTTAGACAACAAATATGCTTTGGCTTAAAATTTTTAGACAGTTGGATAAGGCAATCATTTAAAAAAATACATAATATTGTGTTTTCAGTGAAAGTTCACATTTAACAATTTCTATACGTTGTTCGGTGATACTTGCTATATTTTCTATAATTCTCTTTATTTCTATTCTGGTTGTCCTGTTTCCATCATTCTAGTTTCCCTGTAGGCCCTCCCCTTCCCCTTGTCTTTGTTTTAGGAACAGTGTTGACAGTAGGTCTCAAATAGATGATCCATCCCACCCCCACCCCCCCAAAAAGGAGCATCGTGCTCATTACTGTTAGTGTTGATTTTATGATCCTCACAGCTAGCATCTGCCTAGGCTGTTATAACCCGCATTCCTGTCTGTTACATCAGGAGAGAGCGTGGGTGCCTTCCGTTTCAGTGTATGGTTTCTACTCATGAGCCAATGGGCCACACTCAGCTGCAAAGGAGCTTGGGAACTGAAGCCATTATTTTGGCATCCAGATAGTAGGGAGTGTATAGGACTATGGTATAGGAGAAATGGGTGTGGGGGGTCCCACAAACCACATCTACTACCCTGGGCCACATCTCCTCCAAGTAAAATTCAATCTCCATCTCCTTAGCCGAACTTTTTCCACAGCCACAGGCTGTACCCAACTCATATCACCACGGTCAAGGTCAACTCCACTCTGAGAAATCAGCTCCTCAGTCAGATTTCCAGTGCCCTCTGACCCCAGGGGGTCTGTCCTCTGGCATTCTCTCCAACAATGTTCGGCTTCCATTCATTAGGCCTTCAGTCCTGACCCTGTTTTGAAGCGAGGTATAAGGTTGTCAGTGGCTGCTTCCTCCGAATCCTTCTTGGTGCTCTGTTCTTAGTCTGGAAGCTCCGCTGAAACCTGCCCACTCTTTGAGCGAGCCTACGGGCATTTGAAATACCAGTGACAGAGCTCCCAGCATCCCAGAAGCCACCACAGCACGACAAACTGACAGACCAATGGTGGGAAAGTGGAGGGACAGGGACAAAGAGGAAGGCCCTCCTGGAGATGGACAGACACCAGGCTGCAGCAAATGGGCTCAGGCAGAGGAACAACGGCGAGGCTGGCGCAGGACCGGGCAGTGTTTCGTTCTGTTGTGCGCCGTAAGGTTGCTAGGAGCCGGGACCCCCTTGATGGCACCTAACACAACAACAACAACAAACAAACAACTTTTTCCACACTCTTCATCTCTATTTCCTCCTTGTCCTCTTCCTGATGGAAGAGTGTTTGCCAACACGTTTTGGAGGAAGAGAAGATTATTCCCAAGGTTTCATCCCTGAAGGTGGGAAGTCCTAGGAGGAGGGTGGGCTCCTTGAGAGGACCGTGTGTGGGAAGGGCGAGGCCCAGGGGCCAGCGCCTCTCAGACAGGATCTGCAGGGTCTCTAGAACATGCTGATCCGGTGAAGAGCCGAAAGAGGGAAACCAGACCAGAGGGCAGGGGGGAATGAATCTTGTGTCAAACAGTGATGGTCGGCTGTGCTGTCAGCTGGATGTGCCTGTGTGACTGTAGTGGTGGAGTCCAGCCTATGGATCAAATCGAAGCTGGTGATGCCTCCTTGGTGATGTGACCTCTTTCATGAGAGGGATAGAGTGGAGAGCTCTCTTGCCCTTCACAGGATGACCCATGTGGCCTACCATCCCCGAGACCTGTCGGCTTTCTGCCATGTTCCTGATGACCCCACACTACTCTGCACTCACCCGCCTGTGATCGATCTCCCAGCCTCCTGCTGCCTCCTCCAGCAGCTGCGGGAGTCTGAGAGTCTCCAACTAGCATCCAAACCCGTGGACTTGAGTTGGACTGGATCGGTCCACTTTCTTGATAGAAAGTTCTTCCTGACACATCGACAAGTATCTCTGATTTTGTTTCTCGACGACACCCAGCCTGACACACAGATCCAAGGCAGGAGGCAAGGCCATGTGGCAAGCAGCCAAACTGCGTGGGGCAAGGTGCTGTGAGCCAGAACGGAGGCAGTGAGAGGAAGTTGGTCGAATTGCTGATCTGCCAGTTCTTTGGGGACGGGGAGGATGCGGGCAAGGGTTCTACCATCTCCTACCAGACATGCTTTCCTAGAATTGGGTAGCGCCTTCCAGGAGAACCTCGGAGTAGGACAAAACTTCGATGCCTCCGGGGGCTTCAGAAAGTTCCATTACCTTTTCGTTCCAATTTCCCCCGAATTCTTTTTTTTTTTACTTTATTAAAAAAAATTTTTTTTAATCGTTTTATTAGTCCCCTGAATTCTTGAAGGCTCTCCCTCACCGGTGCCTTCCTGGTTAGACCTGTGCATACGAGGGAGAGGGTGAGTGAGGAATGGAGGGGCACCGTAAACCACGCCCACAGGCCTGCGTGCTTCCCCAACTCTGTCCTCGTGTCCCATTCCACAGTTCATACTGTTCACTCTGTTTCAATTCCCTCTATTTTTACACACATGACTCTGGTGTTCTTTTTTTATATTTGCCAACTCTTCCCACCCCAGGTCCTCAAAGTATTTTTGTCAGGGCATTAAGCACACAGACAGTTTGAGTGGTGTGTTAGTCTGGGTAGACTAGAGAAACCAATTCATAGACACTCATGTGTATAAGAAAGAACTTTATATACAAGAGCAATTGGAATATTGAGAAAACATCCCTGCCCAGTCCAGATCAATTCCAAAAGTCTGATATTAGCCCATATGTCTGATACCAATCTATAAAGTCCTCTTCAGACTCATGCAACACATGCAGTAATGCCAAATGCAGGAAGATCACAGGCCAGTGGGTGGAAAGACTTGTGGATCCACACTGGCAGCGGTCCCTACGTGGCTCCTTCAGCTCCAGGACTCTAGCGTAGCTCCATGTATCTTCTCAACAGGAATGTCTAGCAGGGAGCGTGAGTGCGCGCTATTTATCTCCTTAGCGCCTCCAAATGAGGCCATCAAGCTGCGACCTGGTTGACAGGCTAAATTCCACCACTTCACTCTTAAGTCTCAAATTGTCAACAGATTATTTAGCTACCACAAGTGGTATTTGCATAACAATTGGGCAAACTTCTATGACCCAGCTGGTTTCATAGGTCAACTATCCAGCTGTAAAGGCAAGGTGGATGGGTTGAGGCCTCCAGTCAGCTTCCTGGGAGACCAGTTGTGACAATCTACTTCTTTAAAGGCTACAGCCTAGGAAACCCATGGGGAAGTTCTACTTAGCCCTACCAGGAGTCCCACACAACCAGACAGGCACTAACAACAGCATAACCATGGATTTCTGAGAAATGAGTAAATAAAATTGGGGTAGCTCAGGCGGATGCTGTGATCACAAATGATGCTAAAGCCCCTGTGCTCACACAGTGTGTCTTTCTACCCATCTGTCTTGGAGGCTGGGGCTTGCCTCCCCACTGTCCTCACTCAAGAACCCATGCCGGTGGGACAGCTGCCACCAGGGATGGCGACACCAGCAGCGATGGGCATAAGGAAAAGGCAGCAAACTGTGAATTGGCTCTTCGTCCTCTCTCTGGAAGTGGCCCACCTCACTTGCCCCTCTCATTTCTCAAGACTCACATGGTCTCAAGGTGAGGGCCGGGGAGGAGGATGGGGAGCAGGAGCCAGCCTGGCAGGCACGTAACATGGTGCAACTGCTGTGGTAAGAGAACGGTAAGCAGCTCACTAAGCCGAGCGCAGAGCAGCTGAGCGGCTCAGTCCCAGGCGTGGACCTTGAAGACATGAGGGGAGGAACGGACATCCAGACAGCCGAGCACACTGCGGCACTTTGCACAAGAGCTAGGAGGCAAAGGGCATTTATAGAGGTCTAAATAAAGGCATGTACATATGCAAATATATTTATATATGAGGATGGGGAAATAGATCTA
>NW_022106471.1:7157746-7181217 GCF_000313985.2 Echinops telfairi | reverse complement strand
GGGGAACGGGGAGGGAGGGGAAAAATGAACTGATGCCAGGGGCTTAGGTGGAGAGCAAATGTTTTGAGAATGATGAGGGCAATGAATGTACAAATGTGCTGTACACAATTGATGTATGTATGGATTGTGATAAGAGTTGTATGAGCCCCTAATAAAACGATTAAAAAAAGAAACAAACAAAAAAAAGAGTTATCTAACAACAACAAAAATAGAAAATGATGATGGCAACATATGTACAAATGTGCTTGACACAATGGATGTATATATAGATTGTGATAAGAGCTGTACGAGCCCCCAATAAAAGGATTTAAAAATAAAAGGTGGGTGGAAACCATCAAACTGTCCGCCCACAGACAATCAGTGGATCAGCTCAACGGGGTGCAGACACACCGTGGCACCCTCCTCCACTGCAAGGCCAAAGTTATGTCAGGATGCATGCAGGGAGGAACCTTGGTGACCATCGAGGGAAGGAAGTCAGCAATGAAAGGACAAAGCCAATTTGTCTCCGGAGAAGTACACCCGGCATGCTCTTAAAGGCGAAGATGGCAACACTGTGAAGGTGTTAGTAGGAGGGACCAGTCCTGGGGGCCAGCATGGTTGGTAGAAAGATAACAAAAGAAGAAGAGGAAGGAGAAGACCCTCAGTGAGATAGACTGAGGCAGTGGCTGTCACAAAGGGCTCGGACATGACAGTGGGAGGATGGTGCAGGAGCAGGTAGTGTTTGATTCTGCCGTATGGTGGGTAGCTATGACTCTAACCCCATTTGATGGCCCCTGGCTAAAAGGAAATATGGTATGAGCTTACTTATGTGCACTAAGTGACTATATAGAAACCAAAGGTTATTTGTGGCCGTCAGGTGGGATGGTTAGATTTTATATCAGCTTGAACCTGCGTGAAAGTAGGGGTGGAGTTCAACTCGTCAATCCAATCACAGCCTGATGATGCCTCCTTGAGGGTGTGGTCTTTTTACCAGAGAGACACTGGGAACCTCTTTTTGCTCTTGGCCTTCGCCTTCCTTCTTACTTGGATTTTGTCTCTGCCTCCAAGGTCAAGTCCTGCAAGGCTCCCAATGACCTTGGGTCCCTGTGACTCTGCACTCACTGGCCTGTGATCTCCCCTCTCCCTGCTTCACCTTCTGCACCGTCAGCCTGCAGCTGGATGAGTGTGAAGAGGGCTTCAGCCAGCACCAGGACGTCCCCATGGACTGGAGTGGACTGGGCTGGGACGACTTCCTGATATGAACTTCTTTGCTTCTAAATGTCCAAGTTTTGTTTCTCTAGACAACACAGCCTACCACATCAGGGGTGGGAAAGGATCCCTGGTGGTGAGGTGATGAAGCACCCAGTTGCTAACCTATAGGTCAGTGGTTCAAACCCACCAGCTGCTCTGCGAGAGGGAAATGTGGCATTCTCCTTTCACAAAGACGTGTAGTCTGGTAAACTCTATGAAGCAGTTCTACCCTGTCCTGTAGGGAGCTACCTGAAAGTATTGGGGTGTGTGTGTGTGGTGTGGTGTGGGTATCAGGGTGGAGCAGAAGCTGGGGTCTAATAACAGTGGTGGAATAAATTGGGAAGGACAAAATGGCTGGACAACTTGAAGCATGTGATTGATGTGACTGGATTATTCATACATGCCAACACATACCCCAGTTCTTGACACGGGGTCAGTTTTACTATGCATGTTTTCAACATGCGCATCCTTTTACAAAAGCAGAGACATGCAATTCTGCCATGTCCCCAGAAGGGGGAGAATGAGACTATGGGTGGCCAGGCGTAGGGCCACTGCAATGAATTTGAATCCTTTTATTTTTAAAATCCTCACAGCATCTGCCTATGGTGACTGATAACGCCAACTTCGGTCACTGTCAACAGCGAGGACAGGAAGCTACCAGTTGATGTGGCCCGCCAGCCACTTAGGGGGCATGTCACACTGCTCCTGATTCTGGTCTCCAGGTGGAGCCTGGGGTTGAGGAGTCAGATTTACAACAGGGCTCTGGGCAGGATCCCCAGGGAGGGATCTCTGAGGATCAAGAGAAGTGTGACCCCTCTTCTCTTGCTCCTCAGAGAAGCAAGCAAGGCAGGACATGCATACACACGTACGTACACATGACACTGGAGAGGTAACAGCACACGTCCACAGTGTAAGTGAGAAAAAGCAAGATACAAAATGCCTGCTGCCTTTGAGTTGGTCCGGCGCATAGTGACCCTAAGGACAGGGTAGAACTGCCCTGCTGGGTTTCTGAGCAGCCATCTCGGTGGAACAGACCACCACATCCCTCCCATGGTGTGTTAAAACAAACAAAAGGAAACACACAGCTCACTGCCATTGAGTCACTTAACTCATGGCGACCCTTAGGAAAGGGGAGAATGCCCCTGTGACTCTTTTCAAGACTGCGGCTTTTTACGGGAGCAGAAAGCTGTATCTCTCTCCCAAGAAGCGGCCCGTGGCTTTGAACTGCTGACCTTGCGGTTCAAAGCCCAAGAACATGTAACCACTACGCCACCCATCGCCAACCTTTTGTTGGGTAGCCAAGCGCTTAACCACTGCTCCACCAAGGCTTCTCAAGATATAAGATAGGTTTTTTCTTTTTTTAATCATTTTATTGGGAGCTCTTACAGACATCATAACATTCCGTAGTTCAGTCACATCAGGGAGTATTGGACCATTGCTACCACACTCAGTCTCAAAACATTCTTGCTTCTTGAACTCCTTGGGATCAGCTCCCCTTTCTCCCTTCCCTCCCCTCTCCCTCCACAAGAACCCTTATTTTTATTTTTAGCCGCATCTTACACTATCCGATATATCCATTCACTACAATTCTATTGTTTGCTCCCCTTGAGTGAAGTCACACAGTCTCAGTGACATGGACCAGCGACCTCAACAGGGGGCTCCTTGGTGGCAAGTGTTGTGAGGCTGGTACAGGCCCAGGTGGTGTTTTGTTCTGAGTATGTAGCATAGCTGTGTTAGTCCGGGTTGACCTGAGAAACAAATTCATAAGACACTCAAATGTGTGGAAGAGAAAGTTTTATATAAAGAATAAGTGCATAACAAGGAAATATCCCAGCCCAGTCCAGATCAAGTCCATAAATCTAACATTATCCCATATGTCTGAGGCCAGTCTGCAAATTCCTCTTCAGATTCATGCAACACATGCAATGATGCCGAATGTAGGAAGATCCCAGGCTAGCGGGTGGAAAGTCTTGTGGATCCAGTGGCAGTGGAAACTTCTCAACCCTGGTGTGAGTCTCCACATGGCTTCTCCAGCTCCAGGGCTTTGGCTCCATCAGGGTAGATCCATGCGTCTTGTCAACAGGAATGTCTCGCAGGGAGAGAGTGTGTCCCACCTCTAGAGAGGAAGACCGGAGTTCCCAGAATCCTCGGGAGAGGGCCATGCCCACAGAGGCCTCATTGGCTGTGACCTGATTGACGGGCTAGACTCCACCCCTTCGTAAGTTGACAGATTATGTAACTGCCACAGTAGCTATTCGCCGAACCAGTGCTCATCAGTAGCAGAATACGTATGAAAAGATAAGAAGAGACACTAGCATGGAGATCAAAGTGATCACCAGCTGCAGAAGGGAGGTCAACGGCAATGGAAACCTCTCATCGGTTAAGAGCAGGGCTGCACATGCAATTAATGCAAGTGCTGTCAATACGTTGTGTCGAAAGTCTGAATCGGGACAAGTGTGTGATGGCTTTATTTGCAACAACTGTCACCGGAAAAGGCTGGGCCACTGCCTGCCACTGAATTTTTGCCACCGGTTCCCACACAGGCTTTTGGCGAGGAGAACGATGGCGTCATTTTGAGAAGGGTCACCGAAGAGACAGAGGGGAGGCTTCCTGGAACTGCCTCCTTTAAAGGGAGAACCAAAAAGCAAAATCACGGCCATCAGTCGATTCCAACTCAGCGACCTTACTGCATGGAGTCGGACTGCCTCTGGGCTTTCCAGGGCTCTAACGCTTGATGCAAGCATCAAGCCTCAGCTTTCTCGTGTGGAGCAGCTGGTAGGTTTGAACCATCAACCTTGTGGCTAGCAGTCCAAAACGTCACCCACTTAGCCACCAGGGGTCTTTAAAGGGAGAAAGGAGGGGATTTTTCTAAAATTGAAAAAGAGGGAAGTTTGGGGACGGAATATTAAAGGGGGAACCAATCTCAATGATTGACATAACCATACACTTCTCTATAGGGGGAAGAACAACAGAAAACATGGGGGAAGGGAGACAGTGGTCAGTGTGAGAGATGAAAATAATAATGTACAATCTATTGGGGGTTTATGAGGGTGCTGGGGAGAGGGGGGAGAAAAAAAAGATCTGTACCAGTGTACATCCTCTCTCTCTCTCTCTCTCTATCTCTCAGTGACTCTCTCTCTCTGTCTGCGTCTCTCACTCTTGGCGACTCTCTCTCTCTCTCTCTCTCTCTGTCTCTCTCTCTGCCACTCTGCGGGCCCCATCCACCTCTGCGGGATTCCTTGAGGTTTTGAAGGTCCTTGCCTACAACTGGGTCAAGAGCGGCTCTTCCTCCAGCCGCCACAGGGCGGCTCTGTGTTACCGCTGTCCCTGGCTCCCCAGGGGCCTTGCAGCCGGTTTTCCTTCCGGAGCCCCTTGTGGTTCTTGGGACAGACAGGTCATGGGAAAACAGGCCCAGCTTGGCACCCCGTTGGAATGCCAAAACAGGTCCCCACAGAGGGTTGAATAGGGGACTGGGAGGAGTTGTCGGAAACCAAGCAGCTCTCTGTGGAAAGCTAGGGGGAGGGAAGCCTTAGGATTCTGTAGATTCAGCTTCTGAATGACTTGGACCCCTCATGCCACTGACGTGTGTGTGTGTGTGTGTGTGTGTGTGTGTTGTAACTGTGTCTGTTGTGTGTGAGTGTGTGTTTGTGCTGGATGTGTGCTGAGAGAGTGTGTGCATGTGTGCGCGTGCTGTGTGTTTTTCCTGTTTTCAGGAATCTTTCTCCCAGATGGGAGCCCTCCGAGCTCAGCACTGGGAAGAGGGTCCCTGGTAGACAGATTGCGGGCCTCATTCAGGAGACAGCTGCACCAGGACTGGTGTAATCCGGGGAGCGCAGAGTTAAGGGCTCACCCACTAGCACAGTGATTCTCAGCCTTCCTCATGCCACGACCCTTTCATACATTTCCTCATGTGGTAGTGACCCCCCAACCATAAAATTAATTTTGTTGCTACTTTATAACTGTCATTTTGCTACTGTTTGAATTATCATGTAAATATCTGATATGCAGGATGTCTTTTCATTGTTACAAATTGAACATAATTAAAGCAGTGATTAATCACAAAAACAATGTCATTATATATTGTGTAATTTTGTCTTGAAGCATGGTGTAGCATGGGTAACAGTCTTCACACCGGGTACTCGTATGTAGGCATATCTGCATGTGAGCAGACCCTCCTGGAGAGGATAGAGGAGCGGTGTCTCGGCTCCTAAATACATCATCAGAAAAGGCAACCCCTGTGAAAGTTGTTTGACCCCCAGAGAGGTCACAGCCCGCAGTTTGAGAACCTGAGTGACTAGCGGCCAGGGACCACAGCCAGAGGGCCCTCAGAGGACAGCCTGCCACATGGGTGCCTCTGAGGTGGCATCAACCAATTAGAAACTGGCTTGGTTGGTTTTGCTAGGAGGTGGGAGGGGGCTTGGGGCACAATTTGCATTTCTTTTTTGTTGTTGTTGTTGTTGCAATTTGCATTTCTAAGAGTTCTCTGAGAAAACCAGCCCTGGGGAACTCTGTGGAGCCTTTTCTAAGCTGACAGTCCCGAGGGGGCCTTGAGTCAGGGTTGACTACACCCAACAAGTTCAACTGGCTTGAGCTCCGTCTCTATCTCTGGCCATGCTGAAGCTGCTGGTTCGGGAACCATCCTTTGAGAACAGCTGTTTTACATTCCTGAAAAGCTCACTGGGAACCAAGAGTATACACCTAATTCAAGAGAAGATGGTCACTCAGTTTTCCCAAACTCGTGCCCCACTTCCCACTCCGTTACCCGCCATGGAGTGACCTCCTCAGCTCTCTCAGGGACCTGTAAAGCCCCTTTTGGACCCTGTTGGGGCACCTGTTACTCACAACATGTGGTAGACAGGGGAGATGACAGGAAGCCAGGAGCCAAGACTCCCTTGCAGGCAATGGGTCCCTTTTGCCCACTTCCCAGGCTCTTAACTCAGCACTGTTGCCCTGTCCCAGCAGGGTGAGGAAGACTCCCCACTTTGACCACAAGACTCGGGGAGACCACTCTCCTTGCCAACCCAAATAGGTAGAAATGGCAGGGGTCTGGGTGTCTTTGATGGGGGTGTTGCACATTTCAAAGGGAGAACCAACAATACGTGGGGCCCCAGCCGCTGATATGGGCTGATTGGAGCTCTCTTCAGTGGAAGGGGGCCATGAAGGCCCTGACCACATGTTCCCTGGCCATGAGTCTCAGCGGCACTCTCGGCACAAGCTCCTTGGCCACCTCATGGGGTTCTGCCCATGCCCTCCTGATGGAGACAGCCCAGGCACGTGAAAACACACGTGTCAACTGTCCCCAGGCTCAGACGCCATGCTCTGGCCCTGGAAAGGGATATTTGTTTTCTGGATCTCCCTAATGCGATGTTTCCCAGACAGCACATGCATCTGCTGATGGTCCTAGAGACAAATTCTGAAGATCCAGGGGGAAACACCTTGCATGTAAACAATTATAAAAAAAATTGCTATTGTTTAAAAGCGGAGTTAAGCATGAGGAAAATATGGCAACAGTGAGTTGATTTAGAGAAAAAAATAATAAATGATAGAATAAGTGGCCAAAATTGCATGTCTCTTAGAAGTTGGGGGAATACAGGCCCACAGAATCCCTTCACGTGGAAGCACACAGACCCCACTGGCGGCATCCCCGCAGGGGGCCGCGGAGGAGGCTTTAACCAGGCAGGCCACGCGGGAGGCTCGCTCGGCATTCTGCTGGGGACACTCTGCTCTTCCCAAGACTGACTGGCCACTCCGTGACTCCTGAAAATTTTGTAGGTTTGTCTGTATTTCTGCCACAAAGGCCCAGGCCCCAGCTCAATCAAGGCCCACCCTGCCACCAACCTCAGAGTTTTCTCTTTATGACCGTGAGAGAAGTCAGCCTTCTCCCAAGCCCCACCCCAAGCTTTGGGACTGGAGAAAGAAGGTAGAGTTGATCTATAGGAACTGATGATTAGCAGCCCAGCCATTAACAGTCTAATGCCTCACCTGGCACACCACCAGGACTCCTTGTATTTACCCAAGATAAATGAAAAGATGTCCACAGACAAAGGCTTGTCCGTGACTGTCCACCAACAGATGAATAGACAAACAAATTGAAGTATGGTCGTTCACTGCAACATACTTCCAGCAATGTAAAGAAACGAACTATGATACACATAGTGACATGGGTGAATCTCAACATAATTATCCTGAATGTAAGAAGCAAAACAAAAAGAATACACATTGTATGATTCCATTTTTATAAGGTTCTAGAAAATGCCCATTAAGCTATGGTGACAGAAAGCTGATCACCAGTTGCCTGGAGGAGAGGCCTTGGGTACATTATAAAGAGGCATGAGAAGACTTCTGGGAGGAGATAGATGTGTTCATTATCTTGATGGTAGTGAGGTGCATTATCCTGATAAGATATATACTTATTGGGTGGGCCAAATAGTTCAGTGATGGACTACTAATCAAAAGGTTAGTTGTTCAGTCCTATTCAGAAGCTCCTTGAAAGTAAGTCCTAATTCAAACAGGGTGCAGTATAGCACCGGTGAAACACACATCATTCCTCTAGTTTCTGAATCCCGGCTCCCCCCCGCCCCCCCCCGAACATCATGACCTAGTTCTACCTTAATCTGGCTAGACCAGAGTGCATACATTGGTACAGACAAGACCTCTGGACACACGGAATTCAGGATAGATAAAATCCTCAGGAACAGTAGTGGGAGTAGCGATATCATGAGGGTAGGGGGATGGTGGGGGGAGGGGCAGAAAGGGGGAACTCATCACAAGGTTGGATATAAAGCCCATTCCCCAGGAGGACGAATGACATAAAAACGGAAATATGGCTGAAGGGAGACAACGGTGTCAGGATTAACCAGCCCCTAACACATCATCACGGGTCCAGGAGGCACAATTGTACAGCGATAATAAGTAAAGATTATAGTAAAGTCATAGAGAGCATGAGAGATAGAAGAGAGATTGAAATAATGGAGTCAGACACATTTCACGGTAGCATGCTCACCTCAGCTTCACTTGGTGGTCCACGTGGAGAGAGAGAGAGTGATATTTATTCCTAACCAAGGCTTTTATATTCTCTGGGGACATGCAAGCCCCTAATTACAGGTGAAGACATATATCACAGGAAAGGGTTGTGCTATATAGGTAATACAGTAATGGGAGGGGGGTGATCTAGGGGGTATCCAATAGGAAGAGGAGGGATTGGGGGTACACATGTGACAAGATGGGCAGATCCTAGATTCAGGATGGCAGCCAAACTTTGGATGTCACTGAGCCAGTTTGACCTGTTCTCTGGCTCACTATAGAAACCATTATCAGTAGGGTGTAAACTCCACTGACTGGAACCAAATCATGACTGCAAGCCTTTAGGGAGAAGTATCCCATTGTCCTTAACAGCAGGGAGTGGGGCCTACCTGTGGTGGGACCAGATAGTAGTCTGGCAACTGACTACCTTCAGGATGGATATATTTCTAAGCATCTGACCTCCATCATATGCTAGCAAATAGCCTCTAATGTTTAACATGTCTTTGGGGGAGATAAAGCTGGGGAAAAGTCTCATTATAATCCCACACAACGGATAGTGTAAGACATGAAATAACAACAATAATACATAATTGATGAAGGATTCATGAGGGGGGAGAGAGGGGAGGGAGGGGAAAAAAGAGGAGCTGATACCAAGGGCTCCAGTAGAAAGAAAATGTTTTGGAAATGTTGATGGCAACATCTGTACAAGTGTGCTTCTTACAATTGAATGATAGATTGTCATTAGGATTTTAAGAGCCCCCCACACCCCCCCGGGAAAATGATTAATAAATAAATAGATAAAGAGATAAATGAAACCACTCTCCACCCAATGTAAATAGCTGGGTGTGATAATGAAATAAAGGAATATCAAAGGAAAGAAAGAAAGAAAGATCCCGATGACCTGCTTTCAAGGATCACAGCAATTCTGCTCTGGCCCATGCCGATCCCCGCCCCCCCCTCGCTCCCTGGAGTTGGAAAGAATTCAGTGGTAATGAACAATGACACTTTGAATATTTGCAGCTTACCGGGGCCAATTCTATGCCAATAGAGTTCTTAAGAATAAAGAGCACACAACAACAACAAAACAAACAGCCCAACAACAACAGCAAAATATTTGGACAGTTTCTCTGCACCCCCAAAGGATGTAAATAAACACAGGAGAAGAAGTTTAGCCTCGTTAATCATTCATATAAAATACAAATTCATAAGGCTTTTTGTGTGTATGTGTGTGGCCAAAATGGCATGATTACATTTAACTCAGTGTTTTGCTGAATTAGACTGTTCTTTTTATCCAACTATCTGCCTGGGACTAAATATTTGTTCACCCAATAAGCTCCTGTTATCTGACAGCCTTAATTGCTAGAAGCCAAATAAGCAAGGGAGAGTTTTCTCTGTAGTTAAGCTATGATTTGGAAGGAATACACATTTAGAAGGGGGAGGTTAACAGACATAGTGGTATAAAAGAACATTAAAAAATATTCCCTTCAAGGTAAGGATATACACAAAGTCTGAAGAAAAAACCTCAAACTGTTGACTCTTTATTGAAAGTTTTCTAAGCAACCAAGATGTTTCGCTTCAACAGGTAATTTCTAATGAAAGGACCGTGGTGTTAATTCTTATGATCAACCGATGCCTTTCATTAACTTTAACATCATCACGATCTGTTATGGAAAGATGTACATTGTAAGCATGGTGACAATATGATTATAAATCTTGAAGCCCCACTGAAAACCTTTCCCCAAACCTCACCCACCACTTGTCTGTCAGTGGCCTGCAGATTACTGTGATGCTGGAAGCAATGTCACTGGTATTTCCAATACTGGCAGCATCACCCAAGGTCTACAGGCTTCAGGGCAGCCTCCAGACTAAGAACAGGCAGAAGGAATAAGCTTCCAACTTCCGAGTGATTCATCACGGAAACCTTATGAAGAGCAGTGCGTCATTGTCAGACACCCTGAATCCCTGATGAACGCTGTCAGATAACAGCGCCAGCAGAGGAGCCCCGCAGGTTGGAAGGCATTCAAATTACAACTGAGAAAGAGCTACCTTCCCAAAGCAGAATCCACCGTGATGTCAAGGATGGAGGAGTGTCTTTGGGACCTGTATTTGCTGATGAGGCATGACTCAAAACGAGAAGAAACAGTTGCAAACATCTATTAAAAACTGCAACTTGGAATGGACGAAGTATGAAACCAGGAAAATTTGAAGTCATCAAAAATTAAGTGGAAGACATACAGACCCATATTCTAGGCATGAGTGAGTTGAAATGGGCCAGAATTGGCCATTTTGAATCAGGCAATCCTATGGTTTCCAATGCCAGGAAGGACAAATTCAGGAGGGATGGCATAGCATTCATCACCAAAAAGAACATTTCCAGATTGTCTTGACATACAGTGCTATCCGTGATAGGGTGGTAACTACACACATACCAGGAAGCCCAGTTAATGCAACCATTATTCAAATTTATGCACAAATTACTGAAGCTAGTGATGAAGAAACTGAAGAATTCTAACAAGGTCTCCAGTCTGAAATTGACCAAACACGCAATCAAGATGCATGGATAATTATTGGCAATTGGAATGTGAAAGATGGAAGCAAAGAGGAAGTGTAGTTGGAAAATGCGGCCTTGAGGATAGAAACCACCTGGAGACCTCGTGAGAGGATTTTGTAAGACCAGCCACTTCTTCATTGCAATTACCTTTTTTTCCCCAACAGCACAAATGGCGACTGTATACTTGGACTTCACCAGACAGAACACACAGGAATCCAATGGACTGTGTTAGTGGGAAGAGATGCTGAAGACACTCAATGTCAGCTCCCTAGAGGAGGGCAGGCGCTGACTGGAGTGGATGGTGAATTGCCCCGATGATGTTGAAGACAATGGAAACGAGTCTAGGAGAGCCGAAATACAACCTGGAGTCTATCCCACCTGAATTTTGAGAACATCTGAAGAGTAGGCTTGAACCATTGAACACTAAGGACAGAACTGTGGGATGACATAAAGAACGTCATACATTAAAAAGGGGGGGCGCGGGAGAATGCCATTAAGAAAACCCACACACAAACAAGAAAGGAAAGACCAACATGGACGTCCGATGAGGCTCTAAAACTCGCTCTTGATCACAGAGCAGCTAAAGCGAATGGAAGAAATGATGTGAAAGATCAGAAGGGAAAATATCAGGGTAGCTTGAGAAACAGAGTAACATTTTATCATGAAATCGGCCAAGACCCGACGTTAGAGAAGAGAAAGGAAGAGCGTGCTCGCCGTAGTGTAAGCTGAAAGAGCGAAGGAAAACATTTAATCCTCGAGTGGCAATATGGAAAGATTCTATGGGCAAAATGATGGTCCCTATTGACCCAGTTGTGAGAATGTGGGATTTCTTTACAATGAGTTGTCATCCACACGGAAGGCTGCAATCTTTGATCTTCATCAACAAGTGCTTCAAGTCCTCCTCACTTTCAGCATGCCAGATATGCATCTTCCACATCGTTAATCCTGGTGCCACATTCTGCTTCAGATATCCAGTTTCTCTTATGATTTGCTCAGCATATAGATTGAACGAGTGTAGTGAGAGGTTACAACCCTGGTGCATACTTTTCTGATTTTCTTTTCTTTTTTCCCCCTGATTTTCTACTATGCAGTAGTCCCTTGTTCTGTTTGCACAACTGCCTCTTGATTCTTGTGCAAGTTATGCAGGAGCATCATGCAGTCTTCTGGAGTACCTCTTCTTCCCAAGGCTATCCATAGTGTGTTATGATCCACACAGTCAAATGCCTGTGAGTAGTCAATAAAACACAAGTAAAACATCTTTCTGGTAATCTCTGCTTTCAGCCAAGATCCATCTGACATCAGCAATGACTTTTTTTTGTTCCACGTCTTCTGAATCTGGCCAGAAGCTCTCACAGCAAAACCCTCTTAACTAGCCCGTAAGAAGCAGAGAAAAGATTGAAGTTGTCAATGATTTCATCTTGCTTAGTTCCACAGTAATTTCTCATGGCAGCAGCCGTCAAGAGATAAAACAACACATTGCAGTGGTAAATCTGCTGCACAAGACCTCTTGAAAGTGATGAATAGCAAGGATGATAATTTGAGGATTACAGTGTGACTGAGCCACACCCGCCATGATATTTTCAGTTGCCCCGGATGCATGTAAAAGTTGAACATTGAATAAGAAAAATCAAAGAAGAATTGATGCATTTGAATTATGGTGCTGGTGAAGAACACTGAAAGTACCCTGCCCTCCAGATTCCTTAGCCCTCAAACCCAAACAGTGGTCTGAGTGGCTTAAAGAAAAAAAGAGGCAAGTGAAACTGAAATGGACTTGGCATCTTGCGACAAACAAGTTCACTTCAAACAATACAACAAAATAGAAAGTACCCGGGACTGCTAAAAGGACAAACAAATCTGCCTTGGAAGAAGTAAGGCTAGAGTGCTCCCTAGAGGCAAGGATGGAGAGACTTTGTCTCACACACTTTGGACATGTTGTCAGGAGAGACCTGTCCTTGGGGAAAGACATCATGCTTGATAAAGTAGAGGGGCAGCAAGAATGAGGAAGACCCTCAACGAGATGGATTGACACAGTGGTTACACCAATGGGCTCAAACCTAAGAACAATTGGGAGGATGGTGCAAGATCGGGCAGTATTTTGTTCTGTTGTATGCAGGGATGCTATGAGTCAGAACCTAACAACAACAACAGGATGGGCAATTTATTGAACAACGCAGCAAGCATCAGAAGAAGGTAAAGGGAATACATAGAGTTACTGTACAGAAATGAACTGGTCAACAGTCAACATTTTCAAGAGGTAGCATCAAGAACTAATCAAGCAAATGATCAAGAACTAATGGTCCTGAAAGTCTAAGTCCAAGATGAACTGAAGGTACGAGCCACACAAAACAACAAGGTGCCAGGAACTGAAGGAATATCAATGGAAATGTTTCCACAAGCTGATGAGACATTGGAAGCACTCACTGGCTTATGCCTAGAAACCTGGAAAATAGCTACTTTCTAACTGGCTGAAAGAGATCCATATCTGTGCCATTCCAAAGAAAGACGACCCAACACAATGTGGAAATAATGTAGCATTATCATTACTATCCCATGCAAGTAAAATTTTGCTGAAGATTATTCAGCAATGGTTGCAGCAGTAATCAACACGGAGTTTCCAGAAATTCAAGCCAGATTTCCAAGAGGAAATGGAAGGGGGGATATCACTGGCAGCATCAGATGGATCTTGGCTGAAAGTGGGGGATACTAGAAAGATGTAGGCTGTGCAAAGGCATTTGACGATGTAACAAGTTATGGGTAGCTTTGAGAAGAAGGTTGAATTTGGAACACTTAATGATGTGCATTTGGAACTTGTGTAGACTGGCGTCTTCCTACAGCAGGGTAAAATAATTTTTTCTACCTTTGCATAAAACCACTTAAAAAATTGAAGGCTGTAGCCTGTATGATTCTATTTGCAAGACATTCTGGCAAAAGGCACACTGCAGTGACAGAACTGATTGGTGGTTGCCAGGCAGTGGGGTGGGCCGACGGGTTGACTAGGAAAAGACTGTTGGTAGAGATGGAGCCATTCTGTACCCTGGATGTGGTGGTGGTTACACATTACTAGCATTTGTCAAAACTGATTGAACTGTACACCCAGAAGAGGGAATTTTACTGCACATAAACGTGAAAGTACAATGGGGAAATAGTGACTGGCGTGGTTAAAAAGTATCACATGATACAGAAGTGCAGGGAGATAAAAGTGTACACACACACACATGCACACAGAGCGATGAGCTTGCTCCCCAGAGCTGGCCACTGTTGACAGCCGCAGTGGACACGGCCTTCCCCATACCATTTTCTAGGCACACACGAGTTTACCTGAAGCTTTTACTTTTGACAGCAATAGAATTATGTGTGCGTAGAGTTCTGCAGTGGTGGTTTGATGGCTTTAATGTCCGAGACAACATCCTTCACATGTGCTTATCAACTCCAGCTCCTCGTGTTGTTCACCCAGCACCCTGAAGTATTCGCAGCTCCGCAGCGCTGCGTAGCATTGTGGACTCTGAAGAAAGGCAGCTTTGCTCCACTCTATGGCTTGGCATCGTTTGTAGCGGTTGCACCATTTCCCCAGATGGAATAAGAGCTTTGCTGTCCCCAGGCCACAGGTCCTGGGTGAAAGCCAAATCAAGTCACAACTCTTGGGAAAAGTTCATAATGAAATGCCCAGCGCTCCCCGTCTTATTAGCTTCTCCCTAGGGATGTTCATCTATCTGCTGTGGGAAGAGGGGCACAAGCCCTGTCCCTCCCCCCTGCCCCCGCCCCCCTGACTTAGGTTGTGAGAGCAGATCTTTGGGTAGGTCTGATCACCAGACAGGATTGATTGAAGTCAGGGCAGAAAGAACCAATCCACTTTGCCAAGGTAAGAAAGGAAACTGCTGAAAGCCGTGGGTGGCTTTGAGTCTGTCCTTTGGGAACTTCAAGTGTGCTCAGTTTGTCTTGATCAAAGAGATGAAGTTGTGGTCTTGTAGTGGTTGGGAGGTGGCAGTGGGGCATTATGGAAAGGTCAGCCTCTCAAGTGGGTAAGATAGGCCTGGAATCCTGGGAGGTACCTTGGACAAGCCCCTGGGCCTTCCTCTTTTGAATTCACAGGCTAGCTTTGAAGGTCAATACCTGTATCTGCCCATGCCTGGTGCTTAGGAAGGAGCCCTCCCCACCTCCCCTTTCTACAGTGGACTGGGGGTTGGGCTGATAAGAGAAAAGTCAGAGACTGGAACCCAGAGCCCCTCCAAGGGAGAAAGATGAGGCCGTTTGCTTCCCTAAACAGCTACAGCCTTGACAAGTCCATGGGCTAGTTCTACTCTGTCCTACAGTGTTGGAAGGGACTGGACACAGTGAGTGGGGCTCAGTACTCAGGAGACATTTGGTAGGGAATACTCTGCCAGTCAGTCCATTCCAGCTTATTACGACCCTAGAGACAGAAAGCGGCTCTGTAGAGTTTCTGGGGCTGTACATCTTTATGGGAGCCAATAGCCTCAGGTTTCTCCCTCAGAGCACCAGGTGGGTTTGAACTGTTGACCTTGTGGTTAGCAGCCCGACTCTTAACCCCCTTTGTCACTCATGCTCTAGTTCTACCTCTGTTTCATTAGAATCCTCTCCCTACATCTTGTTGCACCCACTGACCTTGGCTCTAAGGAAGAATAGAGCCCTCTCTAGCAGGGCTCCCCTGAGTGGTTACTAAGTGAGTCTGGCCAGCAGCACCTCCCCCTCCAGGGCAGCCGGGCGCTCTCAACCCTCTTTCCCAGGTCAGCACCAACAAAACGCTGAAATTCGCCCAAAAATTCGTTGGCAAGCAGGGCCTGTATTGATTCTGTCTCCAAAGCGTTTCCAGTGGCCGCTGCCTGTGTTTTCTCCCTGTGAGGCCGAGTTACAAAACCCGAGACTGCTGGACACTTGTGCTTCAGGAAAGGCCACTGGGTCCCTGGGTCAGTAGGGTCAGTGCTGTGCTGATCCCGAAACCCTGAGATCTTTCCCCAGGTCGAAGTACAGCCTCGTAGAGAGGTAAAGGGAGTGGTAAGAGCCTGAGCCCCATCCTTCCAACCACAGTTCTCAAAACTCACTGCCATCAAGTAGATGCCAACTCCTAACGACCCTATTAGACAGGGTAGCGCTGTCCCTGGGGGGGTTCCCAAGACTGTAACTCTTTCTGGGAGCAGAAAGTCCCATGGAGTGGCTGGTGGTTTTGAACTGCTGACCTTGAGGTTAGCAACACACGGCCTCACTACTATATCACTGGAGTTAAGTAATGTTTATTCTGCTCTGCCTAGCACCAAGTCGGGGACAGCGCCGGGGCAACCCGAGGGAAGGCAACTTCACTGAGGCCTCAACATCCTTCTTGCCAAGATAACACCAGGCTGATCCTTCCCAAGGAGTGCTCCCTCTGGTTGCTGGACCGAGCACTCATCTGGGAGAGTCTGGGGGAGGCAGGAGGCACAGCGATGGGCCTGCTGGGTCCCTGCTCTTCTCCCACATTTACCAAGAAGGTGAGCTTCCTTCGGGTCCCTTTCTCCATCCTGGTTTTACTTACCATTTTCTAATTGTTAATAGGAGCAACACCACCGTCTGGGAATTTTTTTTAAGCTATGACAATTGCAGTTTGCAAAGAAATCTGCAGGAGGAAGTGAGGGAACTCCCCACCAACCCAAAGTGTGACTGCTTGTTCTCAGCCTGTAACCTCACACTTTCTGGGTTACTCTTTCCCTAAGGGATTGCCCCCCAGGTCCCCACACATACAGTGCACCCCCATATCCACCTTTCCTGAAATTACTCTGGGATCCACAGGAGAGGGACGTCTTGTACTTAATCAAGTAAGCAAACTTTCAGTGCGCACGTGGAGAACAATTAAGTAGCTACAGAAAAGACTCATTGCCATTGAGTTGATTTTGACTCATAGCAACCCTATAGGTAGGATAGAAATGTTCCTGTGGGTTTCCAAGATGTAAATCTTTAAACAAGTAGAAAGCCTCATCTCTTTCCTGAGGAGTGGCTAGTGGATTCGAACTGTTGACTTTTGGGTTAGTAGCCCACCATGTAACCACTATACCACTAAGGCTCCTTAAGCAGATACAAGGGGGGTTTCAAAACAGTTGTAGAAACATTCCATTATCATTTAATGCCAGTCTTCCACAGACTTTCTGAAGTCCCCTCATATTGTGAACCAGGTAGAGTTAAAGGTGAGTCAAATAACCTTTTGAAAAAGAGATTCACTGTAAAATAAGGAGAACATGGTACACATCAGAAAGAGTTTGGATATACATTATACATAAAGGGATCGTGATAGTCATTGGTTTTTACTTCTTGTATATCTGACATCACCCCCACCAATCCAAACTTGTTGCCACCAAGCTGTTTGTGACCCATGGCAACTGGAACACTCTTTAGAACTGAGGGTGGTAGAGACGTCATCTCGCGTACATTGGGCGCATTTTCAGGAGCAATCGGGCCCAGGACAGGGACGTCGTGCTTGGTAGAGAGTCAGTGAGAAAAGGCAAGCCCCTCAACAAGATGCATTGACTCAAGGTGGCTGCAACAATGGGCCTCAACTTAAGGGCCATGGTGAGGACGGCGCAGGATGATGACAGGCGTTGTTCTGTTGTGTACACAGTTACTATCAGTCAGGATTGGCTCTCAAGCACCAAACAGCAGCAACACTCACATAATGAAGGGCAGTACTGACTGTGGCTTTCCTGAGAATTCTGATCTCTTCAATTTATACCTCTTCAAACTGGCAGTCTTTGCATCCCCGAGGGACTCAAATCACGGTCCATTTACATGCTTTCTCAGCTTTGGGAACAAAAGAGATGCTGAGTGCACAGGATAAGGTTGCCAGTGACATTCTCCTTGGATACCCCTTGCTGCCCTTGAAGAATGAGCAGACGCATTGTTGCGATGGGAAACAAAACAAAACAAAACAAACCATCCTCAGCACAGCTTTGCTAGCTCCTCCCTCAACAATGCTGTTAAAAATGTGTTCTCAAACTTCTCCCCAAGAAGCTCCCATGATTGTCCTTTGTCCTGAGAGAAAATCTACCAAGATGAATTTTTGGAACAGGCTCCCCCCCCCCACGTTACATAACCTTCTAAACTGACCTCTTGGCCTTGAATTTAACTGGCTCAGAAAATCCCCATGGAACCCATTGTTTTGACTGGGCAATTTTTTAAAATCACCCTACGTAAGATACGTGTATGGAGGAGAGAACTTATCTGCATCCATCCACTGATCACAGAGACATGTTGAAACATGTCTTGTTGGCAACAGTCCTGTACAGGTATGAACTGAAATCCTAGTAGTAATGCTTTTTTATTACTCTAGAACAAAGAGCTAGGAGGTGGAACAGAAGCACTTACCAGGATATTCGACCAATTAACTGGGATGTCCCAAGCAACCATGACCCTAACTTCCCGACCAAGAAACCAAATCTCATAAAATATTTGGTGACATATAAGCAGCCTTCCCTCTAAAACAAAAACAAGCCCACTGCCATCGAGTCGATACTGACCCATAGCAACACGATAGGACAGGGTTCGGAGACTTTAACTCTTCCCAGGAGTAGAAAGTCTCACATCTTCCTCCCGGAGCTGCGGGCGACTTTGAGCTGACCTTAGAGACAGAGTAGAATCAAGAAGCCCTTTCGATTCACTTAGGACCTAGTGAGACTTGAGAGTTAACTGTGAGAAAAGTTGGGTATGAGCAGGGTGTGCATTTCGTGTAGGGTGAAGTGGTCACAGGAGGCTGGGCCCATCGGTCGGGGCATGGATGAGGAGTGACTCTTGAGGAATCCAGAATGGCAGAAAGTGAAGCTGGCTGAATTAGAAAGAAAGGGAACTTACTGAGAGGTTATTAGGCAACCATCGAACCACCAGGCAGGCAGAAGAACTGGGCCTGGAAAATGAAGAGAAGAAGGGTTGTCAAGGAGCCAGAACTCAAGCCACAGCTTGGAGGCAGTTTGCCCCGTGGACAATGCCATCACTGTGCACAGGCCTGGAGGTGGCAGCCATCCCTGCAGCCACTGCCAATTTAAATTCTCCACCAAGTAATATCCGAAGTGAGTGGATCCAATTAGTCAAGTCCTAACCACAGGAGTGTTGGTGGCACAGTGGCTAAAATGCTCTGCTGTTATCCAAACCAGGTCAGCAATGTGAACCCACCCAGCATCTCACAGGAGAAAAAAAGGTGCCGTCTGCTTCCGTAAAGATGTATAGCCTTGAAAACCCTGTGTGGTAAAGTCTCTGTCCTGCAGGGTGACGATGAGCCCAAACTGACTCGAACACAGTAGATTTGCTTTAGGTTTTGGTTCAATTACAAGAAATTCTGAGAAAGAGAATATCTCACTTTGAAAATATCTTTCCCACCTCCCAAGTGGTCCTCTCAGTTGTATGGGGCGGGATGTTCCAAACCCGGAAGGGACTTCAGAGGGGAGGTGGCCAACATTTCAATACATGTTCCTTAGAGGTGATAGTGTCCCTTAAGGAAATAATGTGTACTTGATGGCAGAGTGGTTATGCATGGGGCTGTGAACTCTAAGGTCAGCAGTTCAAAAACAGCAGCAGCTCTGCGAAAGAAATATAGGCCTGTCTTTTCCCGTGAAGAGTGACAGTCTCAGAAACTCACAGAGGCAGTTCTGCCCTGTCCTGTAGGGTCTCCTCTCTGAGTTGCCATCGATTTGATAGCAGTGAGTTTGGAGGGGTTTGGGGTACTTAGGACTATGGGGAAAAAAGTTTTATATTCAGAAAGGATGCTTGAAACGGATGTATGGATCAAGTTAAGGCTTATGGTTAAACAAATGATAAAGATGTTCCAAGAAGGGAATGATAAGAATTTTCACTGAAAGTGTGTTTGTGGATGAAGCTTACTTGCACAGGAGTCTGCAGTGGAAAATAGACGAACTTACACTATGAAAATTTTACTTGTAACTCACGCATAACCCCCAGCCTTTCTAACTTATAAGTATGTAACCCCCAGCCCGCCTAGATAAAAATCTCTCTCCCCACTTTTTTTTGGACTTGAAAACAATTGGCATCTTACCAAGAGTGACCCAGCGCAGCTGCTGAAACCCAACAATGAAACTCTATCATTTCCCTCCCGACAGAGTTCTTGTTATTTTTGACTGTTTGACATATTTGGTGTTGGAACTGTGGGATTTAGAAGGTGCCTTGTCTTTCATGACCCCAAGCCTGCAAACATTCAGGCCCTACCGCCTTCGCATTCTGACATCAAAATGTTCTTAAATTTTATTGTTGTGTTTGTTTTCTCCCAGAATCTTGCCTTTCCTTCTTTCTCTTTGTCATTGAAATTTAAGGCTGGTTCTGGTTCATACAAGCACTGCCAAGATTTCTCAAAGCCTCTGGGGAACCGTTTGTTTAGCTCTGGCTGTGAAATACAAGGAAAGTAGCACTCCACTTCTTGCTTCTTGTTCTTTCTGTTTCGGGGCACACATTAAGGACCCCAAAGGCGACGACTTGTGCTCAGTGATCCTCAGGTAGCACAAGAACATAATGGGTCATTTTCAGACTTAGATCAGGGACAGTTTGGAAATTGTTGACCATTAGCAGTACGCATTACAATTTGTTACATTAGCGGACACTTTGAGGTTCTTTTGGGTAAGGTTTTTTATGTACACGAAGGGCTAGTGCATCGGGTCCATCGTTTTGCAAGAATGAATGCATCAGGTCCCAATTGTAATTTGTTTGTTGGTCTGTTGTTAGCTTATAGATATCTTTGTTCTTGTTGAAATCAACTCATAGCAACAGAATGAAACACTGCCCGGTCCTGTACCATCCTCATCATTTTTATGCTGAAGCCCAGTGTGGCAGCCACTGTGTCACTCCATCTGGTGGAGGGTCTTCCTCTTTTTCACTGCCCGTCTACTTTGCCAAGCCCAGTACCCTTTTCCAGGGACTGTCTTACCTGAGAGCATACTCAGAGTACGTGAGATGAAGTCACTTAAAGCTGGCTCAAGAGAAACGTCAGCTAGTGTGAAGAAGTTAAGACTCTGGTTAAAGTTTACCAACCCGGACTCCTTGATTTATGATCAACTAGTCTATATGATAGTCAGGTAAAAAGAAGTCTGTGGCAACATGGAATTACTTCCATGTGGCTCTGCTACCCGTGTCTTTGTAACTCCCTCCAAACGATTGGGTGAGACCATGCAAATAGGGTGTTTGAAACACCAATAGAGGAGATTGATCAATTTTGTCATTCAGCTGGGTGTAAGAGTGAGCTATGTTAGAAGCAGAGAGAGGGAATCCCATGGCAAGAAAGAAGAGCCACCAGTGGTGTGTGAGATCTCTGTCTGAAGTGGTGGAGGCACTAGAGGCTGCAGTAACAAGACCATGAGACAGAGCGGTGGGTGAGCTTCCTGGCTCATAGAACAAGGCAGAGGCCAAGGGACCATGTGGCTGAGAGGATAAGGATGAGAGAGACAGACTGACAGAGAGAGAGAGAGAGAGAGAGAAAGATCTGCCAGCATGGCTGAGAAGAGGTGTTGTGGACGAAAGACCTGTGTATCCTTAACATTTTGTCATCTGTTAACCTACTGAAAACACTCCACAATTGTGAGTATTATCTATGAGTTCTGAGTTCAGTAATGTATTACTGAACCCGGCTGAGAAGCAGAGCACTGTGAGAGAGGGGTGGTTAATGTCAGAATAGACTAAAAAGGATGGAGGCATGTCTGACCTCTGCCCTGTGGCAAGAAGCCTTTGCTGGTGTGGCACTGGAGTCACCTTCTTCTTTGTGTTACCTGCGGAGGTCAGATGTGGCCCCCATCCATTTCCTCAAAATCCCTTTAATAGGCAAAGGAAAGCTCTGATTTGAGCCATAAAGAAATAAGAAATGGAAGGCTCATAGACTTGGGACAATTTAGACTCTGTGTAACAGCTTTCTGAAATCCTTAGCACAGAAAACACCAAGTGCAAAGCAAGAGAAAATAAAACAGCCCCCCCCCACACACACCCACCAAGATAGTTTGTGTTGAGCAGCTTTGAAGAGACTGTACAGACAGCTGCCCTCCCTAAGAATCTCTAATGAATAACTGAATTTTTCACCCCGACCAGAATGCTAATTAAATATTTATGTTAAAAAATATTTTAGGTTGAATATACTAAAAGTAATTTGGAGTTGTAATAATCTCTTTTTTAAAATCATTTTATTAGGGGCTCATACAACTCTTATCACAATCCATACATACATCAATTTTGTAAAGCGCATTTGTACATTCATTGCCCTCATCATTCTCAAAACATTTCCTCTCCACTTAAGCCCCCGGCATTAGGTCCTCATTTTTCCCCTCCCTCTCCGCTGCCCCCTCCCTCATGAGCCCTTGATAGTTTATAAATTGTTATTTTGTCATATCTTGCTCTGTCCGACGTCTCCCTTCACCCACTTTTCTGTTGTCCGTCCCCCAGGTTCCCTCTTTCCTACCCACTCTCCCTCTACCCTCCCAGTATCGCCACTCACACTGCTGGTCCTGTAGGGAACATATGCCCTGGATTCCCTGTGTTTCCAGTTCCTATCTGTACCAGTGTACATCCTCTGGTCTAGCCAGACTTACAAGGTAGAATTCGGATCATGATAGTGGGAGCAGGGAGGAAACATTTAGGAACTAGAGGAAAGTTGTATTTTTCATCGTTCCTACATCGCCCCCTGACTGGCTTGTCTCCTCCCCGAGACCCCTCTGCAAGAGGATCTCCAGATAAATTTCTGTCTTCTCTTTTTCCTTCTACTTTGAGAAAAATGGTTCTCATTATTATCCTTCTCAGAGAACTTTTGTTTAATAATCAGCTTTATTAAAATAAAAATAGCAAAAAAACCCAAACAAAAACAAAAAACCCCAAAACTAACTAAACAAAATGTGAGATGTTAGCCAACAAATAAATTTTATCTCAAACCCATTTTTCCCTTTTATTTTCTTTTTGTCAAATTGAATCATTTTTACCAAAGAACTGTTGTATACATTTTAAGAAATGGTTTTCCATTTGTTTATGTTACATGGTATTTCAAAGCTTAGTTTTAATCTGGGTATACTTTTTTCTGATTTACTCTGCTCTCAGAGTTTCATGTGTTTAAGGTTCCGTTTTTGTATCAAGAATCCTGCCTAATGTCTTGCATAGAGCAAACTAAGCCTCAGTTCTTTTTTCTTCCAAGAACAATTACTTGCTCTTGGCTTGTAAGCTAGGTTCTTAATACTTACTCTAAGAAACTTTGATATAAATCAATCTACTTGAAAAAGTATTGAAAAAATTAATTGTTAATTCTAATGAGTATAACAAGACCTGTAAAAGTATCAAGTTATTGTAAACTCCTTCTCTAGAAGATCCCGTAAACATGTAAAACACAAGATTATGAAAATAAAGTTATCTGGGTGGTATTACTAAATTAAATTACAACATTTCTTCTGAGAACTTACTTTGATTAGTTTAATAATAAACATGTATATGAATAGGATCGCCTTCATGAAAAAATATTTTTAAAAGATTTTATATTTTGTAATATGTTAACGTAAAAGTAATTTCCAATTTTTTAAAATAACTCAAACAAAATATATAAAAAATGTTTTGTTAAAAAATAATTTTTGAATCTTACCATAGTGAATGATGGGGGGAGTGTGGAGTGGAGATCCAAAGCCCATTAGTAGGCCACTGGAGATCCCCTTGCAGAGGGGTCTCGGGG
>NW_022106471.1:7118127-7156254 GCF_000313985.2 Echinops telfairi | reverse complement strand
AGCAAAAATTAATATAAGACACTGTCTTATTTTCGGGGAAACAGGGTAGATGTAAGCCTCCAACAAAATGATTTATTTAATTAAAAAAATTAGGTGGCTGTAGAAGGTAAGGGCAAGTTATAGATGGCCAGAGGAATGTTAAATACAAAGTGAAAAAGAGAAGGATAAATTTGTTTTAAGGGAAAAAAGGAAGTAGCTTTATCTTAAAATAGAATGCTTGGAGGCAGAGGAAGACACTAGGTGGAGAGGTTCAAGAGTTGAAGGGAGCAGAGGCAAATACTATGTATATAACAGTTCTGCAATAGGGTGATCAAGAAACAGATGCTTTGATAGAAACAGGCTGAACAGGTATGAGATGGAGAGTGGGAGCATACAGAGGGATATATATAGATCTGACAAAGCAGATTCAGATGTGTGCATTTACCTTTGCATGTGGTAGAACATAAAGAGTGGAAAGTTATGAAAACTCTTTAGACATAATATAATAAAACACTTGAGGGAACAAATTATTGGGATTGGGGACTCAAGACAATAAATTTTGGAGACACCAAGTGTCATAAAGACAATATTCTATATCCTAATTTGCTGAGTAGTAACTGAGGTCTCAAAAGCTCATCCAGAACAAAGACAAGTGAAGACTCTTTAGTCCAATGGACTAATGGACCATGTGAACATCAGCTTCCATGACCTTGAGATCAGAAAGTAGGTGGTTCCTGACTACCACTGCCAATTGCTCTGAAAGGGGTCACATCAGAGAGTGCTGAAGAGAATGAGAGAAAATGTGAAACAAAACTCAAAGTCATTAAAAACAAGCAAACAAACAAAACAGTCATAGTGGTTGACTAGAGACTGATGAGACCCCTGAAACAATGGCCTGCAGATCTAGAACTCAATTTACCCCCATGGCTTAACTTTCAGCCAAATAATAACAGGTCTATAAGGTGAGGAAGCACACTGGAGTCGTATAAACTCCTTAGAACAATTGTCCTAAGAGATCAAAAGTGTAGTATTTGCCCAGGGATAAAGCTCAGAAGGCAAGAAGGGAAAAATGGAGGAATGGAAACAGTCAGCACAGGGAGTAAGTGGGAAGAATGGTGCTACATTGTGAGAACTGAATCAATAGCTCGAAGCAAAATGATTCGTGTTGAATGGAAAACCGATTTACTCTGTAAACATGCATCCAAATCACAGTAAAAAGTTAAAAATACAAATATGGGGTTAATTGTTCTGTTTAAAGATATTTTCATTGAAAGTTTTAAAAGTGGATTTTATTTGGCTTTACATTCATTTTGTAATTAATTTCTATCCAGTCTTTCACTTCTGAGAATTATTATTACAACTCTCATTTTAAAATTTGTCCTCTACAAGAAAGTTTTAATTTACTGGTTCACTGAAAAGATGTGATCAAACTATTTCAACAAAATCAAACTATATTAGATTGTAAGGGATCAACACATCCTTTGCACTAGTCAGTCCTCTGAAAATTTACAAATCACACTCAAACCCCATGGTGGCCAGAGGAAGATGACAGCTGAAGTAGACAGTTAAATCCAAATCCCAAGATTTTGGAACAAGATCTCATGCATGCTGCTGAATTAAATGGACTTTGTTTCGTATTCCTCTGTGTCATTGTTAATATTGCCTACTGTGCCTAAGTAAATAAACCAACCCCCAAACCCCAAACTCACTGCCACCAAGTCAGTTTGACTCTTCATGATCCTATAGTAGAGACTAGGATCTGTGGGTTTCCAAGACAGTACTTCTTTAAGGGCGTAGAAAGCCCCATCTTTCTCCCATGAACTGTTTCAAACTGTTGACCTTGCGGTCAACAGCCCAACATGTAACCCACTACAATCAGGGCTCCTTCCAAGTAAATACTTCAGGGGAAATAGAGCAAGATGTTTTTAAAAAGCAGATTAACTGTCATGAAAAGTTTACTTGTAACTCAAATGTAACTCATCTAATCCTCGATTTCCTGTATAAAAGCCTTTCCGTCCTCTGGACTCCAGAGCACATATTATTTTACCAAGTGTAACCCTGGCTTCGTTTGTGAAAAAACTGAGGAAATGAAAGGGGTCACATCTGACCTCCACTGGCTACACAAGGAAGAAAGAGAATTCAACTACACACCAGCCCAAGGCCAATTTTTTATGAGGCTAAAATCGGACCTGTCCCCAAGCTTCTTTACCCTATGCTGACACATCCCTTCCACGACACTGCTTCTCTGCCGGGGTTGACCATTCATTGCAGTGGCTATGAACATCACAGATAATACTCATAATTGTGGGGCTTATTAGGGGAGCTATCAGGTTACAAAATGTTAAGCACAGAGAGTTCTTTTGTCTGAAACACCTCTTCGTAGCCATGCTGGCCACCATGGCTCTCTCTGGTCTCTCAGCCCTGTGGTCCTGTGGCCTCTGCCTTGTTCCATTGTGTCAAGCACATTTGTGCATATGTTGCCATTATCATTTTCAAAACATTTTCTTTCTACTTGAGCCCTTGATATCTGTTCATTTTTCCTTCCCTCCCTCTACCCTCCCTCCCTCCCTCATGAACCCTTGATAATTTATAAATTTTTTTGCATGTCTTACACTGACCGATGTCTCCCTTCACCCTATTTTATGTTGTCCGTTCCTCTGGGAAGGGGCTATATGTAGATCATTATGACCGGTTCCTCCTTTCTACCCCCAACTTATCCTTACCCTCCTGGTATCACTCCTCCAATTATTGTCCTGAGCGGTTTATCTGTCCTGGATTCCATGTATTTACAGCTCTTATCTGTACCCAGGTACATGCTCTGGTCTAACTGAATTTGTAAGGTAGAATTTGGGTCACCATAGTTGGAGGAAGGAAGCATTAAAGAACTAGAAAAAAGTTGTATGTTTCATTGGTGCTATGCTGCACCCTGACTGACTCGTCTCTTCCTTGTGACCCTTCTGTAAGGGGGTGATGACCCCCTGTTATATGCAAGGAAAATGCAAAACTGACCAATCTCTGAGTTAGAGTCCCCTACACCTTATTTGTATGTGCTCACTCATTCGCTGCATGGAAGTTACAAAGATTTGGGGTGGAAGAGCCATATTCAATAATTTCACTTCACCACAAAAACCAACCATAAAACTCTTATCATCTCTCTCTTGACCGAGTTCTGGTTAATTTTTAATTCTTTGACAAAGATGCTCACCTACGTCCAAGGAGCAACATGAACCAACAATATAAACAGGATCTTCGAGAGGCAACCACAAGGGCCCCGAGAGGGGCTTTATCCCAGCGGTTCTCAAAGTGAAGGACATTTTTCCACCAAGGGACATCTGGCCACAGGTGCAGACATTCTGAGTTGCCAAAATGGGGGTGGGGCAGTGGGGTGGTGGTTCTAGAGAGTGGAGCCCAGGGATGCTGCTAAAGGTCTTGTAGGACCATTCCAACCACAAAGAATATTCCACTCATTATGTCAATGAGGAACCTTGGTGATACAGTGGGTTAAGCATTGAGCTTCTAACCCAAAGATCAGTGATTGAAACCCACCAGCTGCTCTGGAGAAAGAAGGTGAGGTTGGCTCCTCCTGTAAAGATGGATAGTCTTGGAAACCCTCCGGCGCAGATCTGCTCTGTCCTATAGGGTCACTATGCGTCAGAATCAACTCTATCATAGTGGGTTTGGTTAGGGGCCTGATGTCAATGATGCCGCCATCGAGAATGCTTGCCTTCACTGAGGGGGGCTCCTCACAGGCCATGTCTGTTCAGAAAGGACAGGAGCCCAGACACTAGGCCAGAATTTTCAGGGTCCAAACTGTGTTGCCATGGGAGGGAGGCGGGAGAAGGCAGAGTGTTTGGAAAGGTCCAGGTAGGCCCCCAGTCTAATCCACCAGAGATTAGATGGCAGTCATGGCTGAAACTCAGGAAACTCTGAGTTGCAAGAGGCTGGGGCTGGGCCGATGCTGGAGATGGGCTCCAAGTCTGGTCTGGTCAGTCCCAGGTCTGACACTACCTTATCTCCCTGGGTCAGCAAAGGCCAGAGGGGAGGAGGGGCAAGGGAGGGGCCTGAACCCAGGTAGGATGGACGATTTCCAGTCAGACCTTCAGACCAATCACAGTTTCACCCCATCTCCTCAGTTAGGTTCTAATCTTGAGCACACAAAGAGAGAGGGGAGGAGATGACCCCGAAAGTGAACCTGGATCTCCAAGGGGTGCAAGGGTTTGTTTAGTCAGAAAACAAGACCCGTGTCTGTTTCTTCTCATAGCACGGGGTGTTCATAGGAAAGCTTCACAGGATCTGTCCTGTTGGTGGTACAGTCTTTTAAAAAGCATCAAGAAGCCTAAAAGCAGACTTCATGTTCCGAAATTTTCTCTTGATTTCTGATAGGCACCCAGATGGGGTGCGTTTCCATCCTCACACTTGTCAACTGAGTTTGGATTTTCAAAACATCTTCAGAGCTCTCGGTGATGTTTAGCGTCTCAGCAACCCTGTGAGGTAGGGGTTAGCCTTCTTACAGACAGGTAGAGAAACCGAGGCACTGGCAAGACTGGGCAGCTCACCCCCCCACCCCCACCCCCACCCCTGCCTCTGGGCTGACGAGTGACACTGCTCCCTGTCTCAGGTGCTTCCTTGCCTTCCTCCCGTGGGCGGCTGCCACCCAATCACCCAGCAGCCATGGAGTCAGGGCAACCCCACATGTGTCAGGGACAATCTGTACCTGTTCCAAGAAGCCTTCAGCATGCTGGCACCGTGCTTCTGCACTCCCCCTCTGCCCCTGCCCTCTTGCAGGGTCCCTGTTTCGCTTTGTGATGGGTGTACCATCTTGCTCCCAAGCACCCCCTCTTGCTTGAGTTGGCACCACTTCGCCCATGGGGGAAAACCGCTTAGTCGGGTTGACTTAGAACTTCTCGCACACGGCCTAGAGCTCCTTAGTGGCAGCTGCTCTTGGACCCAAGGGGCACGTTGCCTTGGAGAGGAAACCTTCTCAGCTGCCCCGATCCGAGGGAAAGGGGCTTCCGCCACAGGAGTAGCAGCCGGGCCCGGCTACCATTCACTAAGTGGGTGCTGCTTGCTGTTTTGGATCTTTGGGGAGCAGTGCTTTTCCTTTGTCTCTTTAAGACATGTCCGTTTTCCTCCTGAACGTCTTGTTAAAGTAATGTATCCTTTGTGTTATGAATTGTTAATCATTCAACCCAGACTACTCAGGAGGCAAGTACATCAGTGTTGTTCAATAGGGTTTTCAAGGCCTGGAGCTGGTCACCAGGCTTGTTTCCTGAGGGGTCTGGGGCGGGCGGGGAGGAACCACCAGCCTGCTCTGTCAACAGGTGACTACCAAGCGGCTTGCAGGCAGGGACATCTTATGGTGGTTTTAATGTGCACTTTTCTAATGACCCATGATGCTCAACAGCTTTCCAGGCACAAGTCTTTGGGGACACAGCTGTTTAAAATCTGTGCAAAAGCAAAATGCTGCACAACGATTTGGTGTGTGGTGGACTTGTGAAGCCCCTCAGCGCTGTGACCTTCTGCTCAAGGGTAGAGAGGAGGCCTCAGTGGGTGAGGCGGCAGAGCTGGCTGAATCAGCCTCGGGGAGCCTGAAGTTGCCTATAGTTTTCTTTTAAACAAAGGTGGGGGAGCCCTTGGGTGCTGTAAATGGTTTAGTGCTTGTTCATGAGCTGAAAGGTTGGAAGTTGGAGCCCACCCAGAGGCATCTTGGGAGAGAGGCCACCCAATCTGTTTCCTGAAGGTAACAGCCGTGAGACCCCCGGAAAGAGCTCTACTCTGGACACGATGGGTCGCTGGCAGGCCGGCCGTGAACATCCATCTCGGGAAAGGAAGAGATGAATCGAGGGGGTGTCACCACATTGGGAGTGCACTTGGGGCCGCAGGATGGCGCACTTTAAAGTGGTGGGTTTTAGGTGATGTGAATGTCACCTCAGTAAAAATTACACGGTGGGGAAAGAGGCAGATGTTGACATGCCCAGATGTGAATAGGCCATGACAGGACATTGGGCGATGGCAAGTGGGCAGTAGAAGAAGGCACCCTGGATGGCTTGAGTCTCAAATGGATATTCGTGAACTTTCCACTTTCTAGTCAAGAGAAAAATGCAGACTTTGAGACCCATACATACTATGTTCTTCTTCTTTTTAATATTCCTTCTTATTTCATTCATATGCTGTTTTTACTCACTGGAATCTAGTAAGACGAATGCTTCAGGAAGCAAAAGTTCTGGCATTGGAAGCTCCACATCTTGAGAGACCATGCTGTCTTGGAGTCAAGGCAGTGGTCACCCTAGAGACCCTTTTGGTTGGATGATTATAATCATCTCCCAACTCACTCATTCCAGGTCCCTTTTCTCCTACCGGATTCCTCCTCAAATCTTGTTCTGCAGCGGGTTCTGCACTTGATCATTAGCAACATGAGAGAGCAAACCTTCACTGAGTGGGTGGAGCATATATTTTCCAGTCTTACCTCTCATTACCCACTTCCAGTAGTCACTTCCTATAGTTCCCCAAACACCCTCTATCCCTGGGTCTGGTCTGTGCTCAAACTCTTCTCCTTCCTGGACCATCTTGCTCCTCCCTGCTGACTCCCCTTCTCTCACACACTCCTGGGATGTAAAGAAGCCCACGAAGGCTTCTTCTTTAGATACTCACAGAGCTTTGAGCTCCTTGATGAATCACAACAAGATAACAAGTGACACATCATCTGATGCCAACTGGCTCAAACCAACAATGAAAAAATAAGCCTATGGGTAGCTGGTCTCAGGAATGGTTGGTCTATAGGAACTGAATCAAGCCATCTGGATTCTGTACCTTGTCCCCCCTCTCTGCCATCTAGGTGCAGGTTGGAGATGCACAAGGGGTGACTGCCCTGTAGAGCTCTAGGGATGCCACTAGTGTCATACACAGTGTCGCACAATCACAAAGCTAGTCACAAGAGAATACCATATGGTTTAAAATCAGGAAAGGTGTGCATCAGGGTTGTATCCTTTCATGGTACTTATTCAGTGTGTATGCGGAGCAAACATTGAGCAAGAAAGACTCTATGAAGAAGACTGAAGCATCAGGATCGGAGGAGGTTTTGTTTATTAACAATCTGCGATATGCAGATGACCCAACCTTGCTTGCTGAAAGTGAGGAGGATTGGAAGCACTTGCTGAAAAGGACCAAGGATTTCAGTCTTCCGTATGGATTGCAACTCAATGTAAAGACCACAACTCTCACCATAGGACCAATAGGTAACATCATGATAAATGAAGAAAAGATTGAAGTTGTCAAGGATTTTGTCTTGCTTGGATCCACAATCAATGCTCATGGGATCAAAGGACAAATTGCATTGGGTCAGTATGCTGCACAAGACCTTTTTAGAGTGTTGAAAAGCAAGGATGTTTCTTTGAGAACTAAGGTACTCCTGACCCAAGCCAAGGTATTTTCAGTCGCCTGGGTCTTCATTTCTTTATCAATCAGGTAAGAGTGGTGCATCCTGGAGGTTCCTTCTAGTCCCACAAGTCTATGATTCCATCATTCTGGGACTCCCTTGGCAGAAACAGTGTTTCCATGACTTTACTGTCTTTCAGTGAAGACCTCATAAGATGCCTCTTGCCATCTTTGGTGTTCACCTTCCAGAAAAATCAAGTAGGTGAGAAGCCCTTTATAAGAGGAAACAGAAATCCAAGAAAAATAAACAGGTAAAAATCGTGTGTTGTGAAAATTCTCAGTTCCAGGTGGCGTCCGTTGTACTCTAGTTTGGTCAACAAGTTGCTAAACAACCACCATTGTGGAGCCATCCTTGTGTGTCGAGTGTTCATATTCTGTGCTCAGGTCTCATCTCCTTTCTCTTGGTACATCCTCCACCCCACCCTGAGCCCCCAGAACAGTGAAAGCTGTACCTTGTGTTTCCATTTTATAGACAGACAAAACAAGGTCTGGAAAGGCAATGGAAGTTGTCCAAGATCACACCGTTTTTGAATGGCAGGATTTGGATTTAAACCTAGTTGCTGGGCCCCAAATGTTAGCTCCTTACCCTTAGTCCCTCCCCTCAGACCTTTAGCTGAGTCTTTCTGGTTTATAGACTCTCAAGAGGAGCTCCTGTCTTTAGGGAATTACTCACTTCCTGCTATGGGGGAACCAGGGACGGATTACTCACTATGCAAGGTAAGAACATGCCTAAAGCACCCACAGAACGGGGCACTGGTTGTTCAAAGCAGACTTCCATAGCTGCCAAGCAGGGAGGGCACGAGGGAAAGCTAGCGTCGTTGTGGAAGGGAACTGGCAGAGCCCTACACAAAACGGATAGGAGGAGCTCCCCTGGGAGAGAACGTGTTGGCCAGAAATAGAAGTCATGCAGGGTCACCATGCACAAAATGTTTTAAGCAAGAGAGCCCTGCCAGTTCAACACCTTCACTGACACCTGTCTCTGACAGTCTCCTTTTGTCATCGAAACTCCTTAGCATGGTGGGTCTCTTGGGAGTGTACTATTTCACTCTAGGAAATAGGAGGTGAGATGAGCTGCCGAGTCTAATGCTGGCTGCATTCACCCAGTTTGCACCCGGATCCAACGTGAGCAGTTGCTGGGCAAGGACGGATGATATGAACAGATCCTAGGTCTCAGGAGCATTTTGAGAGAACAGTCTTGTCCATGAGGGTCGGCTGAGCCAGCAGCCCCGCCAGGAGTGCCAGCAATGCTCCTTGCCAGGATACAAACATTCGGGTCTGTTCCTGCGCACGTTCAGGCCAATGACTATCGGGACCTCCAGCCCAAGGTAATGCACAACAATGATACTTTCCTTCTTATTGGGCACGATCAGGTGCAACTTCAGAGTCAGTCCTCTCACGTCCACTACACAGGAGAGCGCCAGCAGACCTCTCCTTGCGTGCCTTGTGTGGGCTCTGGCCCCTGTCCTGGGCCAGACTGGTTAAAACACATGTTCGGGTGCAGCGTCCCACTGCATTTAGATCATGCTCTTTGCTGCCGCACTTGCCTCTGTCGGCGATCAGCGGTAGTCCAGTGAACTGTGACGATGCAGCGTCAATGGCCAGAACGTGAGGGCACACGTTTCTTAAGTATTATTTCAAGACAAAACTGAAAAAACCTCTCATGGAGATCTGCGAAGGGCCCTTCCGCAACTGTTATGCAAAAATCCAAAATCAACCCCCTTCCTGCCAAACCAAAATGATGTTGGAAATAACAATGAAAGTATTTCTAGGCCTTCTTTTCTCTGTCTTTGGTCTGAAGAACAAAATTCCAAGCACCAGCACAGTTCTTTTTTGACTTACTCATTAAATTGTTGTGCTAGCGTCCAGAATGAAATGTCGATCTTCTTTAATAAATGTCACTTGCACGGTAGTCTGTATTGATGTTTAATTATTCAAATGTATTCACTGTGGTAGAACCCCATTTAAAAAGGGACGTGTTTTTATATATTCAGGTAAAAAGAAATCGCAACAACCAAGTTAAGTGCACATATGAAAGCCTGCAGAGGATAAGCAGATTTGTGGCTCTCTAAAGACAGTACCAAGATGAACCTCCTTTTAAAACATAATGAATCCAAAGAAGCTCCTCCCCTTGAATGCTCCAGGCTCATGGGTGCCACCAGTGCTGGAATAAGAGTAAAGCAGGATGGGTTTCCGGTTTTGCTCCTCCTCCTTACTGAAAAGAAAAACAAATGAATAATGGTGTAGTACGTGGAAATGTTTTAGAATCTGAAATGTTTACAGCTTGAGATAGTTAAGGTTTATTGTGCCAAACTGGCCAGTAAACATGTAGGATGAATTGAAGGGCGGAGAGATAAATGGCTCCGTGAACCTCACCTTTCTAGTTTCAGGGTCTCTTGCTCTCTGGTGGTCGGACCAAGGTGCAGCGGCCTTAGCCAGTTCCCTGCTTCAGCTGGCAAGGCTCACTTCCTTCGAGACATCCCTAAGGAGAAGCCACATGGACCTACCCCACTGCAGCCCTGGGTGCTGGAGAAGCCTCATAGAGACCCCTGCCAGCACTGAGATGCTTACACCACCACTGAATTCAAAGACTTTCTACCCACTGGCCTGTGACCCTCCTGCATTTGGCATCATTTTGTGTGTTTTGTGAGTGTGAGGAGGACTTTGTAGATCAGTGTCGGACATATGGACTAAGTTGGACTCATGGGCTTGGACTGGACTGGGTTGGGATGCTTTCTGAATGTACACTTACCCTATATATAAAACTCTCTCATATATGTGTTTCACTCATGAACACGTTGAGGAAGAACAACAGTATGGGAAAGCCATTCTGGAAACTGTTGCTGTCATTATAACAATTGATAAAGGCGGGCTACGTTTTCAAGAAAGAAATGAAGTATTTGGGTCCCCACAAAATGGAAATTTGGGGGGTTTACTTGACATTGTTGTTCAATTTGATCCATTTTTTTAGCAGGTCACATCTCAAAATGTGGAAACCCTGCAAAGGGAAATCCATCATAGCTGTCTAAACTCGAGTTTTTCAAAGTGGTCCACACTGCCCCCTACAGGGACTGGAACCATCCAGGGCCTCTGCAAAAGCAGATACCTACACTTTATCCTGCAGTATGGGCTACAGTACCAACGTTTTTCATGACCAGTGGGGCATTGAGTCTTTTTTTTTTTTTCTGCAGAAGCGGTAGGCCAAATAAGTGTGTGAACCTATGGTCTCAACAAAGTATGAAAAATTAATAAACTTAATCAGTGATCAAGCAACTATTCTTGGTGAAATATTCACTGGCCTATAGAGTCTACTCCTGATATTTCTCATACAGATCAACTAAGTATGTTTTAAACCACCTATCTCCCTATTTAAAATTTAATAAAGGGTCTCTCTATAAAAAAGGAAACAAAGGCACATATCTCAGACAGATGGGAAACCTGTTCAGTCATTTATCATATTGACAAGCTTAAAAAGTGCTGCCAATGAAAGGTGAAAATATTGCAAATTAACTACTTCAATATTTATAGATTTTTTAAAAATTGATTTTCTAAGAACAGAGGTCAATCCTATTGCAATGCTGCCCAATATGCCAGGGTGTTACAAAGGCATGTAACAATTTTAGAATGAATATGCCATTTCCATAGCAGGTGCTGTGCAGTCCCTTAGCCTTGTAGGACATGGCACAATCGATTGTCAGCCTAAAGCAGTTGAATTTTTTTTTTTTACTGTTCAGTTACTCTACACTTCATTCACCAGGGAGCAGTTCTTAAAACATATTTAGGCAATTATTGAGTATTAAAATGCCTTCTGGTCTCGGGGAGGAGACAAGCCAGTCAGAGTGCAGTGTAGCAACGATGAAAGATACAACTTTCCTCTAGTACCCCCCGGCCCCCTCACTACCATGATCCCAATTCTACCTTACAAATCTGAGAATATACACTGGTACAGATAGGAACTTGAAACACAGGGAATCCAGGGTGGATGATCCCTTCAGGACCAGTGGTGTGAGTGGCGATACTGGGAGGGTGGAGGGAGGATGGGGTGGAAAGGGGGAACCGATTACAGGGATCTGCATATAACCTCCTCCCTGGGGGACGGACAACAGAAAAGTGGGTGAAGGGAGACGTCGGACAGTGTAAGATATGACACAATAATAATTTATAAATTATCAAGGGTTCATGAGGGAGGGGGAGCAGGGAGGGAGGGGGGAAATGAGGAGCTGATGCCAGGAGCTTAAGTAGAGAGCAAATGTTTTGAGAATGATGAGGGCAGTGAATGTACAAATGTGCTTGACACAATGGATGTATGTATGGATTGTGATAAGAGTTGTATGAGCCCCCAATAAAACGATTAAAAAAATAAAATGCCTTCTTAATACATGCTGAGGGGTGCATGCTATAAGCAACAAGTGCAATCCCAGAATCACACACGTTATTACCCCCTGCCCTTGAGTCAATGTCGACCCATAGAGATTCTATAGGACAGAGTAGAACTGCCCTTGTGGGTTTCTTTATGGGAGTAGAAAACCTCATCTTTCTCCCATGATGCAGCTGGTGGTTTCAAACTGCTAATCGTGAGCATCACAGTCCAACCTGTTTCCACTAAGCCACCAGGGCTCATTATATTTGCACTTAAAAATAAATTATATCATGGGTAGCTCACACCCATTGGCAGATAATGAGAAACAGATGCATTGCTCCTGGGGTTCGTTTGTATGGAGGGGTTCATTCTATGTCTCTGTAATCCGTGGATGGTTGTAGACAAGTTCTCTCAGTAGCACACTTGCCTTACTCTTGTTAGGTCTGATCAGAACACTGGCTTCCCAGATGATCTGCTGGTTCAGTTAAATTCAGAGCACAGGGGTCCACTCAGAAGGCAACTTTTTGGGGATTGAAAAGGGATAATCTTGATAGATTTTCCTGAAGAATACAGGATGATCATGGGGGTGTATTAGGAAGAAGTTTTGAGAAAACGGAGGAGGGTGTTGGAAATGTTCTTTCATTAGGAGAATGTCCCTGATTGCTCTTCAAAGGCATTTGAGTTCCTAGAGAATTTCGTTGGGAAACCTTATCCCATCCATCCTCCAGCTCTGCCCTTACCTCTTCACATTCCCTTTGGTTCTCCAAACTCGAAGAACATTGAAAAGGAACATGATTTGAGCCCCTCGGGACTGCCCAAACTGCCGTTCTGACGTAATGTAAATTGTAGAGCAGAGAATTCTTCCAGTGGGAAGCAGGACTAGAAATGGAAAGCATTTCTTCAGAAGTATATAGACTAAGATAGAGACTATGTTGAGAAGCAATAGCTTTACATTTTGAGATTGCTGCTTCAAGAAAGTTTCTATGATTCTGTAGCAATATTTTTAACCTACCCTCACATAATAAAAAAATCTTAGTACTCAGCATTCACTAAAAATAGTAAAATCCAGTTCATCTCATTCCACTAAAATGCACACACCACTTTTGCATTAAATCACTGCTGCTATCATTACATTTAAAAGAAAGTTGCATCATAAAGAGCTAAGGCACACCTGTCAGTCCTATATACATGTATAGATGTGGCTCACATCCGTTCAAAGGTGTGAATCTGCAAAGAAGGAGCACTACAGACCAGTGTTTAGGATCCTCACTTGCCTTAATCCACCCATTAATAATCAGAATGTTAGTATATAACGTGTGACTCTAGGAAAACGGAAAGCTGTCAGAAATGAAATGGAATGCTTGAAGATCCGTATCCTAGCCATCAGTGCATGGAATTGGGCTGACGTCGAACCTTCTGAATTGGACGATCGTGTGGGGAACTAAGTGGGAACAGTGACTTGAAGAGGAAAATAGCATCATATCGTTAAAGAGGACATTTCTAGATCTGCCTTGAAGTACAACCCAGTCAGTGATGGGATAATATCCATATGCCTGTACAGAAAACCAGTTAACATGACCATTATGCAAATTTGCCTACCAAGAATGACGTTGGAGATTTTAACCAACGTCTGTTGTCTGAGATTGATCAAACATGAAATCAGGATGCATTGATAATTACTGATGATTGGGATGTAAAAAGTGGAAACAAAGAAGAAGGTTGATAGTTAGAAATGACACTGAAGATTGCATGACAAAATTGAACAGGACCAATGACTTAATCATTTGTCAATACTTGTTTTGCAACATCAGAAAAGGTGACTTACCATACACATGAATCTAGAAGGACAGAACACCCCAGAATCCCATCAAGCACATTTGAGCAAAGAAACAATAAATAAGCTCAATATCATCCCTCAGAACAAGGTCAGAGGCTGGTTGGGACAATCAGTTGCTCGTGTGTAAGTTCAAGTTAAAGCTAAAGAAAACTGAACCAAATCCGTGAGTGCCAAAGCACAGCCCTGCATAGATCCCACCTAAATGCAGAGACCATCTAAGAATAGATTTGCTGCATTGAACACTCATGAAAGAAGACAACATAAGATGTGGAATGACAAGGATACCATACATGAAGAAAGCAAAGGGTCATTAAAAAACAGGAATAGGTGACCAAAATATATGTCAGAAGCAACTCTGAAACTTGCTCTTCAAGGTAGAGTAGCGAAAGCCAATTGGAGAAATGATGAAGTTATGATGCTGACCTGCTAGGACTGATGGGAAACTGGGAACGCTTGTACCTCTGGCACTTAGCAAAGAGCCTATCGGAAGAGTTTAATGACATAACTTTCAGAGGAAGGACACACAGGGTGCTGACATACTGCCTGGGTGTTTGAGAATCTAGATGGCGGGTTCAGTCTCTCTTTTTAAATCGTGCCTTTTTTTTTTTATCAATGTCAAAATCCAAAATATCATTCCAAATACAATAATTATACTAAATAAAACAATATCTATAACAACAAAATAACTGTATCTCAATTTAAAACAATAATGTGATCAAAAGCACATGGGAGCCCCTGTCTGCTCAGGAACCTCTTCTGTTCTGACTGCAGGGTGTGCAGACACACCAGAGGCCCATGTCTTTAGAAGCTGACAACAAAGGATCGCTGCGAAAGTTCTGCAGACACCTGTGACAGGTATGCAGCTCGTCTCCGGAAGAACCTGCCTCAGAAAGGGAGTGGGACTCAGTAGTCTCCCAGCTGAAAGCCTGTGAAAAACACCAGCAGTCCTGAAGCCAGTCCTGTGTCCGCAGAGGATGGAGGTTGGAGCCAGGCTGGGAGGGAGGTTAGCCCCAGGCTAGATGACGCCTTGGTCACACTGAGACTGTCTCTGCAGGTCAGTAACTACCTGGTGGGGCAGACACCACACATAGCCAGTAGTTCTCAAAGTATAGGGTCTGATCATCAAGTGCAAAGCTGGGAAGGGTGGAAGACAAGAGAAGGAGGAGCAAATTCTGAGCTGTAGCCAGCACTGGGCTCTAGTGCAGCCGTTCTCAACCTGTGGGTCGCGACCCCTGGGGGGTGGTTGAACGACCCTTTCACAGGGGTTGCCCGATGCATAACAGTAGCAAAATTACAGTGATGATGTAGCAACAAAAATAATTTTGTGGTTGGGGGGTCACCACCACATGAGGAACTGTATGAAAGGGTCGCAGCATCAGAGTCTGGTGGTGGTGAGCTGCTAATGCCAAGGTCAGAGGTTGGAATCCACCCGTCAGTCCACCCAGCTGGACAAAGATGAGACGGTCCACTCTTGCAAAGAGCCTCAGAAACCCAAAGGGACAGTTCGACTCTGTCCTCTAGAGTCGCTAGGAGTCGTAATGGACTCGATCGATGGCCGCGAGCTTGGGTTAGTGTAGGGTGACTAAGGAGCCCAAGTGGCCTAGTGGGTTCTGCCTTGGGTTGGCAACCACAAGGTCAGCAGTTTGAACCCACCAGCCACCCTGCGGAGAAAGATGAGACTTTCAGATTCCGTGAAGATTTACCACCTTGGAGACCCTCAGCGGCCTTGGGCGTCACTATGAGTCAGAATGCACTTGACCTGCAGGGCTTGTTGGTCCAGCTGTGATGCAGAGGACAAGCCTGTGCTCCTGGAGCTGCTGCCACCCCCTTCCCTCCTAGCAGCACGCCTGGCTTTGTGTGGGGCAGCATCAGGGTGCCCAGTCTGCTTCGCAGCTAAGGGTGACCCTGGAACCGAGTGCTGCCTAATGAGATGTAAATGAGAGTCACTGAGGGGGTATCTGAGGTGGCTCAGCTGGCGTGTGGCTCCTCTGCTCCTTGCCCTCCCCCAGTTTTTTCCTGGATGGCAGACAGGATGCTGGCAGGTGGGAGCCTGGGAAGGAGGCCACGCACTCGAGATGGCGGAGCAGAAAGGCTGAGAAGTCCCTGAGGGAGCCCGGGCTGCCTGCCCGTCCTGCCCGCCTCTCCCTAGTCTGGACGTGTTTGAAAACCGAATCCCCTGCTTTGTGTGAGTCATTACATTTCAGCCTCCTGTTATTGGCAGCGGAACCTAATCTCTAACTGGAATATCAAATGTTGTGGGTTGATGTGTGGCCCTCTCTCCAGCATCTCCCCCCACCCACGCTACCCTCAAGGATGTGGAAGCCCTCACCCCTGGCACCTGTGAATGTGATCTTATTTGGAAATCGCACCTTTGTGGGATGTACTGTAATTCGTTAACGTGAGGTTGTACTGGAGCAGGGTGGGCCCCACCAGTGCTACATGACTGGTGTCATAAAAAAAGAGAAGAAATAAGAGAGAGAGAGAGACTGGTGAAGATAGAGGCAGAGACTGGAGATAGGCTTCCAGAAGCTGGCAGAGATCAGGGAAGAACTTCTCCTAAAGTCTTGGCGGAGAAGATGGTCCTTCTGAGCATGGACTCAGACTTGTGGCTCCCATGTGTGAGGGGCATCCTCTTGTTTTCAATCCCACCCTTTCTGGCCATGGGAGACACATAGCCACCAGAGAGGGAGCTCTGGACACGAGGCTCGTCCTGCCTGCAGAGAGGTGTGAGGCTTGGCTCTTGCCGACACCGAGCCTATGGTCTGCCGTGCTGGAGATGCGGCCAAGGTTCTGAGCTACAAGTCTGCCTCCCTTTCTCTGTGGGTGGAGCCAGACTTGTTCCTGGTGAACGGCCAGGTCATGGCGAAGTGGTGTGTGCTCTGCCCAGGGCGTCTGCTCTGCTCTCCCCAGTGCCCAGTGTCCTGGCCCGGCTCTCTGCCTTGGCTGCCTTTCTCTATGACCTGGTGGTTGGGCAACTCTCTCACTTCCTGTGACCTGTATCAGCTCAGACGTGACTCTTCAGTCACATGTCGCTCCGCTCTCCTCGGGGAAACCAAGGGCTCAGGCAAACACCCCTGAGTCACACAGGACAGGCTCCGGCTCACAGGCTGGCATCTGGGCATCCCCCGGACACATGTGCTTGGTCGGGACCCAGCTGGACACGTCATAGATGGTGCTCCAGAGAGCTGCCCTCTGCCCTCAGTGGCCCTTCTGACATAGCTGTAGGGCACAGCCTGAAGTCAGGCACCAACTGGTCAGGGGAGCTGCCCAAGGGTGGCAATGCCAACCACCGGGGCCATCTGCAGACCCTGCCCTGAGGGAGCAGGGGCCTAGCCTGTGCAGGCGATTGCCTGGAATCTATAGGGGGAGGTGCTGGGTCACACGGGGACATTCCAGTGCCTCCGCCCAAGCCAGGGGAGGGCTGTTCCCCCCAGACTGTGCTGCAGACAGTCAGGAGAACCTGGGCCCTTTCCCATGGCTCGATCAGCACGTCTTCACCTCCCTTCTCTTGAAAGTCACAACCAGTATCCCCACCGGGCATCAGCAAAGTGCTAGAAGGAGCGGGGAGGAGAGAACACGCAGTACACAGAAGGGACATGATGAAGGAACGGTGACGGGGTTGCAAAAAAGAAGCAAGGAAATGTTGTGAGAATAAGACATTTTATTTTGTATTTTTTTTAAAGGCATCTAAACAAAAAGTCCTTTATTATTGCAGAAACCAGAGCAATGGGTGTCAGGCAGTTCCTGGTAATGTGGAGGCTGGAAAAGTTTATTAAAAGCACCACATGAGCCCAACAATGTGCCTGAAACATGTCTTCCTTTCCTTCATGCAACCAGCAAAACTGATAGGAGGTTAAGTCCAGGTCAGATCCATGCTTTTATGAGAGAGAAGGGAATGAAGATGTCTTAGGAACTCAGGTCTCTCCGGATTTCCTCTAACAAATAGGTGGGAACAGAGGCTGGCTTCCCTGTGTGTGTTGCCATGGTGACTGATGGACGAGGGGGGCTTCCAGGGGTAGAAGTGGTATGGCTTTTATCACAGACAAGTGGCAGGTTAGAAAGTGCAGTGCAGCTCCCTAAAGCATCCCTAACCAATACTTGGAACTTACAGAAGCCCTCCCACTCTGGGAAAGCTCGAATGAGGTTGAATTCAGGTGGATGATTCCCTCAGAAAAGGTCTCCTCCAGCCTTGCTGCATTGACTGAGGACCCCACACATACCTGCATATCTATGCCCTTTCACCAGTGTGAACCCTCTGGTGCTGAACAAGGTCAGCTTTGCGGCTAAAACTCTTTCTACATTCATCATACTCATAAAGTTTCTCCAGGATGAACTGTCTAGTGTTGAATAAGACCAGAGCTTTGCCTGAAGGATTTCCCACATTCATCACACTTGTAGGACCCTGCTCCCGTGGGAACTCTCTGATGTTTAATGAGGTCCGATTTACGGCTAAAGGATTTCTCACACTCACTGCACTTATAAGGCCTTTCTCCAGTGTGAACACCATTCTTATTCTCTGAAGTCTCGGTGGTCATGACTCCTTTGGGGGTCAAATGACCCTTTCACGGGGGTCCCCTAAGACCAATCGGAAAACTTATTTCGGATGGTCTTAGGAACTGAGACACCGCTCCTCTATCCATCTCCAGGCAGGTCCACCCACATGCAGATGCGCCCACATACAAGTACCCGGCGTGAAGGTTGTTACCCATGCTATACCACACTTCAAGACAACATTTCATCTGTTTGCCATTAGAAATAAATATTTCACAATACATAATGACATATTGTTTTGTGATTCATCACTATGCTTTAGCAAAATGACAGTGATGAAGTAGCAATGAAAATAATTTTATGGTTGGGGGGGTGGGGGTCACCACAACATGAGGAACTGTATGAAAGGGTCTTGGCATTAGCAAGGTTGAGAACCACTGTTCTCAGGTGTCTGAGGGCCAGTAGAGGGCAAACAGGTGAACAAATGACTGCACAAGGTGAGAGGTTTGCACCTGTGCTCCGAGGAAAAATGAAGCAGGAAAGGGGAGGTCGAGTGAGGACACAGAGGGGGTTTGTTTACAACTGGGGTGGCCAGAGATGTCTCTCTGAGGAGGTGACATTTGACAGAACAGAAGGAAACGAGGGAACAAACCAGGAAAGCATCCAGGGTGGGAGTGTCCCAGGCAGAGCAAACTTCAAGGACCCAGGCCCGAGGCTGGTGTGACCTGTGCAGATTCAAGGACTGGCAAGGAGGTCAAGGCTGGTGTCCAGAGAGGGAGTGAAGGGAGAGGTGTGTAGAGGGTAGGCTCAGATACACTGCAGTGGGACGGAGTGAATGGGACCTTCCTCGGCCCTTTGCAGCGCCTCCCTGAGTGATGGGGAGCACCTGGATGTGTAGCTTGTTGCCTGGCAATCCCGAGGAGGTGGCTGGGTCATGCAGCAGGCACCTGAGCCCTGACATTGTCTTCTTGGAGAGGCAGGAGGTCGGTAGCGTACTTGGAGTGGAAGAACAAGAATATCTGACTTGTGAACAGGGTCAGCCTGCCTGCTGGGTGCAGGACAGACTAGAGAACATCAGGCGTCTCGGCTCTGCCACCCTTGGTGTATTGGCTGCGTCGTGAGGCTGTCCCCACGATCACGGGATGGCTGCCTTGCTCCAAGTGTACACGTCGGTCTCACGCATGTCCTGGTTGTTTGAGGTTGACAGGCAAAAACACTATTAGTTTGTGTCACCATGAATTCGCTGCCCGAACTTCATCCCAAGGAACCATGGCTGTGCAGTGGGTGAAGGGTTGGGCTACTAACCAATAGGCCAATGATTCGAAAGATGTGGCAGCCTGCTTCTGCCCCCAAAAGGCCAAGGAGCAGTTCTGTTTATCCTCTATGGCCACGATGGCCGTGGAGTGGTCACTCTCTTCCAACTTCCAACCTCTGACCTCTCTCTCTCTTGTTAGACCGTCCACCTGTTACTGCAGAGAAAATACAAACCACCTGATCCTCCCCACCACCTCCCGCCATCATGCCTGTGATGAAGTCTCCCTCCCCGCCTCCTTCCCTCAGTGGGCATGCCCTTCCAGGGGAATAAAGCTCACACCCCCACCCCCACCCCCACCACGGATTGTTTCTTTTCTCCAACATACACTGGTGCTCATTCTGTCTTCTCCTTTTTTACTCCCAACATCTCCCCAGTCTTCAGAAGAAACAAACGTGCTCCGGGAAAGGGAGCAGGTCCCAAAGGTTTCATTTATAAGAAACTTCCAGAATGGACCCACTCATGCATTCAGAGAGAGAGAAGCGGTTGCCCAGGGCGGAGAGGAGGGAGTGAGCAGAAATGGCTTACTGGGTGTGGAGTCCCCTTCGCGGGGCCAGGAGAACAGTTTGAAACTCAATGGAGGTGCTGTTTGCCCAGCATGGTGAATGTACTAACTCAACTCTCTAAGCTCACTCACCACCACTGAGCAGTTTCCCATTTCCCACGCAGAGAGGCCCTGTAGGACAGAAGGGACTTGCCCTTGGGGGTTCCCAAGACATAACTGTGGGGAGCAGCTGGTGGCTTCAAAGGGATGGCCTTGGGGTTAGCAGTACGTGTAACCCACCACTGAATGTATGAAGTGGTTAGCTTTATGTTCTGCAGATTTCACCTCAACTAAAAGGAAAGGCGAGAGGGAGGGAGGGACTGTCAATCTCAACATTACCTTCAGGTGCCTCAGACTCGGCTTATCAGCTCCTCTATACATCCTCCGTTTCAATATGGCTCTTGATCCTGTGTGTGGCTGTGCAGGTGGGTCTGTGCCTAACAGCAGCCAGCCCAGGAGTACAGGAGGTGGAATCCAGCCAATTCCACCCACCTTGTTTTGCCAGTGGCTGTGTCTGCCCAGAGAGTCCCTATTTCTAAGTCTCACAGCGTTACCGAATGGACTCCACGTGGGCTGGAAGTGGAGCGTGGAATAGAATGCCCCCACGACTCCCTCAATCTGCAATTTAAAATTCTGGGCCTTATTCTTGAGCTTTCTGTGAGAAGCACAATCCTGCATGGTCCAGACAGTTCTCTCCTCTGTCCCCCTCTCTTTAATGACACCTCCACTGCCCTGTCCAGGTCATTGTCATCTCTCACCCATGACGATGGAGAACACCTACTTCCCACACACTTCTAAAGTTAATTCCTCTGCCCCACCTCACTCTCCTCCTCCCCTTCATGACCAGGGTCCACCTTTCTCCATTGGGTGGAGCTACACAAGGAAGAAACCCTAATAGGAGATGGAGATTCAACCTCTTCTCCCTCCTTCATCCTGGAGAAGAGTCAGGTAGCAATTCTGCAGAGGATCCCCAAATCACCTGGAGGTGGTGTCCCAAGGTCCAGGAAGCAATAGGTGTCAGGAATCCCTGTGGGAATCGCATTTAGCTCTCACGGCTAAGGCCCCTTTTCTATCAACTCCATCAGTAACAGAGATGATGTGTGACCACCTGTGGAGGGGGGAAGGGAGTGATCTGCTTTGACCCCCAAGGCTCTGACAGCTTGGACTATTAATCTTCTCTGAGGCTCTGGCTTCCATTGTACACGCTGCCTCCAGCGGTTCTGCTCACATGCAAGCCCAGTCACGCTGGTCTCCTGCGTCAAACTAGGCTGTGCCAGCTCACTGCCCTCAGGATAGAGTCCAGCGTCAATAGGTCTCCCCAGAGCCTAGCCTCCTCACCCACAAAGGAGGCTCCCTACCCAGGAAGCAGTTTCTCCTCTCCCCATCGCACAGTCCCCACCCCTGGCTCTGGCATCGCCTCCTGTGCATCTGAATGTATGGGCTTCCGGACTCAAAGGGCCCTTCTTGGAGTCTGGAGAACCTTTTGTGGTCTATGCCTTCCTTAGTACCCCACCTTACCTCTCACCCCCTGAGGTAGTTAGTTTATTGTGCCAACCTGGCCGATAAACACACGGGTTAATTGAAGGGCAGAGGGATAAATGGTTTGGTGAGCCTTGCCTTTCCAGTTCTCGGGCTCTTGCTTTCTGATGGTCAGACCAGGATGCACTGCCCTAGCCAGTTCTCTGCTTCAGCTGGCAAGGCTTACTTCCTGCAAGACATCCCTGAGAAGAAGCCACAGGGTATGCAGCCCTGGGTGCTGGAGCACCTGTGTGGAAACCCCTGCCAGCACTGAGATGCTGACACACTCACTGATTCGGATTTCCTCCTGCAGTCGGCATCATTGCGTCTGTTTAGTGAGATGGAGGAGGACTTCATGGATTGGTGTTGGACATATGGGCTAATGGGTTAATGTTGGACTTGTGGGCTTGGGCAGCACTGGGTTGGGATGTTTTCTTGATGCACACTTAACCTTTATATAAAACTCTCTCTTAGACATGTCTGAGTTTCTGTGGATATGTTTCTTTAAAGTACCCAGACTAACCCCCCCCCCCCCTCATCTGCCCATGTCCTCTCAGCTGGCTGTGGCTACGATGGCGCTGCATCATGAAGATCTCCTAAGGAAGATCACTGATTCAGGGAGCATAGGTGAGTGGCACTTCAGCTTCTGCCCCTCCAGATTCCCCACTGCATTCAAAACAAGTCCCCCTGAGCTGCTCCCAGACATAGGCTGAGTTGCTGCCAGTCAGTGGAGGGTTCCCCCAACAAGCAAGGTAAGCACAGACTGACTTGTGCTTCCTTCAAACCCACTGCCATCAAGTCAATTCTGATGCCACGGGATCCCATAGGACAGGGTAGAACTGCACCCGTGTGTTTCAGAGGCTTTTTGTACTCTACTGGAGGAGAAAGCCTCATCTTTCTCCCACAGATCCACTGGTGCTTTCGAACTGCTGATCTTGTGGTTTGCAGCCCAATGAGTCACTACTATGCCTCTCGGGCTCTTTGTGCTTGTTATTTTTGTTGTTGTTGGATGCCAGCAAGTTGTGTCCCACCCACTGCGACCCTGTGCACAACAGACAGAAATGTGTCTGGCCCTGCGCCAGCCTCACAATGATGCTGCAGCCCAGGGTTGCAGCCACTGTGTCCGTCCATCTCCTTGAGGCCTTCCTCTTTGTCACTGGCCCTCTGCTTTACCAAGCACGATGTCCTTCTCCAGGGACTGGTTCTCCTGACAATAGATCCCAAGTACATAAGACAAAGTCTTGCCATCCTTGCCTCTAAGGAGCACACTGGCCTCATTTCTTCCAAGCCAGCTTTGTTTGTCCTTTTGGAGTCCGTGGTGCGCAGCTCCTCCTGCCCTGTCGTCTATTCCCACGCTCACATTCAGGGGTCAGACCTGCATTGAGAGTGCCCCCTGCCCACTGCTGCGCCTTCCCCTGCACCCTGTAATAGTTTTTGGTTGTTGTTGCCAGTAATATGAGTAATGGTTCCCTGAGGGTATGGGAAGAGAGGGCAGGGGTAGGGAGAATAGGGAGCTGATAACACTGATGGCTCTATAACCCCGCTCAATGGGATTGAACAACAGAATTGTATGTGAATGGCTATATTGGATTGTGTAAGATATGGCAACAACAACCAAAAACTATTTTAGGGGGCAAAAATAAGGGTTCCTGGGGGGTAGGGTTAAGGAGGGAGGGGATAAAAGGGCACTGATATCAAGGAGTTCAAGGAGAAAGAAAATGTTTTGAAACAATGTGGTAGCAATGGTACAATACTGCTTGATGCGATTGAACTATTGAAGAATGTTATGCTATCTGTAAGAGCACCCAATAAAATGATCTAAAAAAACAAAAGTCTACAAAGGAACCAGACTTTGAGCAAAGCCTGTCTGAATGTTCGGTCAGTGCCAGCTCGCTAACAGGATCCTCAACCCAGGACGCCCCGGTTCAGGGAGAGAACGCTGACCTGGGGGGGGGGGGGGGGCACGTCCTGTCTGCTCCCTGACCAAACCTTAACCTGGACAATGAGGGTGATTGCACAAGTCGCCTGGCTGAGGAAGTGTTCTGTCTGCCGAGGGAGGATCTGTAAAATGGGGGTGGGACCCATGGGTGGCCCTGCCTATGCCCGGCTGGAGGCGGTGGTGACGGTAGTGTCCTGGCGTGCTTGCTTGCCTTGGCAGTGCTTGCACCGCTCTCTACCTGTGCTCTGCCGTCCGGCTGCTTACTGTGCTGCCAACTGGCAAGGGTATGTCCCACCAGTGCCTGCCACTGGCGATTTCTCTCCGGGCACCATGTGGTGGGAAGGCTACCCCAGCCCTGGGGCAGTGGACATATCTGAGACAGCCCCCCACCCCTGCCCTGAGTCCCTGCAGCAGGAAGGGCTGTGTCCAGCCCCTACATTTGACAGGTGTAGAAACCAAGACCAGGGAGGCAGAGGGGCCTGGCCCAGCTCTTCAGAAGCCTTCAGGGCAGTCTGAGCAAAAGGCCCCCTCGCGGTGACGTGCCTCCTGCCTGCTCCCTTCTCCAGGACCCTCCAGCTGCCCCTTGCTCCAGAGCGGGCACCATCTCTCCTCACTTCACCCAGGTCCAGCATTCATGCTGCCCTGCCACCCGCAGGCCCAGACACAGCCTCTCAGCCTCCACTCTTGTCCTGCCCCCATCCACTCTCTGTTCTGAAGCCAAAGGGACCCTTCCCAAAGCCAATCCGATCACACTACTCGTTTACATCTATGTGAAACCCTGGACAACACCCCATCACACAGTGACACGCTGCTCCTTGCCAGCCCACACCTGCCCACCTCTGTGGGCCTCTCCCAGGTCATTCTTTACATGCCTCCCAGCCACATAGCTTCTGGTGCTTCACGCCTGCAGCTCGGTGAGAATACATGCGACCTCTGAAGCCACCTCCTGATCTATCCTACCTCCTTCCCCAGCCAGTGCGGAATTGTCAGAGTCTTCCAACGGGTTTTAGACTTTGACTACTTAGGTGTAGATCCATGGACAACCCATCCTGTTCTTCGTGGTTTGGGATTTGATAGGCATGCTATCATACTGTATGTATCCTTTCTACAACAGGCTACTGGATGTTCTTGGGTGGTCTGAAAGTGCTCTCCGTCCCCCCCTCCCAAGCCCACGCCCCAGGGAGCAGTTGGACAGGCGTCTTTCCTTCCACTCCCACCAGCAGACACAGGGTCTCCGGCATCAACATTCCCATGCTGAGGAGAGAGCCAGTCTCTCCAGGAGCAGAGTCGATGTGGCTGGTGCTACAGCAGGTAAGAGGAGCAGCTGCAAGAGGCTGAGGAGGGATATGTGCAATTTCCCTTGCTGTGAGCCCCAGGCCGCCATGTCTCCTGCTCACACCCACTTTAGCTCTGGGCACAGGCTCAGTTACCAAGGGGTGTCCTATCTATTGAATGTCCCTGGGGCTGGGACATGGGGAGGATCTGAAACCACAAGACTTCTGATGGCCCTTCTGATTGACAGCTGTCAAACCCATTGTTCTAGCAGAGAGAGGGTCTGCCAGCTGCCTGAGCTGGTGGAGAGGCCCCGGGAGGCCAGGCTGACGTGGCCCACACCTGGCTCTGCTGTGACTGAGAAGGGGCTCACAGGCAATATGTGCTTCTTGGCCATCTGGTGAACTTGGGGTAATGAGAACACGGAATGCCAAGAAAGCCTTCAATTTCCTTTTTCTTTTAAAAAATTGGGATAGGACCAGACATGTTAAGTCCAAGGCAGAGCTGGAATGTTTGTGCATGTGTTTTCCCCGCTTCTCGTCCAAAAAAAAGGGAAAAGAACTAATAATTAGAGCTTAATCTTGCTTTTGAAATTACTTTCATGTCATTGCAAAGAGAAACAGAAGCTTGGGCCAAGCTGTGTCTTGGACACTTGTTCAATGTGTTGGCCTCTGAGGCTGCAGTGGTTTGACGGGCAGGATCAGCCTCGCTGAGACTTAGACACTGAGGTTTGAGGCTACTGCTAAGGATGCCTCCACTTGTGAATGCTGAGAATTCTATGCTTGGGTTTTTGCTTTTATCTTCTGTTTCTTTCCATTCATTCAAAAAACTTTGGTTGAGTGCATCCTAGGTATAAAACCATGATTCTGGGATCTGGGGATATTTGGTGGAAAAACAGACAAATCCTTGCCCTCATGGATCAAAGCGAATTAGTGGCTACCAGTGGGGAGGGAAAAGGAGAAGGGAGAGGGAGACCAGATGTTCAGGGGCACTGAGTTTAGTGAGATGGAAACACTGGGGAATGCTTGATGGTAATGGTCGAGCAAACTCGAACTGTTCACGTGAAGACTGTAGAAATGGTGTTTGTCACCTACATGTTCACCACAATTAAGCAAAGCAAATGAGGGTCCTTGTCTTTGTGGAGTTAAGAACGCCTTGCAAACAATCCCAGAATGCAGACATCCATAATTTATCAATACCTAAGGAGCCTGGGGGCACCTTCAAGTAAACATTGGACTGCTAAGCATGAGGTCAGGTGTTCAAACCCACCAGCTGCTCCATGGGAGAACGATGAGACTGTCTGGTGCTGTACAATGTAAAGCCTCAGAATCCCTACCTCCAAGTTATTATGAGTTATAATCGACTCAATGCCGTGGGATTTTTTTCTTTTTTTAAACATCATCATCCAAAAATTCACTCCCCATGTACCTGTCAACGTGCATTCATCCCTTCACAGTCTTCTGTCAATGGGTAGGCAGACTTTCTTGCCCCGTTTTCCAGATGGGCAGACCAAGAGCCAGTCAGTGCCTTGCAGTCTGAAGGACACACACACCTTAGTGGGGGCGGGGCGTGGCGAAGAAGCTTACCTTTGGGCTTTCTTCCTCACTCTTCTCCCTGGAAGGAAAAAGCCTTGAACGTGCTCATCTTCTGATGTAACACGGGCTGGTCTCAAGAGGCCAGTGGTGAATTCTGAGGGGTGGTTCTGGGGCTAAAGAACTAGGTGCCCCCTAGCCTGATCTCCAAAATGCCTCAACCACCAGGTGGCCTCCTGTGGCAGGAACATAATCTTCTGTCTACTTGAGTAAAGGGGTGGAGTGTAGCCTGTCAATCAGGTCATAGCCAATGAGTCCTCTGGGTGGGCATGGCCTTTTCCTGAGGATTCTAGGAACTCCTATCTTCCGACCTGGAGACAGGACACACACTCTCTACTTGATATTCCTGTTGACAAGTCACATGGAGACACGGGTGGAACCAGAACCCTGGAGCTGGAGGAGCCACATGGAGATCCCCGCCAGCACTGGGATGCTTCCACCACCACTGGATCTATAAGACTTTCCACCCGCTGGCCTGTGATCTTCCTGTATTCTGCATGATTGCATGGCTGGGTGAGTCTAAAGAAGAATTTATGGACTAGTATCAGACATATGGGCTAATATCAGACTTATGGACTTGATCTGGATTGGGCTGGGATGTTTCTTAATATACAATTGCTCTTCAATATAAAATGATTTCCTATACACATGAGTCTCCCTGAATATGTTTCTCTAGTTAGCTCTGACTAACACACCTCCTGAAAGCTAACGATGGTTCCTTCTCCATTCATTCATTCATTCATTCTTCTTTCTTTCCTTTCCGTGGCCTACTGTTGGCCACCAACAGGCCGCCCCTCTTCCAGGCTGATGTACTGACTTTTTCCCTCATGACCCCACAGTCCCCAAATTGCATTTCTCTGCCCAGTTCTGACATGATTTATTCATCCAGCACTTCTCCTTCTGACGGCAGCCACCAGAGCTAGCTGCTCTGTCTCTCACAAACAAAAATGATGCTACCCCTGCCACGGCCACATAGACTTCCCAGGCTGGGAGTCCACACGACACCCTGCCCTAAATTGCTGGCCCCAGTTGGGGGCTGGTTTCCCACCACCCTACCTACCACCCTTTTCAGATGCTCAGGAGGGCACATGACACCCTCACTTGGGACTTGCAAACGACAGAGTCAGGGGTCCCCTCCACCTCCTCGGGATGCCGGCAGTGCACTCCCGTGTTCATAGATGCCCTCACTTCTGACCTGCTTGTTTCCACTGGCCCTTCAGGTTCGACGATTTGCTGAAAGGACTTATGGAGCTCACAGAAAGCGCTCTGCCTTTCTGTCATTTTATTGTAGGAAAAAGCACACAAGTGAAGGGAGGCAGTGGGCAAGATCTGGCAGCATTCTCAGTACAAAGTTTCTGTGTCCCCAAAAGGGGACAGACTGCCCTCCCATGCAGACTGATTGATTGATGCCTCTCACGGTGCTCAGGGTCTACAGCCACTGTTGGGGGTCTCATTACATGATGTCAACCCCAAACCCTCTCGCATCAGGTGGTCCTGACATGGCTAGACCCCATTCAAGGCCATCACATTCCCTCATCTAACCTGTTAGGGAAGTGTGATTGGAGTCCTTATTGTAAGACCCTCACAATGCAAGAGATTTGTAGGGGTTATGTGTTAGGAACTGAGGGCAAAGACCAAATCTTTCCCAGTTATGTTAATGTAAGTTATGTAATTGTTAATGTAAGCCCCACAGGGTCTTATCGTCATTCCATGTCTTCCATCGATGCCATCCCACCCATGCCAGAGGCTCCCTAAATCACCCAGTGAGGCCTTTGCAAGGCACTTAATAACTTCCCCACGGCCCCAGTTTCTCCAGCACCGCTCCTAGCCAACATTTTACAAACTGCTCTAGTTAGCTATCAAAGAGCTTTTTGGCATTGCTGAGGGGCCGGGGCTCCTCTCGCTTCTCCTTGCACGCTGTGAATCCCCCTTCAGGCTGCTTTTTCTCTCAGAAGTGTCCCCCACCATCATGAAGACTTCTAGATGCAGGCATGATACTGCTCTGCACCCCGTGGCCATACAGAGCAGGGGCATCTCTTGAGTTTGGGAGTTCATGGCTCCCAACAACCTCCCCCAGGCAGACAACAAGGCATAAGGAAACATCTGCGTCTAACTCAGTCCTGAAGTATGCTGGGTAGCACATCTTCATGAGAGAAAGACAATGCATTCTACTCCCATAAGGAGTTGCAGTCTCAGAAACCCACAGGGGCAGTTCTACCCTGTTGTGTTAGTCTGGGTTGACAAGAGAAACACATTTGTAGACACTCATATGTGTATAAGAAAGAACTTTATATAAAGAGTACTTGTATATTAAGAAAACATCCCAGCCCAGTCCAGATCAAGTCCATAAGTCCAATATTAGCCCATATGTCCAATACCAGTCTATAAATACCTCTTCAGACTCATGCAACACATGCAACGACACCAAATGCAGGACGAAAAATGGGTGGAAAGTCTTGTGGATCCAGTGGAGATGGAAGCATCTCAGCACTAGCGTGGGTCTCCACGTGGCTACTCCAGCTTCAGGGCTCTAGGTTAGCTTCATCTGTCATCTTGTCTACAGAGAGTGTGTGTCCTGCCTCCAGGGAGCTATTTATCTCCTTAGCTCCTCCAAATGAGGTCATCAAGCTATGACCTGATTGACAGGCTAAACTCCACCACTTCATTCTTAATAGCTTCAAGTTGGTCCCAGATTATGTAATTACCACACCTATCATATAGGGTTACTGGGAGATGGATTGGACTCCATGGTAGGGAGTTTGATTGGGTTTGGTTTAGTGAGCACATTTCCAGATGGCAAACCTCTGACCTTTCATTGGGTGAAATGAGAGAAATGACAACGTGTGCCCATCCTAACCCCCAATCGCAACCCCAATCAGTATTTTCCACACCACTAAAAGACTAACACAATCCATTCAGGAGCTGTAACTTAGATAAGTCAGCATTTGTATCATTTTCTAATTGTGAATCCGAACCAGCCGCATTACCCCTGAACTTGTCCCAGGCTTCTCCCTAAACTAATGGGTTATACATTGGGCTGCTAATCTCAAGGTCCGAAGTTCAAAACCAACAGCTTCTCCTGAGAGAGAAAGGTGAGGTTTTCTACATACATAGAGTTACAGTCTTGGAAACCCAGAGGTGCAGTTCTAACCTGTCCTATAGGGGCGCTATGGGTCCAAATCATCTCCATGGCTGTGCGTTTTCCCGGAAACAAAATCCAATATTCTGAGGGTGGGGCCCCACAAACTGAGTTTTAACAAGCCCTCCAGGGAGTTCTGATGCAAGCTGTCTGAGGACCCCTGGAAGAGAGCATTGAACAATGACCTATTTCAGCCTAACGGACTCATCTGTGGCTACCTTAGTGTACAAGACACCACAGTAGTGCCTGCCATGGAGTATGAATGATCTGCTTCTCTTCTCCACCACAATAAACGTACTCGCACGCTCCAATGTCCACACCGGCCACCAGCCTGTCTGCTTGCAGCACGGTGGGGGCTTGCATATTGCTGGGGTGCCGGAAGCTGTGTCCCGGCATTGCGAACACCAAGGGATCACTCCTCGTCAGCAGGCTTCAGCAGAGCTTCCAGAAGAGGACAGACTAGGAAGAAAGTCCTGGCAATCTACTTCTGAAAGTGCTGTTACTGCTGCCGGTGTGGTTGGGTCCATTCTGGTGAAACCACTGCCTGGTTGTGCACGTGCTCACAATTGTCCCTGTGCTTGGGCCCGTGGTTGCAGCCACTATGTCCATTCAGCTTGGGACACGTCTCTCTTTCGCCCTGACCACGCGTGATGTCCTTTTCCTGCGACTGGTCTCTCCTAAAAACATGTCCAATCTCACCTTTCTTCACCTGTGAGGAACATTCTGACTGCCCTGCATCTAGACCAGTGGTTCTCAACCTTCCTCATGCCACAAGACCCTTTGATACAGTTCCTCATGTGGTGGTGACCCTCCAACCATAAAATTATTTTCGTTGCTACTTCTTAACTGTAATTTTGCTACTGTGATGAATTGGGCGACCCCGTGAAAGGGTCGTTAGACCCCAAAGGGGTCACGACCCACAGGTTGAGAACCACTGGTCTAGACAGTTTGTTGTCCTGGCAGCCCATGATACTTTCAATATTCTTAGCCAAGACCAACATTCAAATGCACGTGTCAGTTCTCAGCCCAGGCAACCAGGGGGGTTCACAGCATTGTCTGACGTAGGGCTGGAAGGGGAGCCCGCACGGTCGGAAGGAAGGCACAGGATGGTCAGGGTTTTACTCCATCACGCAGAGGTCACCACGAGTCAAAGATGACTCAATAGCAGCTAGCAACAATAACAACACGAATCAATAATACAGTTATTTGTTAAAAATGCAACGTTTGTGCATAGTACACACACACACACACACACACACATTGAAATAGTTAAGGTTTATTGTGCAACCTGGCCGATAAACATGTGGGATTAATTGGAGGGCAGAGGGATAAATGGCTCGGTGAGCCTCGCCTTTCTAGTTCTCGGGTCTCTTGCTTTCTGATGGTTGGACCAGGGTGCAGCTGCCTTAGCCAGTTCCCTGCTTCAGCTGGCAAGGCTCACTTCCTGCAAGACATTCCCGAGGAGAAGCCACATGGACCTACCCCATTGCAGCCCTGGGTGCTGGAGCAGCCGTGTGGAGACCCCGGCCAATGCTGAGATGTTTATACACTCACTGATTCTGCTTTCCTCCTGCAGGCAGGGTCATTGCGTGTGTTTTATGAGATTGAGGAGGACTTTGTATGTTGGTGTTGGGCATATGGGCTAATGTTGGACTTATGGGCTTGGGCGGCACTGGGTTGGGATGCTTTCTTAATGTACACTTGCTCTTTCTATAAACCTCTCTCTGATATGTATGGGTTTCTGTGGATTTGTTTCCCTAGTATATACTGTACATACTAACACATACACTGTATATACCCGATACTCGATGTCACGTGTGTGGCATGTTTTTATCATTGATGTTTTCACTTACCCCAATGTGCCATATCGGTTCCATGACTTTTCTTCTCAGTTAGGGGTTTCTTCTATCTCTCTGGCCCAACTACCTTCTTGCAGAGACTCTTTAACTGTCTTCTGAGGCCAGTTCACAGCACATGAGGACGTGCAGGCATGAGAGGCAGTTCTGCCAAGAGGAAAGGTGCCATGTGCCCATGGCTCACCCCACACAGGCTCCTGAGACCTCAGCATTGTGGGGGAAGCAGAGTGGTCTTGATTCACAGAGCAGACCTTGAGTCAAAATCTAGTCAAGGCCTTCTAGGAAATATTCCTCGATCTGTAATCTCGTTAGAAGCAGACTGCTCCTTCTTTTTCCCAAAGGGGACTGCTTGTGGGTCTGAACCACCAACCTTTCGGTTAGCAGCCAATCACCTGACTAACTGCATCTGCAGAGACCCGTTTCCACACAAGGTCACATTCCCAGGCATGAGGATCAGGGCTTCAACACATCTTTTTGGTGGATATCATCCAACCCATAACAAGGAACTAATTCCGTCTCCCTGGATGGATTATAGACACACCTAGCCTCTTTGTTCACAAAGGTCTCCTGGGAACAGTGCCACTCCGATCCCAAGTGGCACCCTCCTCAAGGTCCACAGGGCAATGTCAGGTCAGGATATCATCTCTACTTTACCCCCAAGGAGGCCTGGGGGCACAGTGGTTAATGTGCTCAGCTACAAACAGAAAGGTCGCTGGTTCCAACCCACCAGCCACTCTGTGGGAGACCAGTAGGGCATCCTGCCTCTGTGAAGATCGTCGTTGCTGCTGTACGGTGCTGCAGAGTCTAGTCCACCTCCCAGGGATTCTGTACAACAGGACAAAGCGCCATCCGCACCTGCACCCTCCTCACTAGTGTTGTTGTCTGTGAGCCCCTCATTGAGACCTCTGTGTCACCCCATGTAGTTGAGGGTCCTCCTCTTTTCTGCCATTTCTGTCTGTTACTGAGCTTGATGTTCTTTTCCAGGGACTGGCCTCTCCTGACATGTCCAAAGGACGTGAGAGGAAGTCTCGCCGTCCTTGCTTCTAAGGAGCTTTCTGGGAGTATTTCTTCCCAGATAGATTTGTTTGTTCTTCCGGCGCTCCACAGCACTTCAATGACACACCATAATCCAATGCATCAATTCTTCGCCAGTCTTCCTTTCTGTTGTTTGGCTTCCACGTGCATGTGAGGGCATTGAACATACCTTGGCTTGGGTCAGGCACACCTTAGTCCTCAAAGTCACATCTTTGCCCCCAGGATAATTTTGTGAATAAATGGGTTGGGTGTGTCTCTGATCCTGCCAGTGGGTAGGAATGAGCTGCTAGTTATGGGTTGGATGGTGTCCCAAGAGGTGTTCCCAGATTTTACAGCCTTTAAAGCCTTCAAAACCCCGTAGGGCAGTTCTACTCTATCCTGTTAGCCAGGAGCAGTGTCATGCTTTTGGTTTGGGGTTTAAGTCCTCAGATGACCTGGGTGCATAAAGACGTCAATTCATGGAATCCCTATGGAGGCCTCTTGTCCTAGTGCTGAGACAGCAGAGGGTGAAGACATGGAATGATGGCCTCTGCCATGTTACAGCGTCGAAAGTCAAAATTGGTCTGGGCTGGAGCTCAAGGTCATAATCAGAAATTCTGAAAACTCAAGTTGTTTGTTGCTTGGCTGTTCCCACCATGTAATACCAGGCATTCGTTATGTGTTAAAACTGATAAGACTTAGCTATCACTTAATACTTAATCATGACAAATAATGCCCAGGAATGCATTGCATTCTTCTTTTAAAAAAAATCACTTTATTGGGGGCTCATACAACTCTTATCACAATCCATACATCCATCCATTGTGTCAAGCACATTTATACATTTGTTGCCATCATCATTCTCAAAACATTTGCTTTCTACTTGTGCCCTTGGTATCAGCTCCTCATTTTTCCCCTCCCTCCCTGCCCCACCTCCCTCATGAACTCTTGATAATTTATAAATTATTATTTTGTCATATCTTACACTGTCTGATGTCTCCTTTCACCCACTTTTCTGTTGTTCATCCCCCAGGGAGGGGGCCATATGTAGATCCTTGTGATCGGTTCCCCTTTTGTACCTCCCTCCCTCCACACTTCTGGTATTACTACCCTCACCACTGGTCCTGAGAGGTTCATCTGTCCTGGATTCCCTGTGTTTCCAATTCCTGTCTATACCAGTGTACATCTTCTGGTCTAGCCGGATTTGTAAGGTAGAATTGGGATCATGATAGTGGGGTGAAGGAAGCATTAAAGAACTAGAGGAAAGTTGTATGTTTCATCATTGCTACACTGCACACTGGCTGTCTCATCTCCTCCCCGAGACCCTTCTGTAAGGACATGTCCATTTGCCTACAGATGGGCTTTGGGTCCCCACTCTGCACTCTCCCTCATTCACTATGATATGATTCTTTGTTCTTTGATACCTGATACCTGATCCTATTGACACCTCATGATCACACAGGCTGGTATGCTTCTTCCATGTTGGCTTTGTTGCTTCTGAGCTAGATTTTGATAACCGGGCACCATCCGCTTTCGTCACATTTGCTTATGCACCCACTTTGTCTTCAGCGATTGTGTCAGGAAGGTGAGCATCACGGAATGGCAGTTTAATAGAACAAAGTATTCTTGCATTGAGGGAGTACTTGAGTGGAGGTCCAATGTCCATCTGCTATCTTAACCTATAAATATTGCACAGAGATCTATTTCCCCGTCATCATATCTAAATATATTCACATATGTACATGCCTGTATTTAGACCTCTATAAGGGCCCTATGCCGCCTAGTTCGTTCCTCTATTTACTTTTACTTTCCTCTTGTCCCACTATCAGCATTGTATTATTAAGACACTCTTACTTGGTCAGAATCCCCTGTGCTTGCTGCTTCTCCCGGAAGCTGCCTAATGAGAGCCCCTCACCGGGACAGTGTTGCTGTCAGTGTGACCTCAGGGCAGGGGCAGGAAGTACTATGGCAGGGTGCCCGCTCCCAGTCTGAGGGCTGTGAATAGGTGACCAGGGGCGGGAGGAGAAACCCACCTGGGTGTGGCATCCGGAAACCTTGGAGGTGCTGTGTGACAGAATCTCTTGAGGAGGCACCAATGGCGGTAGGATGCCAAGGATCGTGAAGAAGGGATATAAAGGGTCCAGCTCCCCATCTCTGTCCCTGGGCCTGTGTCCTGAGAACCTTCTCTTGCCCCAGGGGAGAAGGAAGGAACTTGTTTTCAAAGGCAGTCCACGGGTGTGACAAATGATGAATGCGCCGGGCTGTGAACCCAATGGCTGGAGGTTCCAGACCACCTAGAGGTGCCTCAGAAGAAAGGGCTGGTTGTCTACTTTCAGAAACCCAACCACTGAACACCCTGGGGCATGTAGTTGGACTGTGACACACATGGGCCACCAGGAGCTGGGGTCCCCTCGAGGGCAACTTGTTTACTGCTTAGTGTTTTATCAATCCCAGGTTCAATCACTGGGGAGGGTGAGGAAAGGGTCTCAAGAGTAAAGGGGTCTCAAGACCTGGATGGGAAACAAGGGTCCTGGGGAGAGGAGGACCCTGCAGAGGAGGGCTCCTTCCTGCAGACCCCTGGGGCACTGTGAACTGTGAGGGCGACTCCCATGTGAGCTCATCCAGGGTTTCTCTCGCAGAGGGAACAGGTTGGAAACCAGCTTGACAGCCATGTCCTGTAGCAAAAGGTATGCAAGCACAGGACCTGGCATTTGCCTGGACCAAGAACCAGCTTCCTCCCAGTGACTAGACACCATGTAGACACCAGTCTATCTTATCAAATGGGGCCAACCCCAGCAGTAGCTACATTAGCTTCCTATCAGTCGGCAAGTGGATTGATTACATTTTTTGAAAGCACAATATTTCTGGCATCTGAATATGGTGAGGTGACTGTATTCCTGTTGGGGTTGACAGAGGATAGCTGTCAGCATGCTCAGAGGCATTGCGGGAAGGGGCACAGGACAGGGACTGGACGGGGCTGCAGAACACTCAAGCTCCTGAGAGAAGTGAAGAGACATTCTCCCGGGCCAAAAATGAACCCAGGGAGGGCACGTAGGACACAGGCAAAATGGAAAGGCTTGACTTCAGGAAAGCCTTCCAGGGCCAGTGGGCTTTGTGGAATTTAAGAGAGCATGAGGAAAGCAGCTTGGGGCTGTGGGTCAAGGCCCACCCCGAGCATCGAGTGGTCAAATGCCAGTACCTGCTGCTCAAGGCTGGGGCCCAACTGAGGGCTGTGCTGGGAACGAAGACGGCCTGCAGCCCCAGCCTTTGTGAGAGAGGCACCAGGCTCCCCCAGATGGAGATCTGGCCTGTCAACCCTCTCACTGCGTTGATTCTCATGTTCACTAATGTTAACGTAGCTGTGGCGTATGGGGAGAGCGTGGTCTGGCTGAATGTGCTGAACACACTCAGTCCCTCCTCAGCCAGTCTCAGCCACACCTGTATCACCCCCCTCGATTGGACCCGGGAAAGGCACACCTACCCCAAGATGTGCCAGTTAGCTTCAGTGTCAGTCTGAGCAAACTAGAGAAACAAATTCATAAACATGCATGTGTGTATAAGAGTTTTATATAAAGGGTAATTGTACATTAAGAATGCATCCCAACCCAGTCCAGTCCAAGCCCATAAGTCTGATTTTAGCCCATAGGTCCGATAACAACGTATAAAGTCCTCTTCAGACTCACAAAACACATGCAATGATGCAGAATGCAGGAAGATCACAGGCCAGTGGGTGTGAAGTCTTGTGGGTCCAGCAGCGTTGTAAGCATCTCAGCACTGGCAGGGGTTTCCATGTGGCTCCTCCAGTTCCGGGGGCACAGGGTCTATCAGTGTAGTGCCATGTGTCATGTCAGTAGAGCATCTCTAAGGGAGTGAGGAGAGAGAGAGAGAGGTATCTCCCATCTCCAAGGAGAAAAATCCAGTAGTTCCCAGAATTCTCAGGAGAAGGCCATGCCCACACAGAGGTCTCATTGGCTATCTCGACTCTTAAGCCTCAAATTGACACCAGATTATGTAACTTCCCTGGCTGGGGAACTGGGGACTGAGAGAAAACACATCAACAAAAGAGCTACAATTTCTTCTCAGAGGGTAACACATCAAGTAATCTCGGGAGCCACGCAGGGCACTCACCTGTGGACCAGAGGAAGACAGAGAAATTCGGGCTGCAGGGAGAATGGGGATAAAGCTGAATCGCAGAGAAAGGAGGGACAAGAAAAGTCCCAGTTGCACGGTTCTCTTCCCTCCCCAGATGAGTCAGCAGTCCTGCTCTTGGGTCCCACAGTTGTGTCCACCATCTGCCTACACTCCTCTTTGGCTCTAATGAGATCTGCAACCAAATTGCCTCAACCAGTGTCACCGAGGCCACCAGGAATAGCACAGACAGACCAACCACGCAAGTGACTCATCATATTCTGTTTCGGTCATATTCCTAATGTGAGTTTTTGTCATGTGACTTTCTTCTTCCTCATAATATTAGAATCTGCGGGGGAGAAATTGTGATAACTTGAGCCTTTCAGTTAACTAGTGATCATTATAAATATTTTGGCTTCTTTTTCATAAAATATCACTGATGACTGATTTAATATCTGTGTTAGGCTGAGTGGTCTAGAAAAACCAAAACTAGGACATATATATACATAGATCTATAATGAAAGATGTTTATATCAAGAAATAACCAATTATCAAGAAGGCATCCCAGCCCTGTCAAGTCTATTGGTCCGATACTAGCTGGAACCCTCTTCAAAGTCACGTCACGGCAGGTCGATGACCCCGAAAGGTGAAGTGGCGTCCCGGAAGATCACAGGGCAGTGGGTGCAGAGTCTTGTGAATCTCCAGTTAGTGGAAATGAGGCAGCGCACGGACAGCTCTCAGGGTCTGTGGCCCTCAAGGGGCTGCCCCCCTGGAGGCAGAGGCACAGAGTCCCAGCAAGCAGGAAGACAAAGAGGGGGAGGGGGGGAAAGAGGGAGAAGGGTCTTAGATTTTTTCTTATAAAAAGGCACGCCCCCAACGAGGTGTCATCAGGCTCTCCCTTAATTGACAGGTTTGATTCCACCGCTTCCTCTACCCAGGTACCATCAAGTTGGCATTAAAATCTGCTGCAAAATCCTTTCACAAAGCACCTGGAGCCACACTCGTGTGCTTTCTGTTTTACCTCTGAGAAGTGGAGGAGTTACCGTTTGCCTTTTCAGTGCTGTTTAGGGGCTTTTCCAAAGGCTCCCTTGCCTCCTAGATGGTCTATCAGTTAAGGCGAGGCTCCAGTCATAACTGCCTCCCCACTACCAGCCTCAGGGACTTGCAATAACAAGTTTCATTTCACACCCAAGGTCACCTGTCCATCAAGAGCTTGGCCCATCTCTGCTCCACGTCATCCTCGCTCCAGAATCCAGATGGTGGGGCAGTCTCTTCCTGAACATTGCTGGTGGAGGACAAAAAGAGAAACTAGAGATTCATAATACTACCTTTTAATGTCACACATTACTTCCATCCACAGTTCATTGACCAAAACAAGGCACGCGGCTATTCTTGAATTCACCTTGGTGTTTGTAGGTTGCAGGGCTCCCCCAGAAAGGTACTGGAATGTGTGATACCTGGCTTTCTGCATTCAAACCAGCCAAAGCTACCGAGAAGGACATTATTTAACAGCTAGTTACTGGACACCTAGGTGGCATAGTGGTTATGCATTGGGCTGCTAACTGCAAGGTCAGCAGTTAGAAACCACCATGAGAGAAGGATGGGCTTCCTACTTCCATAGTGGGACAGGAGGAGAATCAAGGGAAATAGAGGAAAAAGCTGGGAGGCAAAGGGTATTTATAGAGCTCTAGATAAAGACATGTACATATACAAAT